>NC_072408.2:110117500-110421875 GCF_028858775.2 Pan troglodytes | reverse complement strand
CTACCTGACTTCAAACTATACTACAAGGCTACAGTAACCAAAACAGCATGGTACTGGTACCAAAACAGAGATATAGACCAATGGAACAGAACAGAGCCCTCAGAAATAATGCCACACATCTACAACTATCTGATCTTTGACAAACCTGACGAAAACAGGAAATGGGGAAAGGATTTCCTATTTAATAAATGGTGCTGGGAAAACTGGCTAGCCATATGTAGAAAGCTGAAACTGGATCTCTTCCTTACACCTCATACAAAAATTAATTCAAGATGGATTAAAAACTTAAATGTTAGACCTAAAACCATAAAAACCCTAGAAGAAAACCTAGGCAATAGCATTCAGGACATAGGCATGGGAAAGGACTTCATGTCTAAAATACCAAAAGCAATGGCAACAAAAGCCAAAATTGACAAATGGGATCTCATTAAATTAAAGAGCTTCTGCACAGCAAAAGAAACGACCATCAGAGTGAATAGGCAACCTACAGAATGGGAGAACATTTTTGCAATCTACTTATCTGACAAAGGGCTAATATCCAGAATCTACAAAGAACTCAAACAAATTTACAAGAACAAAACAACCCCATCAAGTGGACAAAGGATATGAACAGACACTCCTCAAAAGAAGACATTTATGCAGCCAAAAGACACATGAAAAAATGCTTATCATAGGCCGGGCGCGGTGGCTCATGCCTGTAATCCCAGCACTTTGGGAGGCCAAGGCGGGCGGATCACGAGGTCAGGAGATTGAGACCATCCTGGCTAACACGGTGAAACCCGGTCTCCACTCAAAATACAAAAAAAAAAATTAGCTGGGCTTGGAGGCAGGCGCCTGTAGTCCTAGCTACTCAGGAGGCTGAGGCAGGAGAATGGCGTGAACCCATGAGGCGGAGCTTGCAGTGAGCCAAGATCGCACCACTGCACTCCAGCCTGGGCGACAGAGCGAGGCTCTGCTTATCATCACTGCTCATCATCACTGGCCATCAGAGAAATGCAAATCAAAACCACAACGAGATACCATCTCACACCAGTTAGAATGGCAATCATTAAAAAGTCAGGAAACAACAGGTGCTGGAGAGGATGTGGAGAAATAGGAACATTTTTACACAGTTGGTGGGACTGTAAACTAGTTCAACCATTGTGGAAGTCAGTGTGGCGATTCCTCAGGGATCTAGAACTAGAAATACCATTTGACCCAGCCATCCCATTACTAGGTATATCCCCAAAGGATTATAAATCATGCTGCTATAAAGACACATGCACACGTATGTTTATTGTGGCACTATTCACAATAGCAAAGACTTGGAACCAACCCAAATGTCCATCAATGATAGACTGGATTAAGAAAATGTGGCACATATATACCATGGAATACTATGCAGCCATAAAAAAGGATGAGTTCATGTCCTTTGTAGGGACATGGATGAAGCTGGAAACCATCATTCTCAGCAAACTATCGCAAGGACAAAAAACCAAACACCACATGTTCTCACTCATAGGTGTGAATTAAACAATGAGAACACTTGGACACAGGAAGGGGAACATCACACACTGGGGCCTGTTGTGGGCTGGGGTTAGGGGGGAGGGATAGCATTAGGAGATATACCTAATGTAAATGACGAGTTAATGGGTGCAACACACCAACATGGCACATGTATACATATGAAACAAACCCTGCACATTGCGCACATGTACCCTAACACTTAAAGTATAATTTAAAAAAAACAGAAAAAAAAAACACAAAAAAACAAAATGAAGCATGGAGAGAAAAAAGACTGAAAGATAATGAGCAGACCATCAGTGAGTTGTGGAACAACTTCAAACATTTTAATATATGTATAACTGGAGTCTCTGAGAAGGAGGAAGGGAGAAAATGTATTTGAAAAAAAAATGTTGCCAAAATTTCCAAATTTGATGAAAAGTATAAACCCATAGATCCAAGAGCTCAAAGAATACCTAGCACAAACAGTATGAAGAAAACTACACA
The DNA here is from genome assembly GCF_028858775.2 of Pan troglodytes. Taxonomy (NCBI): domain Eukaryota; kingdom Metazoa; phylum Chordata; class Mammalia; order Primates; family Hominidae; genus Pan; species Pan troglodytes. The sequence goes on along the minus strand of NC_072408.2, from coordinate 110,419,886 downwards.
CTATATAAAATTCCTTAAAACCAGTGATAAAAAGTAAATTAAAAGCAGCCAAAGGGAAAAAGGATTTATTATGCTGAGAGGAACAAAGACAACAATGACAACAGATCTTTTTTTCTGTTTTTGTTTTTGTTTTTTGTTTTGTTTTTGAGACAGAGTCTTGCTCTGTTGCCCAGGCTGGAGTGCAGTGGCATAAGCTCAGCTCACGGCACCCTCCACCTCCCGAGTTCAAGCAATTCTGCTGCCTCAGCCACCCAAGTAGCTGGGACTACAGGTGTGTGCCACCACGCCCAGCTAATTTTTTGTATTCTTAGTAGAGACAGTGTTTCACCATGTTAGCCAGGATGGTCTTGATCTCCTGACCTTGTGATCCACCTGCCTCATCCTCCCAAAGTGCTGGGATTACAGGTATGAGCCACCATGCCTGGCCAGCAGATCTTGTTAGAAACAATATAACTGAAAAGACAGGGAAACATCTTTAAATTCCCAAAACCAAAAAATTGTCAACTTAAAATTCTATATACAACAATCTCTTTCAAAAACAAAGGCAAGATAAGGACTTTTTCAGACATATGAAAGGTAGAAGAATTCATCACTAGATATCCTGCACTACAAGAAGTGTTAAAGAAAATTGGTCAGGAAGAAAAAATTACCAGATACAAATCTGTATCCACATAAAAGAATGAAGAATGCTGGACATCGTCATTATGTGGTTAAATGTAAAATATATTTTCCCAATATTTTAAATCATTTAAAGGATGGTTCATTGTTTAAGGAAAAATTGGTAACAATATAATGTGGGGCTTCTAACATATATAGAAGTAAAATACATAACAGTAATAGCACCAAGGATAGGAGTGTAGAAATAGAAGCATATTGTTGTAAGATTCTTGTGCATAGAGTGATGTAATATCAGTTAAATGTAGACTGTATTAAGTTAAAGATTTATTCCATAAACCTTAAAGCAAACATTTAAAAAATTGCCAAAAACAAAGGGTGTAGCTAGTAAGCCAACAAAGGAGACAAAAGAGGATCCTAAAAAAGAATTAATTAATACAAAAGAAAGCAAACAAAGAGGGCAAAAGGAACAAAGAACAGATAGAACAAACAAAATAAATAGCAAGATGATGGATGTAAACCTAACACATTAAATATAAATGGTCTAAACAACCTTAATTAAAAGACATGGGCTGTCATATTAGTTGAAAGGGCAATAACTAACTATATGTTGCCTACAAGAGACTCTAACTATATGCTGCCTACAAAATTGTATATTTTAAATATACAATTATGTTAAAGGTAAAGGAGAGAAAAAAGCACACTAACATTAGTCAAAAGAAAGCTGAAGTAGTTCATATTAATATTAGATGAAGTAGATTTCAAATTAACATATTTTTACCGGGGATAAAGAAGTTCATTTCATAATGTTAATGGAATCAATTCATCAACAGAACATAAATCATAAATATGTATTGACCTAATAAGAGATTTTCAAAGTACATGAAACAAAAACTCATTGAACTGCAAGGAGAAATAGGTAAATATACAGTTAGAGTAGAGATTTCAGTACCTCTCTCTCAATAATCAATAGAACAAGTAGTCTTAAAATTATTAAGGATATTGAATCATATTACTTATAAAAATAAAAATAAACAATTATTAAGTATAGAAAAGACTTGAACGGCATTATCAATCAATTTGACCTAACTGACATTTACAGAATACTGCATCTAAAGGTGGCAGAATACACGTATTTTTCAAGAGCACATGAAACAGTTGCAAAGACAGGAGATATTGTAGGTCATAAAACAAGTCAATAAATTTAAATGGATTCAAATAATGTATGTGTTCTGACCACAATAGAATTAAATGATAAATTTCCTTCTAAGCATGGTATTAGCTTAATCTCACAAATTTGATATCTTAATTTGCATTCACTGAATAAAAGAAACATATTTGGAAACAATAGCAGGAATATATGTGAAAAATTATTCTATTTGGAAGTAAAATATTATACATAAAAGTAACCGATTTCAAAGAATAAATCAAGATGGAAATTAAAAATTACTTTGAACTGAATAAAATTGAAACACAACATATCAACATTTATGAGATGCACTTAAAGCAGTGCTTACAAGGAAATTTATTGCACTAAATAAATACTATATGAGAAAAGAAGAAAGTTTTTAAATAATGACTCAAACTTACAACTTAAGGTAAAGAAGTTAGAAAAATAATAGCAAATGAAACCCAAGCAAGCAGAAGATAGGAGGTATAAAGTGCAGTGGCTAATGAAATAAAAATTAGAAAAGCAATAGACTAAATAAATGAAACCAAAAGCTGGTGAATGAAATGGATGAACTTATAGCCAGACTAATAAGAAAAAAAAGAGAAGATGAAAATTACCAATCACAGAAATGAGAGAGGGGACATCACTACAAATCTTGTAGACATTAAAGGGATGATAAATGAATATTATGAACAAGTTTATGCCAATAAATTTGAGAATGTAGATAAAATGGACAAATTTATTGAAAGTAAAAAACTAGGAAAGCACACTCAAAGGAAATAGATAACCTGAATGTTCTTATATCCAAGAAATTGAATTTAAGGTTAAAATCCTTTACACAAAGAAAATTCCATGCCAAACGGCTTTGTTGGTGAATACTATCTCACATGTAAGGAAGAAGTTATATCAGTTTTACAAAAACTCTTCTAGGTAATTGAAGAGGGAATATATCTCAGTTTACTCAATATAGGGAGCATTATTATCCTGATTCCAAAACCAAATACATAACAAGAAAAGAAAACTATATACCAACATCCCCAATGAGTACAGACACAAAATTTTTAAACAACATTATAGCCAACTGAACCTAGCAATATACAAAACTGATAAATACATCATGGTCAGTGCAGTAAGGTTAAAAAATGACATAAAATGAATGCAGATTAGAAATAAATAAATAAAGTTGTCTATTCACAGACAACATTATTGTCTATGGAGAAAATTCCAAAGTATCTCCAGAAAGTTATTAGAACACATCAATTTAGTAATTTCTCAGGATATGAGGTCAATATACAAAATCAATTCTATTTCCATAAACTAGCAATGAACAATTAGGGATTGAAATTTCAAAAAACTGTTAGAAGTAGAACCAAAAGCCATGAAGAACTTAGGTGTGAATCTGATAAGAATTCTGCAAAATTTGTAAGCTGAAATTTATAGAACAGTGATAAACAAAATAAAAGAAGTCCTAAGTAAATGGAGAGCTACGCTGTCGTTATGAACAGGAGGAATCAATATTTTTAGATGTCAGTTCTCCCTAAATGCATCTATTGATTTAATGGAATTCAAATTAAAATCTTAGGAGGACTTATTTTGTTGTTAGAAATTGACAAATTGATCCTAAACTTGAATGGAAAAGCAAAGGTACTAGAATAAGCAAAATAATTTTGAAAAAGGTCAAGTTGGAGGACTTACACTACTTCATTTTAAGGCTTACTGTAACACTATAGTAATCAAGACAGTGTGGTATTCATGGAAGGATAGACATATACATCAGTGGAACAGAATAGAGAGTCCAGAAATAGACCCGTACATAGACAATCAGTTAATTTTCTACGATGGTCCAAAGGCAATTTTATGAGGCGAGGATCATCTTTTCAAGAAATGTTGCTGGAGTTTTTGAAATTATCTATATGCAAAGAAATGAATCTTGATCCATACTTCAAACAATATACAAGAATTAACTTGGAATAGGCCGGTGCGGTGGCTCACGCCTGTAATCCCAGCACTTTGGGAGGCTGAGGTGGGCAGATCACGAGGTCAGGAGATCGAGACCATCCTGGCTAACATGATGAAACCCCATCTCTACTAAAAATACAAAAAATTAGCCAGGCGTGGTTGCGGGTGCCTGTAGTCCCAGCTGCTCAGGAGGCTGAGGCAGGAGAATGGTGTGAACCCGGGAGGCGGAGCTTGCAGTGAGCCGAGATCGCGCCACTGCACTCCAGCCTGGGCAACAGAGCGAGACTCCATCTCAAACAAAACAAAACAAAAACAAAAAAAAGAATTAACTTGGAATGGATGATAGACCTGAATGTAAAGCCTAAAACTACAAAGCTTTGAGAAGAAAATATAGAAAAAAATCTTTGTGATATGAGGTTGGTCAAAGATTTCTAGATATGATACAAGAAGCAGTATCTATAAAAGCATGATACATTTGAACCTCATCAAAATTAAGAATGTTTTCTCTTCAAAAGGCAATGTACGAGACTGGAAAGACAAGACACAGACTGGGAAGAAGTATTTACAAAGCACACATCTAATATCTTAAATATTTAAAGAACTCTCAAAACTCAATAATAAGAAAACAAACAACCCAAAAAACATATAAATAGCAAATAAGCACATGAAAAAATGCAAATTAAAATGGGTTACAATGCAAGTCCACTACACATCCATTAGAATGGCTATAAAAAATCTGATTATAGCAATTGCTAGCAAGGATGCCAAACAACTGGACTCCTCATACATTGTTGATAGAAATGAAAAATAATGTAGATACTTTGGAAAACAGTTTGGCAGTTTCTAATAAAGTTGAACATATTTTTACTCTACAATCCAGGACACCCGCTCCCAGGTATTTACCAAAATGAAGTGAAAACTTACATTCACCCCAAAACCTGTGTGTGAATGTCCGTGGTGGCTTTATTCTTAATTGCCCCAAACTGGAAACAAACCCAGATGTCTTTCAGGTAGTGAATAGCTAAACAAACTGTGTCTAGCCACAGAATGGAGTACTGCAAAGGATTATAAAGGAATGAAACTACTGATACAGGTAATGACATGGATGCTTCTCGGATTCATTATGCCAAGGGAAAGAAACAAGACTTAAAAAGGTACATACTGGGTACATACTGTATGATTCCAATTATATGACATAAAGGCAAAATTATAGACACAGAAAACAGGTTAGTATTTTCCAGGGATTGGGAGTTGAAGGAGGGCTTGACAACACAGAATTTGGGGGGATATGCAACTGTTCCCTATCTTAATTGTGGTGGTTGCCACACAACTCTTCAGGTTTGTCAAAGCTTGAATAGCTGTATACTTAAAAGGTTGAGTTTTATTGTATGTAAATCATGATAATAAATTTTAAAAAATCTATTAGCACTGATCGTGTGTCTCAAAGACTGGTGTGGAAAAGGCGATTAATATCCAAAAAATGATTGACTAAATTCCACTTCTATTTAGACCTTAGAAACATCCTTTTCTATAGTTTATTCTCACTGGAAAGGAAAACAGATTCAGACACTAGATTCATAAATGTCTATTTTTAAACACAAGGTAAGTTATATAATTTCCTACTTTCAATCGAGAAATCTTTCAATTTGAATGTTTTAATATAGTTGCAAGAAAATAAATGTTCAGGAGGCATTTCTTCAGGTTCAAATAGCCATCTAGCAAAGCATTGCTGAGCACATTCCAGAAACCAGACCTTGGTCTTTAAGGGTTTCTTTTTCTTTTCTTTTTGACATGGAGTCTCGCTCTGTCACTCAGGCTGGAGTGCATTGACGCGATCTTGGGTCACTGCAACTTCCGCCTCCCGGGTTTAAGCAATTCTTGTGCCTCAGCCTCCCGAGTAGCTTGGATTACAGGCACCCACCAACATGCCCTGCTAATTTTTGTATTTTTTGTAGATCTGAAATTTTACCATGTTGGCCAGGCTGATCTCAAACTCCTGACCTCAAGATATCTGCCCTCCTTGGCCTCCCAAAGTGCTGGGATTACTGGCACAAGCCACCTCGCCCAGCCCCTTTAAAGGTTTCTTGACTCCCCCTTTTTTTTTTCCTCTTTTGTGCTGCCCTTGCTTTATTGTTGTTGCTGTTATTTTAGCAATGTAGACCCTGGGTAGCATGCCAAGCACATTACGTGTACTATCTCAGTATTTAATCCTCACAATAGCCCTATGAAGTTGTTGTTATCACCATTTTATCTAAGAGGAAACTGAAGCCTAGCAAGGTTTGGTAACAAGGTCACAGCCACTAGGCTCAGAGATAAGGATTCCCATTCAGCTCTGGCTTGTAATTTTGTTTCTCTGTATGGACTACTTATAATATTTTGCATAGCTTTTACATTCATTTAATTGATTCATTCGACATTTGTTGAATGCTTACTATTATCTTCAAAGCTGGCAATAATTTCTCTCATATTTTCACAAGAAAGTAAAATAAAATTTAGCCAGGACAGGAAGGAATGTGCCTGTCTCTTGCTGTGGTCAGGAAGAGGCTGGTGGGGCCGACTTTAGTGCTTATTTCTGAAGAAGTGCCCCAACACATCCTCCGCTTTGAAACAAGTGCTCTGCCATCCATCCACAGTTCTTCAGGTGTCTGCCTGTAGCTGTGCAAAGGGTGAAGGCATATGCTGGCTGGATATGCTATCTCCTGGGGGCTTCCTTGAGCCACAACATCAAATATTCTGCAATGGATGTGAGGTTTTCTCTATAGGAGATGCTTCACCCTGGCCCAGCCCTCTTGCCTAGTGGCTTGTGACCCAATGGACAAAAGGCCAAGGTGAATACTTATTGTTATGGCCTGAATGTTTGTGTCTCCCTAAATTCATATGTTGAAGCCCCTGACCTCCAATGAGATAGTGTTTGCAGGTGGGGCCTTTGGGAGGTGTTTAGGTTCAGATGAAACCATCAGGGTGGAGTCTCTGTGATGGGATCAGTATCCTTATAAAAAGAAGGAAAACCGGAGCACTAGAGTGCCCTCTCTCTCTCTTTCTCTCACTCAACAAACATCTGTTGTTTCAGCCACTCAGTCTATAGTATTTCGTTGTAGCAAACTGTAGCTGACTAAGAGATCACCTTCTTTACACTCCTCAAGCACAGGCCTTTGCTGTGGCCTGAGACATCAGTGTGACCCATTGGGTCCACCCATAGAAAGGCAGACAATCATGAGAAAAACAATACACATATGGGACCATAAGCTACACAAAGAAATGAGATGTACAGAAATGTCCTTACCAAAGTGCTGAAACTATGTAGGAAATTAGTTATCAGCTTAATGAGAGAATTTATTGAGCATGTACTATTGCCAACCACTTTTCATGTAGGTTCTCATTTTCACATCTAAATGAGGAAGGTATTATTATCTTCATCACTCAGATTATAGGTAAGAATACTGAAGCGAGGTAATTTGCCCAAGATTACATGGTCGTTAAGAGTTGGAACTGGCATTGCAATCAGGCCTAACTTAAGAATTTGAGTCCTTAAGCCTGAAGGCAGAGTATAACAGGTCAGCACTTTAGAATATAAAATCAAGTCAGTAAACACTCCCTGAAATAAAGAGGCCCACTGGTGGTCTGAGAAACACAAAAGACAGAAATGCTAACCAACATGTTCTGGAGGCTTACCATCCACCAGGCACATCCTAAGTGCTTTCCACATACTAGCTCACCTCAGTGCAGTCTTTGGAAGCATCATGAGGAAGATAGTACCAAAGAATAGGGTTACCAGGTAAAATACAGGATACCCAGTTAGATTTAAATTTCAGATAGGCAATGAATATTGTTTTAGCATAAGTACATCCCTAATATTGTTTGCAGATTAGTTAGTTATCTGAAATTCAAATAGAACTGGGTGCCCTGTATTATTATTTGCTAAATCTGGCAACCCTGCAGAGGGAGTAAGTCTCAGAACTGAAATAGAATAAAGCTGGGAATGGAAGCCAGGAAATCTGACTCTGGAGTCTGCAATCTTACTGTAAAACCATGCTGCCTCTCAGAAGGGAGCTCAGGTGTCATGGAACCAACCCCAGGCAGAGCAGGCACCCAGCTAATGGTGGAAGCAAGAATTCCAGGGGTGGGCTTTGGGCATCCTGACTTTCCTAATGCAGGAGGCTTTACCATTATAAGCTGTCAGCAAATCAGCTGGTCTGTTTCTTTAAAGGAAGATAATACACTTCCTGCCCCACAAGAGACCAGGGACTTCTCTGTAACTTTATCTCCTAAGAAACTCTAGAGGTGCCTATTCCATGTCACCACCTTTGTTTAAAAGCTTGGTGCACAGTGCTAGGCAGAAAATATGTCCCAATATTCCAGGTATTTTGGAAAGCAGGAGAGAGTAATGAGCTAGAACTGGGGTCTGCAGTGAGACAGTCCCTGTTTCCTGGTGTGTGGCTCCACACTTGTTAGCTGGTTCTCTTTGGGCAGGCTGCAAAACTCCTCAAAGTCCCAGTGTCCTCACCTGGGCTCACAGGTACAATTGTTTTTACTCCTCTGCTCCCATGTCAATTTCCCTCATTAGTCTGTGAGCTCCTTGGGGATAGGGACTTATCATACATGTTGATTGGGAATGGGGTCTATCATATATCTGATTGTACGCAGCATATAGTAGGTGCTTAATAAATGCTTGATTTTTTATGAGCTGGCCAACGCTGGAAGGAACTTGGGAGAAAAGGTAGCAGGAATGTGGGGGTATGAGGAATCCTCATTTTATGGCCTGGATAGATTGTTTTAACAATTTATGAAAACAGCTCATTTGGTTTTTAAACAAAAATTTTAACGAAAAAGTGTAATTTATTTCCTGCTTTTCAAATCATCTTCTATCATCTCAGGCCCCCATTAGAGAAAACTACGGTAAAATTGACATTCTTAGCAATGATGCTTGAAAGACATATTATATAATTTGCTACAAGGGCAGGTTTCCAATGCATTGTGATGCTCACGAAGCTGAGCATCGTGACCTATTCTAGAATTCTAGGTCTAGCATCTAGACCTAGAATGACCTATTCTAGGTCATTATCACATTTCCTTGGGTCACCACTACTCTGGTGGTCTCTTGCATCCTGACTTTCCTAATGGAGGAGGCTTTACCATTATAAGCTGTCAGCAAATCAGCTGGTCTATTTCTTTAAAGGAAGATAATACACTTCCTGCCCCACAAGAGACCAGGGACTTCTCTGCAACTTTATCTCCTAAGAAACTCTAGAGGTGCCTATTCCATGTCACCACCTTTGTTTAAAAGCTTGGTGCACAGTGCTAGGCAGAAAATATGTCCCAATATTCCATTTATAGCTCTTGTTGGATTTGTCTGCCTGGGAAACTGAAGTGAAATATGTTCTTTAAGTGAACTCCGCATTATTTGTCACTCAGAGCAAAAAAGGAAATGCCTAAAAGGATGGTTTCAAATCCTTGTGGTCTATTATTTGTAACCTGGGTAGTGAATGGCAAGAAAAATGCAGTGAGAAAGAAAAAGAGGCCTGGAAATGCAAATAACATGATATAAAAAATAAATTTAGATAATTTGATGACATTGACCTAAAAAAGAAAAATCAAGACTATTTCTTTTTGAAATAATCAGATTGTTTTGTCTACAACTGAGTTTGGGTGTAACTCCTTTGCACATGTTCATTTTCCATTACTTTGAGTTGTTACACAAATCCATTAACGTTCATGGCAGAATAAAAAAAAAAGTAAGATGTTCAAATTAAAAAATCGATTTCATCCCAAATAGAATATCGGCTGTTCAGACATGATTAAGTTTCAAAGTAGAAATGTATTTTTGTGCTAATGAGGAAAGATCTCCATGTGCACATTTGATAAAGTAGTATAAATTTTAATTAGGGAGAAGCAGGTTACATTCAGGTAGAAATACCTTCCTTATGTCAAGATAATATTATTTTTTTCCCCAAGTGAGAATTCATGCTTTATTCTTAATTTTAGAAGATGATAGTAATTTTTTTCATTGCGCTTCTTTACCTTCTACAAGTTTTCAGCGTTGACCATAGGGTGATTTCCCAATTTGAGTGAGATATATTAAAGTAATTTTTGAAATAACCCAGAAGTGTTACATATGAATGTATTTGTCAATGCATTAAAAAGGAAGTGGATGTTCCATTTGCTTTGGAAACAAGGCCATTCTGGAGCTTGGGAATGTGCTTCCTCAGAAAGAAGGATAGACCCATGTCAGCAGCTCTGAAACGGCCTTATCCTTACGGAAATGTAAAGTGATAGTCAAGGTTTTGCTTGTCATCACCATAAAATGTGAGAGGTAAAATATACTGCCAAGTAGAGGTTTTATCTTTTTCCCTAGCCAAAGGAAGGAAGCCTTTCGAGACATCTAGTGTGTTTGGAAGATGAAGATAAAGAGGAGTACCGTTTTGCCCCAGTGAAAGGACAGTAGAAATAATGTCCAGGCCTCAGTTTTCATGTTTTGCTTCCCTGGCTTTGAGGCCTGTTTGAAGGAAATGTTTGAACATTCAAAGAGCCCTTTTGGACTCTTTTTTTTTTTTTTTTTTTTTTTTTTGAGATAGGGTCTCACTCTATTACCCAGGCTGGAGTGCAGTGGCATGATCTTGGCTCATTGCAACCTCTGCCTCCCAAGTGATTCTCCAGCCTCAGTCTCCCAAGTAGCTGGGATTAGAGGCACATGCTACCATGCCCAGCTACCTTTTTGGACTCTTTTGGTTGTAGATGTGGACCTTGCCTCATTGGTCTGCACATAGCACAGTGTGATGGCATAAACCTGCTAAAAGATCTTGAATCCTTTTTGCCTGCTCATGCTTTAAGAGTTACCCACTGTTAAAAAAGGGTTCAGAGGAGTGTCATTTTATTCATCTTTCATTATCAGGGTCTATTTTGACTTTGAGTCACCCATTCATTTATTCATTAAACACTTACAAAATTCCTTCTTTTTGTCATAGACTGCCAAGTCTTATCACCTAGGTTAGTGTTTTAAAATCTCAACTACAGTTTTGTAAAGTAGGACTTTTAGCCCCCATTTGACAGATGAGGAGAATAAGGAGTAGGCAGAAAGTCACTTGCCCCAACCAGTAAATGGTGGGATGAAGTTCTAGCTGCTGGCCCAGTGTTCTTTTGCCCTCCTGGCTGTTTTCTGACATTCATATGTCGGACATGCTGACTTTTGTACTGCATCTTTGACAAAGCCGTTCCTTGTCTTCAATGTTTCGGATTAGTAACTTAGCATCAGATTTGTTTTTGTGGGTTAGAAAGAGAAAAGCAAATCTAAAAGTTCTTTCTTTTGTATCAAAATGTCTATGAGAACTAGACATGATCATGAACACATTTGGCACAAACAATGTTCTTAAAATCTGGAAGTCGGAGTTAATTGCTTTAAAAGACACTGCATTTGATTAACAGAGTTAATTGCTTTAAAAGACACCTGATTCTTATTTGCTAAACTCTTAGAAATATGCTGTGCCAACATGCTGAGGTAAAACTGAGCATAGAGCAGTTAGTAGACAGAAGCGGCAGGATCTCTTGAACCCCAAACCTTGACCTTTCCAGGGCAAGGAGTCTAATCCAGGCATTTCCTGGGAAGGCAGAAAGGACCTGCCAATCAAAAAAGACATTACCAACACATTTTGAGGCCCTGCTTTTTGAACAGGTTTGCTCTGGGCAGTAGGACAGAGCAGAAAGAGGTAGGCTTTGGTGCCAGGCAACTTTGAACTTGAACTTGCTTTATCACTTACCAGTCCAAAGGAAACTGGCAAAATATAATTTTAAAATCTGATTTCTCATAGGCAAAATGGGGATAAAAATGTCTAACTCAAAGATTTGTTTTAAAAATTACATCTGGTAATATAAGCTGAGTACCTCTCTGGTACCTAATGTCAGCAATATTGAGTAAATACAAGCATTTATTCATTTAATCGTTAGTTAAAAACACAAATAAACAAACAAAAAACCCAAAAGACATTATACAAACAGTATGGATTCAACTATTTACAAGTTATATGGAAAAAAACCCAAGACTGAAACATGCCAAAATATTTAAGGTTTCCTATATGTGACAGAATACAAATTGATATTTTTTCTTTCTTTATACCTTTGTAAACTTTACAAGTGTATATAATTTGCTTGTATTACTTTAATCAGAAAAAAAAAACAAAGCAAAAGAGAAACAATCTCTCCTTTTATGTGGATCCTAAGGAGATGTTTTCATTACATCTAAGAAGATGGGGAGTGAATTGCAAATTCATAAATTAAAATACCTGATTTTTTCCTACCAAAAAAAGAAGACTTTACTTAATTTCCACAGGTAGAAATGACTCAGTCACTATTTGAGTGTTAGTATCTATACTAAGGATAAAAGTTCAATTTCAGCTATCAAATGCTATGCTTGATTGCAGAAATCTAACTATACCATTGATTCAGACTTTGCTAGTAGTTTTGCTTACAGTAAAACCTGGTCAGAATTAATTTTTATGTATATGTGTATTTGCATCTCTACACAATTAACTTTACACAGTTTCTTTACCCTGATGTGTCTTAAGTCTATCACTTTAAAGTTTGATATTCCATCCTAAGACAAATTTTTAGAATATTTAATTATTATTTTGGTTGCCAAACAATAACTACAGTCTTTGAGACATTGTAACAAAATTTATTCTTAAAGAAAATTGTATTTGGGGGTCCTAATAGCCCAGGTTTTAACTTCCTTTCTTTTGCAAATATCTTTTAAAATAAAAATGGGTATCCTTTCAATTGTCCCTTTTTCTGGCTTATAAGGGAATTCTTTTAAAGAGAGATCTCTATCAGCAGTAAAGCAGATTGCTTTGTGAAAGCTAACAGGGCAAGAAAGGTTTTCTACATATAGACTAACACAGAGATTTCTACAAACGGATGTTAACATTCTTCTTTTTATTGGGCTTCCTTCATCTCAATTTTCTATGAAATGAGATACCAAGAAGCAAGTCTCAAAGTCCAAGCATTGTGCCACTTACCTATACAGTCTGGGCCCCAGCGGCCAGGACAACACCGAGGTTGGAGATAGTCCTTCCTACAAATATGGCGGCATCCGGGGAGAGACAGAGAGTATGTTCTGACCTCAAAGGTGTACCTTGGAGGGTAAAGAGAGGACATTAACCCACGATAAGAGCAATGCAGTTACTCTAGGTGGTAGAATTGCCTTAGCTTTCAATTTAGGTCTTAATATTTACCTACAGTTAAAAATATCTAGATGGAACACATTTGGCTTTCTAGGTAGCATAAAACTTAATTATGATTATTTTTAATTGTAAGAACTGGATGAAAAAATCAGAGAACAATGAACATACGGGGGAAATATCTAAAGTGATATCAGAAATGAAGTTAGTAGATGAAATAAATATTAAGGCCTAGGCACATGCTAGAAGTATACCTAAAACTTATCACTGAGTATCCTAGCAGTCAATGCAGGAAGGGAGAGATCATGAGTTACAAAATGCACAGTATGTGTGGATTTAAAGCAAACCCATTGCTCAGGCTTAGCATATTTATTGGAGATATTGCAGATGTAGAAATGTCTGTGGCAAAGGCAGTATAATGCAGCAAGGAACATTTCCCACAATATCCTTGTAGGAGATAAAATGATGAGTTCCTTAGAAGAGTTTCTAGTGCCAGCTGAGATATAGTTCTGGAATAACTATTCTATGGAGGTTAAACACTATTGTCTATTTAAAGGGATCTCTGCAGGCATGGCTTATTCTAGGATTAGACTTAGTGTATCTAGAGACAATCCTTCATAAATGTTGTTTCTTTCCATTTCTTTCAACTGGGCTGCTGTTAAGAATAACGTGATGATGAATTCAAGATTGTCCTCCCAAACCCGTCCTTGAAATACAGCTGATTAACAGCACAGTCACATACTTTACGAACAGTCAAGTTGGGTATAGAGTTGACTTTTTTTGAATGGTTGAGAATACTGGCAGGGACACTTCTTCACGAAGGTGGGCAGAAGGAGAGTCCAAGGGCAGGACCAAATATCCCTTCAGGAACTAATTTTGAAAGAATACAAGTGGCCAATAGGTGTATAAAAAGGTGCTCAACATCACTAAACACCAGGGAAAGGCAAATCAAAACCACAATGAGATACGTCCTCACAACTATTACGATGGTTATTATAAAAAGCATGAAACAAAAGGCAACAAGTATTGGCAAGGATGTGGAGAAAAGGGAACAACTGTACACTGTTGGTGAGAATGTAAATTGGTATAACTGCTGTAGAAAAAAGTATGGAGGTCCTTCAAAAATTAAAAATAAAACTACCATATGATCCATTAATCCTACTTCTGGTTATATATCCAAAAAAATTGAAATTAGGATCTTAAAGAGATCTCTTCACTCTCATGTTCACTGCAGCATTATTCACAATAGCCAAGACATGGAAGCAACATAAACATCCATCAATGGATGAATGGATAAAGAAAATGTGGTATATACATACACTGAAATATTACTCAGCGCTTAACAAGAAGGAAATCTTGTAACTTGCAACAACATGGATGAACCTAGAGGATATCATGCTAAGTGAGATAAGCTAGACACAGAAGAACAGATACTATATGATCCCACTTATATGAGGAATATAAATAGAGTGGAATGGTGGTTGTTAAGGGTTGGAAGGATGAGAAAATGGGAAGGTATTGTTCGCAGGGTACAAAGTTTTGGTTACGAAAGATGAAAACATTCTATAGATTTAGTGCCTAAACAATAACATAATATATGCTTAAACATTGCAAAGACAGGAGATCTTATGTTAAGCGTTCTTATCACAAAAAAGAGGGGGGAGAAAACTTTTGAAGATGATGAGTATGTTTATGATACTGATTGTGGTGTTGGTTTCATGGATTGTACTTATCTTCAAACTCATCAAGTTGTGTACATCAAGAATGTCCAGGTTTTTGTATGTCAGTAATATCTCAATAAAGTGATTTTTAAACAGAACGAAAGAACATAAAACAAAAGAACCAATCTTGAGTTTGTTCCAGCATAGATGAATGATAGACCAAAGTCATTAAATCTAAAACATTTCTGAATGCAAAAGTTTTATCCTGTGTGTGTGTGTATGTGTGTGTGTGCTTGTGTGTTTGTGTATTGGAATATAACCAAGTGTCCACCTTGGCAATGAACAAAAAAGTAGCCAGTACAAAAAAGTTTTCAGCTTTGGTAATTGAGTGTTAACTGCTGCATATGCTTGCTAATTTTTTTTTCTTTTCTTTTTTCAGAAAGAATCAGAAGCAATCAAGGTGTTACAAGTCCTGATTATGCAGAGACATTAATCACGTACCATACGAACTTCAATCATCGTATTAGAATCTAACCTCCAAAAGGAGGAACAGGTAAAAGTTATCCCATCTGATGATACCCACTGCTTGCTAATTCTAGGTTAGTTAATGCTGGGAAACTTTTATTTAAAATGATGATTTTGATTTTAGAATATAGTGTGGTCACATTAAGCAAATGTGAATTTAAAATAGTGTGATATAATAGTGTTAAGATTTCATTTCATGCAAAATAAAAAAAAAATCCTTCCATCCGGAATTAAAAGCAAACTCATTGAGTACTATCTAATTTCTAAAGAAACAGGCTGCGCAAATAGAAATTGCATTTGCAGTTGAGCCCCATGGCTGCACCCATTAGCTAGTGAGCAGAACCACTTGTCATCCTTTGCCAGAATTAGCCTTGAGTTATCAGAGTTTTGAATCCCAAGAGGTCTTCAAGAATGCAAAGTTTACATAAAATGCAACCATGCTGCAATTCATCTTTCCCCCTTCTTCGACTTCTAATTAGTATCAAGGTCCATAGCTGAAGAGATGACTATCACACTCAAGGCTTTTAACACATTCAAGACTAGAATTCTTTCCAAATTAAATAAAACCCAGATTTTCAAAATACAGGCAAAATGAAAAGAGAATGTTTATGTGCAATACAAAATAAGTCAATTTTGTATTAAAATGTGAGTGAATAACAATATATATTTTATTTTTTGAGATATAGTTTCACTCTGTCACCCAGGCTGGAGTGCAGTGGCTTGATCTCGGCTCACTGCAACTTCCTCCTCCTGGGTTCAAGCGATTCTCGTGCCTCAAGCTCCTGAGTAGCTGGGATTACAGGCAGGTGCCACCAGGCCTGGCTAATTTTTGTATTTTTAGTAGAGATGAGTTTTCACCATGTTGGACAGGTTGGTCTCGAACTCCTGATCTCAAGTGATCCTCCCATCTCGGCCTCCCAGAGTGCTGGGATTACAGGCATGAACCACCACACCTGGCCAACAATATATATTTTAGACTTAAGTTCATAAATTGTGAGTTACCTAAGTTTGGGCTTATTGTCTTAGAGCAAGAGAAAAGTCATGGAAATGCTTTGCAGTTTTTGAGACAGGGAGCTTCAAGTTGGATTCATAGTTCCATCACGTTTATTTTCTCATGAGTACCTGCAATCTCGAACCCCTACAGAGCCACTGGTAATCTTGGTGTAACCATCCGGGCACTTGACTCCAAGGTTGAGAGCGCAGGATCGGCACTCGGTCCTAATTGTAAGAAGAGACTTCCTATCACATCTTCTGGCCTGTGTAAATATTAAAAAAAAGAACATTAATTCCTGTTATCAGAGTCTTGCAAAACATCTAGCATGGCCAATCTTCTCCACTGGAATGTCTCCAATCATCTCAATGGAACGTCAGGGATGGTGATAAGGTTGATTGGTAATGACTGGTTTGCTCCTTTCAATCTTATCTGGAAAGAGTATTGAGATTAATAAGCAATGTCTGCCATGGCTGTAGGTGAAAGAAGAGCCACTGTTTGTACCATACATTTGCCATACCTGAGATAGAGTCTGAAATCTAGCAAGGTAAGATAATGTTATTATCCACATTTATCCAAGTGGGGAACCTGAAATATATGGCAGAATACACTCTCAAGTGAAAAATTCGTAAAGCAGGTTATTAAAGGTCAATTGGTCATAGATCAGCAGATCTCAAGGATGTTCTTTCATCATTGATTCCACAGGAATGTCTGCTCTGGAGCCAGCACTGTGCCAGTGCCGTGGAGGATACAGTTACTATTTCAGAGATATTTGCAATCTTTAGATTACAATCCAACTGAAAAGTAGGCTTCCAGAGAGCAGGGATCTTTCTCTGTTTTGTCCACTGTTGTACCTAAGCCCTAAAATAGTATCTGATGCATAGCAGTGCTCAGTGAATACTTGTTGATTAAACAAATGAATTGGGGAAATCAGATGTGCTAGAAACAGTTATTTAGCAACATAAGGTGGTGGAGATGTAGCTACTAAATTGAATGATCCAGACCCAATTTGGCACTGTCTTTAGGATCCCCTGTTGCTCATAATGCCGAGGCTGATCCTCCCTGAGAGATGCCTCCCTTTCCTCAACTTTTCTTCATTTCCTCATCAAGCTTAAGATGGAGCAGCTTTGTACAACAAAGAGAGACTAAACTTGGGGATCAAAAGACCTAAGTTTGGAGTCAAACTCTATATCTTGCTAAGTGTACAATCTTGAATGAATTGCTTACCCTTTGCCATCACCTATAAAGAGGAGATATTAATAACCACTCTTGAGGTTATTGAGACCTTTAAATGATGACGGTCACTTAAGCAGGTGCAAATTTCCTGGCAAAAAATGTCTGAAGTATCACAGGTGGTGAATGCTGGCTGCTGTAACTCTTCACTCACCTTTGTGCCTGTTTCCTCTCCTAACTGCCATGTTCTCACTGGGCTGCTGAACCATATCCTTCAAGACCCTGTTTCACACCACCTCTTTCACAAAACCACACTCATTTTTCTTCCTTTTCTCAACTTCTACTCTTCCTGTGGCTGGCCCAGTGGAGCACATTTTGTTGGTTTTTGCACTCCATTAAAAGACACCTCATTCTTATTTGCTAAACTCTTAGAAATATGCTGTGCCAACATGCTGAGGTAAAACTTAGCATAGAGCAGTTAGTAGAGAGAAGGGGTAGGATCTCTTCAACCCCAAACCTTGACCTTTCCAGGGCAAGGAGTCTAATCCAGGCATTTCCTGGGAAGGCAGAAAGGACCTGCCAATCAAAAAAGACATTACCAACACATTTTGAGGCCCTGCTTTTTGAACAGGTTTGCTCTAGGCCGTAGGACAGAGCAGAAAGAGGTAGGCTTCTTCTTGGGCAGGATTGTGTCTCATGCTTCTGTATTATCCCACAGGTCATCCACAGGCCTAATAATAGGTTGGTTGTGGTGGAAATGTCACCACTGCTTCTAAGTTCATTGAAATACATAAAGCCTGCATAAAAAGAAACTTTACATCTTCAGAACGATTATTGGTTATGCATCCATTCAAAGGTATCTTCTTATTTGATCTGCACTGCTCTGAAGATAAGTAGGGCAGGTATCATCATCCTCATTTTAGCTGGAAGAAAACTGAGGTGAGGGGTGTTGCAGTGACTTGCCCAAGGTCACCCTGTGAGTTACTGGTCTTGTGATTCCTTGATTAGCCCTTTCTCTTTCCTGCACCTGAGTGGAGTATAGAAAACTGAAATTTCTATTTTTACCAGGAGTTTTCATTTGGTGATCATCATGAACCAAAATAGCCCTAGAAGTTTCTTTATTGAGTAATAACAAAAGCTACACTTAGATAGAGTTTGAATTAACCTCCTTTAATTGTCAGGACACCTCCACATTTTTTTTTAAAGCAGGCTTTTCTTTACATGAGGGTTTCACATTTGGATAAGTATATGGGGTTACAGTACTTTGTCTTTTCTTTCTTTGTGGGCTAGATTTAAAACCCTCTTCTTAAGAAACATCTTGACCTTCAAATTGCCCTTTTCAAAAGAAAAGGCTCATTGTCTGTCTCATACAGTATTTACAAAGTTGTCCTCTCTGAAAAGTAAATTCAGCTTATTTTAATTAGTTAAGGTCTGATTTCTGTATGAATGCAAACACTTGGTGATAATGATGATGATGATGATGGTGATTAAGAAGATGATGATGGTGATGATAATTACTACCATTTGTGGAGCACTGTCAGGGGCGAGACTGAAGCTTGAAGAGATTAAAAAGCGTGCTCAGGGTCAAACAGCTGTGGACAATCATGACTGATCCTCAGACCTATTTGTTAAACAGAAAAATGAGATCCACAGTTCAAACTCACCCCTACCAAATTTCAAAGCTGGAGCACTTAGCTATTAGGCCATCTTCCCATATTTTCATGAAAACATTATCAGAGCATGCAGCCAACTGTAATAAAATTGGTGTTGATAAAAATTTGCCTGGCACAGGTGCAGAATCATGGTTAAGATTCATTCTTGATGGATCAGAAATCACATGCTGTCTCACTGACAGCTGGCCTCACTCTGTGATGACACCTCGGTGAGCTTGCTTGAGGGTTCGGTGCGCTGATGTACTTCGTAGGGGCTACTGGTAAGACCTCCCTGGGAACTTTTACTACAGCTCTGTGGAAGGCAGAAGAGATGAAAGAGTGAAGGCCTGATGATTTTGGAAATATTTCTGATACTCGTGTTCCTTAGTGAGATATCCACCCTGGAATTCCCCAGACCATCTCTCCACAGCCATAGTTATTTTCTAGTCAGGAAGATGGGATGGTAGATATTCACAGTAATGAGACTACTAGAACAAATGAAAAACAAGATGCCAACAGCTGCACTGGAAAGAGGATCGTTAGCACTAAGATTAGAGGTCCCAACAGCAGCGGGGTGCTTCAGTACAGGAAGAGCAGCAAGTGGGTTAGCACACCTTCGGAAAGATGGTGCATCACAATTAGGACTTAGTCTCCAAAAACATTCTCTGTATTTTATGAAGTCCAGATTTCACCCTTTACCCATAACAACAGAGGAAAACGACAAGCTTTTGAACATATCATGACAATTAACAAATGAAAAAAATATGTAAGTCTCCTCTTACCTGCCCTGTGGTTTCAGCTGGGGAGCAGAAATTTTGTACAACCAATCCAAGACAAAAAATTACTAAATGTTGTAGCATGATGAGGAAATATTTGCTCCTTCTCTGTGCCAAGCACCTGTCAGGCTGACTTAGCTATTTTAACTTAGTTTGATAAACTCCCAGTGAATTCTTTCTCATTTCACTGTTTACTTTTAAATCCCTTCCTTTCCTTTTTCCTAGATCGAACCAGGAGATAGGTGAGACCTGCCTTCAGAAAGGAAAAATGGCAAATCCAGGAGTCTTGGTGAAATTGGCCACTGTAAATGGTCTATATATCCTGCTGAATGACAGGATATCCTGCAGGGGCTGAGGCAGAGGCTTGGCCCGGGATTTTTGTGCCTGCGAAGCTCTCAGAACGGTCCTGCCTCTCCTCTACTCTGCCCCCACCTCTAGTCCTGCCTACTGCTGCCCTGCGGCCCTGTCAACGTTTCCACAACCACGCCATGGAACACTGCAGGCCTTTTGGTGCCAATGCAAAGGTCCAAGCTTGCTGTCGAGCGGGGTTGGGGGAGTGCCCATAAGTGAGCACGGTCCCAGGTATGGAATGAATGTTGCAGAAACCTTGCAGGAGGTGGTGGCTTCACCCTGGAGAAACTCTACTGCAAAAAAAGTCTCCTTGCAGATGCTGACAGGTGGGTGTTTGACTCATTCTTTCTTCTTTTCCATGCCACTTCAGTAACAAGTGACTAAGCCTGTAGGTTCAATCTTACCCTTTAAGTTCCAGATCTAAAGCCACCCCTTCCAGGAAGCCTTCCTGTGCTGCCCCTCCACAGGACCCTGAAGATGCTCCCACAATTTTGCACATAAAGCCATGAAAGCCGAGGTCACATCTATCTGTCTGTCTCCCATGCCCAGCTATGAATGCCTTGAGGACAGAAGATATAGCCTCATCTTCTCTGTACCCCTTGATGCCTAGAGCAGAGACCTGCACTTCAAAATAATGAAAACAGTTAAGGATAGTAGCCATCACTTTTTGAAAACTTACTACATGCTAGTCACTATTCTAGGCCTCTCCATGGATTTAGTTGTTTAATTCTCACAGTACTTGGTAAAACAGGATGATTCTTCTCATTTTACAGAGGAGGAAACTGAGGCAGAGAGGTTAAGGAATTTATCCAAGGCCACACAGCTAATAGGTGGTAAATCTAGTATTCAAACTGTGTGGCCCCAGAGCCAGTACTGTCAACCACTGCCCTCTGCTGCTGAAACAATCAATATTTAATGAATAAATAAATAATAGATGGTATTCTCAATTCTATTGGAAACCATGATGGAAACGTGTCAGACCCAGCACCAGGAAGGATAAGGTCTGGACTTATTAACAAAACAGGGCACGTCTCATGACACTAAATTAAATGGGAGATTCATGCACTTACAGATACTAATTTTGGTTAAATGATCCTTTATTTCTCTACAAAGTTTCTCTCTCTCTCTCTCTCTCTCTCCCCCACCGACTCCTTTCAACTTTTGAAACAACATTTATAATGACCGATAATCTAGGAAACTTTTCCAACATAGGCCCCTCAGAGGCCAGCCCAGAAACCTGGGTGGGGAGCTCAAAAAAAAAAAAAAAAAAAAAAAAAAAAAAAAAAAAAGCCTAATGCTTAGCTCCACTCCAGAATAACCAAATCAGAATGCCTGGGAGTGGCGCACAGGAGAATTTTCCAAAGCTTCCTGGGTGATTTCACTTGCATTGGACTGTTGCTTGAGGAGAAATGGATTATGATTGTGTGAAGCCAGTGAGACTTTGATATTTATCTGTTACAGCAGCTGTGTTACCTTAAAAAATATACGAGGGACATAAATTGGATGCTTCTTTCTGATTCTTTTCTTTCTAAAGGATGTAGATAAAAATCTGGGACTTGGAACAGGCTCAATTCCAGGTGAAATACTAAAATGAGCCCATACTAGCATTTCCTAAATAATGTTTTATTAAATACAATTTAGTTATGGAAAATGCTGTAGGGGTAGTGGGGAAGAATTCTCTCGCCAGATAATTTGGGACGCCTGTCTCTCATGTCCCTTTCTCATGGATTGGCCATGCTTGTTAGTCCATTGAAAGTTCTGAGAAGTCCTTTAAAACAACGCAACCAAATGAAACAAAAAACAGTTCAACTTTGCTTAAGGCAGCATTTCCCAAGCTTTTTAGACTAAGGGATGCTTTCTGTTTTTGCAAATTTATATTGGCAACCTCCAGATTCTGTGTTCTATCAGTGTCTCTAAGGGAAATGCCATGTTAGACTTTAGCAGGTAGATTATTTCATTTTTCAGTTCCTAGAAGTGGAGGTTAGCCTGCCAGTGGCCACAGAGACCTGTGCATACAGTTTATCAATTAGTTGCATTAAAAAATGCCTATAACGCACATGGCATCCTTTAGAAATTGTTTGAATAGGTGTGTTAATTAATTTTGTTTCTGTTAGGCTCTTTTGATTGCTATAAACAGGGATTCTTCATGTTATTTTAAATCCCTGTCCCCTCTCCCTAAAATGTGCCTGCAATTGACAAGTAAAGTGCTTAGACTGGTACCTAGCACACAATAGGTATTCAGTCACCCTTAACTATTACTCTACAGTTAAAATATGCAACAGACAGCAGCTATACAGACCTCTACCCTGAGCCCACTGTAGCTCTGAAGTAGGTCTGGATTTTCCCCTGTCCTGGGTTGTCTCAGTTTTGCTGATCCATGTGTCCGTGTTGGGTGAAATGTCACTTTCTTTATTGTCGTCTATATTCCTTTTGAAGATTGTTGTAATTTCTGTCTCATTTTAAGTGGTTTTTAATCAGCAATATTCCATGGGCAGTGTGCTCCCTCCAGTTTCCTCCTTGTGCTGTGGACAGTCACATAAGACTGCGTGCGGCTGTCCTCTCCCCAGGACTGCTGTTTGCTCTCTCACTGCCTCCTCTTCACGCCATCCTTGATTAGCACTCACCTCCTTTGCCCCTGCGATCTGTCCTCAGTGGCGACAATGTGAGAGGTTATAGTTTCCTCTTAGGTGAGAGGAGGAATTTTCTGATTGGAATCTGAAGAGACTTTTCCTGTATTGGAAAAGGAAAAAAATTGGGAAATGTTGGAAAGTTCCTGGGTAACAATGGGGAATATCCTCTGTGGCTGTAGGATTCTGTTACTTGTTAGTGTTTCACTGCTCTTTTCTCTATGTCATGCTTGTCACTGAGTTTTTAGTCCTTGATCAGTTTGGGTAATAGCATGGTTCATGTGTGCTTTGAGAAGGATTCAAGAAAGAGGAGTCACCACCTTCATCATCATCATGATCACCATCACATCATGGCAGACTCACACATAGCTTTCACCATGTGCCCAGCACTCTTCTGATCTTTAACTGATAACTTATTTAATCTTTTAAATAAATGTCACCAAATCTTCATATTGATTTAATACATTTAAATTTTAACACATTGAATATTCACCATAAGCTGAATGTGTAAGTATTCCTATTATTTATAACTTGCAGATGAGAAGACTGAGACAAAGAAAGGATGAGTAACTAATTACGTAAGTATTACTATTATTGCCATTTTTCAGGTGAGAAGACTGAGGCAGAAAGACCATGAGTAACTTGTCCGAGGTCACAAAGCTAGGGAGTGGTGGGTAAGGATTTGAATCCAGGCAATGTGGATCCAGAGGTTGATGCTGAGACATCCACTTGACTTGTTTTGGTCTTTCATGAACCTTGAACAAGGTCTTCCCGAACCTTGTGAGATGGCCAATGGGATTGGAGTTTATTGTTATGAAGTAGAACAAGTTTAGCTGTTTACGTCGTATCTTTTTCTTGCAGGAGAAAAAAGACTAGAAATTGCAAATCTGAGGTCAATTTTCTGGTTAAAAAAGGTTTTTTAAAAAATTCTTTTGGCAGCTTTTGACCAACTGAAGAAGAAAAAGATCTCAAAACGGCAGCTAGGTATAGATCTTTCTTGAATAACTATCTAGATAATTGAAAATTTGCTTCATAGTTTCAACAGATCCAACAACTCCTAGAATTTTTCCAACAGAAAGTGGTGCTTTGGGAAGTGACAATTTTAGAAAAGAGATAACAATAGTAAGTCCCTAAAAACTTTCAGTAGGATAAATCAGTGAGAACCATTTGGAAATGCCTCCATGGACCCCGCCATGACTAATGGGGGACCTTGATAAAATTGATTCTGGCCAAGGTGGAGCGAGCAGAACTAACAAAACAAGCTTTCAAAATACCCGTTTATGATTTCTAGTAGTTAAAAAAATGCTCTCCCAGTGGGAGAGAGAGGTGTTTCTGCTGCACCCTGTGGATTTCTTGCTGAGTAGGCATTTTTAATGAAATCCAGCTTTATTCTACAAATAGGTTGGTGTTAGATTCAGCTGAGCATTCCTTTTGTCTACTCATTGGGCAGAATTCCTGGCACCTGAAACATCTTGGCTAGAGGCCAAAACACTTTTTATCTCTCCTTTACATCTTATTGTAACATTCAACCAATCCAATGGCTATTTATATTCCAAATATTGAAATTATTAAAAAGGAATTATCTTCCTCCTCCTCTTCCTTGTTTGATGTCTTTTTTATACTGATCATCTGAGCAATATTGCAGTTCTTTTTTCTTTGTCCCTCTCTTCTTCCTGGTTGGGTAAGGCAAAGGACTTAACAAGCTAAACTGAGAGTAGTCTATAGTTTTCTATCATGTTTTGAAATAACTCCTGCTTAAAAAAAGTTTCAAGTGAAAATCTAGAATAATATATTATTTGGCTTGATTTATAAAGGTAGCTATGCTAAATATTATCTTTATTTTGATTGTGTAGACATAGGTTATGTCCGATGGGATGACTTTTTTTCTTGGTTGTCATCACACAGTAAGTTTTACTTGTCTGCTTATTTACTCAAAAAACACTTATGGAATGCCATTCATTATGCTGTACTCTGAGGGCATAGAGATAATTAAGCCATATTGCCTTGTGCATTATAGCTTCCAGCATACTTTCATACTTATTATATCATTAAACTTAAATATTACTATGCCTTTGTGAAATATACTGAGCAAAGGGTATTATCTTGATTTGGCAGATGTGAAAAGTGAGGCATAGAGAAATTGAGCCGTTTGTTCAGCGTCGATAAGTGAGTATGTGATTGAACTAGTAATAGATGATGAGTAATCTTACTCTAGTCTTATGCTTTGCCTGCTGTGGCAGCCACCATTCTGATATTTGATACCTAAGCTAATGAGTGGATTAACTGTGGTTCATTGGGTTCAGTCATTAAAACCCTTACCTGAGCTGGGGGCTCTTTGTTGTTACATTGAGAGGTGGCCATGGCCACAGAAGCTTGAAGAGTGAATATAAAGGCCACAGCTGAGATTCACACAACCACAGCATACTTGGACCACAACCAAATTCTCAAAGTTTCATTATATGGATTTGTCATCTCTGGCGTAACATAAGGTGGACACATTGGATCACTCAAGGCTTCTTATTATATGTAAAAGACTTGGCCATGCTGTAGAAACTGGGATGACACCAGCCTTACAGAGCAGACGGTAACACACACACCTGCCCGCCACATCTCTGCCTTAGTGACCTGTCAAGATCTTGAACGCTCTTCCCCTAAACAGCCTTCATTTTCTTCAAGCCCTTATTCAAATCCACTCTCTCAAAGAGACCTGCCCAGACTACACTACTAAAAACCTCAACATGCATCCCTCCTTGCTCACGGCTCCAGCTTCCCAGTATCCTGATCTTTTATTTCCCTTGGTATATATCACTTTCTAAGTGACCATACAATTCACTTGTGTTTTATGTTTATTGTTTGTTGTCTACCTCCGCAGTTAGAATATATGCTCATTAAGAGCAGGGATTTTTGTCTGTTAACCGATATATCCAGATACCTGGAAGACTGCTGGAGATACAGTAGGCACTCACTACAAATGTTTCAAAGAATAACTCATGGAAGTGAAAATTTCCCAGCTGCATAAATAAGCAGATTATATAATTCTGGTAAAATACCACCTTCCTCAAAAAAGCATTTATCTAAACATGCTGCTTTTTTCTTTCAATTCCCCGAGCTGCTTATAAAATCAGTTCTTTCTGCTCCTGCCATTCAGTCCTGCCATAGTAGCTTCTTCTAAATGCACCATTCTAAAATCTCCGTGTTTCTTGGTGAGTTTTTTTTTCACATCTTATTCTATTGGGTTATTATTTTGATATCTGGGAAGTCAAATTCTTGTAACTTGTGTTCAGCATTTTTCTACATCTTACAAATGAAATTATTTTCACCCGTAAAGTCCTCTTACCTTTCCATACATGGTGTGTGTTGATTCAGAAAATGGTTAGTTCCATATACATGATAGGTCTGGCTCCAGTTCTGCCTTGAACTATTGGCCCTGACCTTGTGCAAGCCCCTTAGCTCGTATGATAAAACAAGTGAGTTGGACAACATAAGCTTCACTCTGCCTTTCCACATTTACAGGATTATAAAATACTCTTTTCATCCTTCCCATGCTAAGGGGATTTCTCCCCCTCTGAATTTCTTTAAGCTTTGAGCATTTGATGGTTGGTTTGAATGCTGGGTACATCATCGAGGAATATAGTTGTTATTTTCTCCCCCAGGGAATCAGAAATTGCTTCAATCCCCCAAAATTACTTTCTCAAAGAACACATAGAAATATTCTAGGATTTGGAGATAGAAGGAGTAGTGGGGATATATTCAAGGTAAGATTTATTGTTATGGTGGTATTTTGTCCAAAGCACTTCATCAGCCTGCAGAGACAGAGATCAGGTTGAACCACATGAAATAGTTACTCTTTTAGATAAAAAATGGACTAACCCTAGCAACTTCATATGGTTTACCCTAACACATACCTGTTTAGTACTGTTCATGATTACAAAAATATTCTAAACGTTTAGAAGATTATTAGAAAATCTTCTAAATGTTTAGAATAGTTTTAGAAAATCTTCTAAACTTTTAAAATATTTTTAGAAAACATTCTAAAGTTTTAATCTTCATAGAGAGGCACTCTTTCAGTCCATTGCCATTTCTTGGGGACTGAATTTTTTAGGAGGGTTATTATTGTGAGAATCAGATACCGGGTTTCAAGAGACTGTCAGTTTCAGTTGAAATGTTTCTGTCTCTAGGTAGGATGTACACAGAGCCAGTGTGCTGCCTCTGTTTAATGCTTCCCATCCTGCAGAGAGGGCCAATGAATATATGTCCATGCCTTCACTTGGCCCTGGCACCCTCTCTGGTTCCTCTGCTTCGTGCTTTGAGAGGAGACATAAATGCACCCGGTTGTTAGTAGGAACTGACAGGGCAATAGGGTTTCCTGCACACTCATCAGATACTGGTCTTTTCAGGAGTCAGCCTTCCAAGCAGGGGATGTGTCCAAACACGTGTCTCCCTGCCCTCATGGCCCTTTCCTTTTCCTTTGTTAGTTTAAATCTTTCCACACAGCAAACTTTCTTTTCTGGTGATTTTTGTTTTTCCTTTTTGTGGAGACCAGTCAGCAGGTCCGGCTCTAAGCAAAATTGTAAAGTAGGCAAAGTTTCTCCTCAGCTCCCCGCTCAACTTCCCTTTCAGCATCTTCCCTCCCCCATTCATTCAGTTGTTCAATCAATCAACATGTACTGGGGGCTCACCATACCCAGGACACTTTTCCGGTTAGGATGTTATTTCATAGTGGGCAGAGATTAATGATTTGGTATTTACATAGTCATAGTGAACATTGATCCATCCAATTGCTCAAGAGTGATCTATTTTTCTCACCACCAATATCAGAAATTCCTATTGATTTTACCTTCAATAGGTAGAATCTTATCATGAATCCAACCACTTCTCTACATCCCTGCCCCTCCCGCCTTGGTCTAAGCCATCATCTGTTGCTTATATTATTGCAGTAGCATCCTACTTGACCTGCCTGCTTCCACTTTGCCTCCTAAAATTCATTCTGCAAACAGTCATCAGAATTATCTTTAAAGATACATGTCAGACCAAGTGTTTCCAGCTTAAAACTCTCCCATGGCTTGGAATCAAGCACCAACTCCTTGTCTGTGGTTTTTGGTTTTATCTAACCTGAATCTTCTCTCTGGCTTCATCCTGAAACAGTTTATAAGCTACTCTGCTAGACCCACCCTGCCTTTATTCTGTGTCTTTCACACGCAGAGTTAATTCTCATTTTGGGCATTTTCACTAGCTGTTTCCTATGCCTGGAATGCTCTTCCTTCTGATTGTTGCATGATTGATTCTTCCTTCCTTGGCATCAGTTATCATTTAAGTGTCACCTCATGGACAAGTCACTCCTGATTACTCAAGCTGATGTGGTCATTAAGCTGCTGCATTGCACCCCTCCATTTTCTCCTCATAGTACGTGTTCTATGTGATAGAATGTAATGGTATCTTGTTACTGTCGATCTTCCCTAACGGAAGTGTAAGGCCGACGAGAGGAACTTTCCACAGCATTTCTCCAGTGCTTAGAACAGTGCCTGCTCCACAGTAGCCAATCAACACATTGTTGTTGGGTAAATTTAGAAGTAATTGTCATGTGCTCTTCACTTTCCATCTATTTTACTATTTAATCTTCTCAAATCTCCTATGGGGAACCTACTGCTAAAAGAAAAACCTTAGACAAATTAAATTTAACAGTTTAATTGATTCACGAATTGGGCAGTCTCCCAAACCAAAGTAGGTTCAGATCAACTTCATGCTGCTGCATGATCAAAAAACATTATGGATAGAAAAAGGAAAGTGATGTATAGAAGACAGAAGTGAGGCACAGAAACAGCTGAAGTGGTTACAGCTGGACATTTGCCTTATTTGAACATGGTTTAAGCAGTTGGCTCCCTTCGATTGGTTAAAACTTGATGATTGGCACAAGAGTAGATCACACATCTAGTCAGGTTATAGTTCACTCTGTACGAAGAAACCTTTAGGCCAAATTAAAAATACATAGGGAGGCAGCTTTAGGCTTCATTTAATTTAACAATATTATTATTATCTTTGTTTTATAAATCAGAAAACTGGGGTAAGTAGAGATCTCTAAGCAGGCTGGCTACATAACTTGGGCCCAGTGCAAAATGAAAAGGTGAGCTGTGTAACCTTGGACAGGTCACATAACTGTAAAGACCCTTGGAGTCTTCAACTCAAGCCCATTATAGTTTTGACTTCTTAGGATTGTAGCTTTTCTGAGTCTTTGTGGAGAAAATTTCTTTCCTTTTTTCATTTTTCTTTTGTTTCTCTCTCTCTTCGAGGACGATCAACCTAAGAAAATATAATTTAAGGATACATAAGTCAAAAAGCAATTCATTTTCTTTTCTATTTCTATTGTGGTAAAATATATACAACACAGATTTTACTATTTTAACTATTTGTAAGTGTACAGTTTGATGGCATTAAAAACATTCACATTGTTGTGCAACCATTGCCACCATCCATCTCCAGGTTTTTTTCACCTTTCCAAACTGAAATTCTGTACTCATTAAATAGTAAGTCCTTCTTCTCCCTTCCCCCAGATGCTGGCGACCACCATTCCACTTTCTGTGTCTATGAATTTGACTATTTGAGGTACTGCATGTACGTGGAATCATATGATATATGTGATTTTGTGTTCTTTTATTTCACTTAGTAGAATGTCTTTTTAGTTTTGTGAATAATGCTAGAACACTGGTGTACAAATATCTCATTGCATTTCTGTTTTCAATTATTTTGGGTATATACCTGGAAAATGGAATTGCTGGATCACATGGTAAGGATATGTTTTGATTTTTGAGGAACCACTGTACTGTTTTCCACAGTGGCTGTACCATTTTACATTCTCACCAACAGTGCACAAGGGTTCCAATTTCTCCACATCCTTGCCAACCTTTGGTATTTTGAAAGTAGCCATCCTAATGGATGTGAAGTGGTATTTCACTGTGGTTTTGATTTGCATTTCCCTAATGATCAATGATACTGAACATCTTTTTATGTGCTTATTGTATATCTTCTTCAGCAAAATGTCTAATAAGATCCTTTGCCCATTTTTAATCTGGTTGTTTTCTGTTATGGGAATTCTTTATATATCCTGTGAATTAATCCCTCATCAGGCATATGATTTACAAATATTTTCTCCCATTTTGTGGGTTGCTTTTTCACTCTGCTGACAGTGTTCCGTGTTGCACAAAAGTATTTAATTTTGATGAAGTACAATTTATTTTTACTTTTGTTGCCTCTGCTTTTGGCATTGTATTCAAGAAATCATTGCCAAATCTAATGTCACAAGACTTTTCTGCTACGTTATTCCTAAGTTTTATAGTTTTAGCTCATACATTTTATTACTTTGGTATTTTTTTTGTGTCTTTACTGTAGAAAAAAGTTCCACTAAAGCAATTTCTTAAAGAACAGACAATATTACATTTTATTAAATAAATACATTGATTAAAACATTTCAGTTTAATATGGCTAACAATCACAGTAGCAAAAAAATTGAAGGATCAAGAGGATAAAAAGAGTAAAAAAATGAGAGAGGAAGACAGAACCGTAGAAACTGTGGGAAGGATAAACAAGAAAAAAACCCTCTCTGGTAGCTGAAAAAGCAAAAATCTGATTAATCAATCCTACTCTTAAAGAATACATCTACTTCAAGGTCCAGGCGCAGTGACTCATGCCTGTAATCCCAGCACTTTGGGAGGCCGAGGTGGGTGGATCACCTGAGGCCAGGAGTTTGAGACTAGCCTGGCCAACATGATGAGACCCTGTATCTACTAAAAAACTAGCCAGGTGTGGTGGTACTTGCCTGTAGTCCAGACACTTGGGAGGCTGAGGCAGGAGAATTGCTTGAATCCGGGAGGTGGAGGTTGCAGTGAGCTGAGATGGCGCTACTGCACTCCAGCCTGGATGACAGAGCAAGACTGTCTCAAGAAACAAAACAAAACAAAACAAAACAAAACAAAAAAACACTGATTTCAAGCATTTAATATAATACCTTGCATATTTTAATGATTATCTAAATTTTGTATGCATAGAGGTTATTGAAAAAAATATAATGGGAAAAAGCACTTACTTCATGCTTTGGGAAACATTAGGCAGAAAACAAAAGTTAAAAAAAGATGAAGTGTCTTTGAGTAATGGCTGATTTTGCTCTTAAAGGCGTACGAGCCACCCCTAATAGTCCACACCCCAGGGGATTGTGCAGTCCAAAAAGGAAGGTCAATAGACTTTAGGAAAAATAAACACAAAAGTTATATTTTCTTCCTCGTCTTGTACTTTTAGTAAAATTAAACCAAGGGATTCTATCGGCAGGCACAACAATCTTTTTTTTTTTTTTTTTTTTTTTTGTGGGCGTTGCGGGTGGGGGAGGGAGTCTCGCTCTGTAGCCCAGGCTGGAGTGCAGTGGTGCGATCTCGGCTCACTGCAACCTCCACCTCCCTGGTTCAAGCGATTCTCCTGCCTCAGCCTCCCGACTAGCTGGGACTACAGGCGTGTGCCACCACACCCCGCTAATTTTTAATATCTTTAGTAGAGACGGGGTTTCACCGTGTTAGCCAGGATGGTCTCCATCTCCTGACCTCGTGATCCGCCTGCCTCGGCTTCCCAAAGTGAACAATTTCTTGGAGTGAGAGCCCACAGACAAAAACCATGGGTGTGGCTGGGGGAGCAGAAGTCGCGCTGCAGATGCCTCATTCCCTGTCCTCTCTCACTTCCCTTTCTGCCCAGGAGGAGTTAGCAGGAGACTGACTACCATGTGGTGGGACCAGCTGCCTGATTTTAAATGTGTTGTTTTCCTTTCTCTGTAGCGGGACAGGTGCCTCCTGGAACCACAGAGGGCAATGGCCCGTCAAAGGGCACTTCACCCTCAGGGGGGAAGGGGGCTAGAATGCAACCGCTTTTTAAAATGGTAAAGTTGTCAGGGAAATGGTGGACGGTGATTCTGTTCCTGCAGAGTTAGTTGAAAGCGTGAATCCTGATTTGGTGAGCCTGGGGTTGGCGGACGTTCTGGAAGGCGGCGCTGCGTGTGAACTGAAAGCGCCCATCCGAAAAGCAGGCGCCCTTAGTTACACTTGGCACAAGGGCGGGCTTCCCTCAGAGAACCAGGAAACCTCCAGTGCTGGAGCGGGGACCAGAGGGCACTATGGCAGCATCTGTCCTTAACAGTGACCTCGTGTGGTGGCAAGGGGCAATGACAGCATTCCACCCCGTTTTTCTCCCAGCCTGAGCAGGGGAGCTGTATTGAAACCCCTTTCGGACTGTACAATCCCTTAGGGTTTGTCAACTCTCCAAAGGTGGGGTGAGGTGTACTTGTCTAGAAAGAGGTACTGAATTTCTTGTCAAATAAGGTTCATGGGGCCTAGGGAGGTGATTTAAGACAATAAACAATTGCCTCTGGTTTGTGGAGCAGTTCATGCCAGTTACATTTTAGTAGCATGAAGAGGGCATTCTGAACTTTGCACTTGGGTCCCCTCCTGTCACCTACCAAGGGAGAGTTTTCAGTTACACCTGGGAAATGTGGCTTTGGGTCTTTGATTGTCTACGCTTGTGTGTCTCTCTGGTTGCTAATACATGGCATCTCTTGGGTCCAGAAAGTTCATTTTATCCAGGGTGAGCCAACCAATTTGTTTTGGGTAGTGAAATAATAATTTCCTCCCCACAGTCCATGCCAGTAAGATAGGAGGAAGAGCAAGCGTGGAGGAAAAGAGGGTTTGAGAGGCAAGAGAAGGAGGGAAGGAGGAGAGAGGTGAGGGGAAACATCACAGAGCTGAAAAGGGAGATGCCTTCTTTGGCTGAAGTGAGGGCAAAAGAAGCAACATAGCTCTGGTTCATCTGCATAGTAACAACCGTAAGTATTTCTATAGTTGTGTTAAGTGTCATGCATATTCTCAGCACTTACATAAATTGCCTCATCCATCTTCAACAATCCTATCAGGTAGGTACTATTATTATTTCTCATTTATCTATGGACAAATGGAGGCACAAAGATATGACACGCCTAAGGACAAGCGCTGTAGTTTGGGGTTCAAATCTAGGTTCTTTGGCTGCAGATTCTGAACTCTTAATCTTTCCTTTTGCTGCCTCTTTGCCATCAACAGAATTGGGAGGAGAGGAGGGTAGAGTTCATTGATGGCTGACAATAATGATATAACTCAGACAATTTTAGTAGCAAGAGAGAGAAGACCCAAGTCACTGGCATAAACCAAAAGGGAATTTATTGATTCACACAAATGGAAAATTCAGAGATAGGTCTGGCTTCAGGCACGGTTTGACTCAGGCTTTGAATGATGTCCTCAGTATCTGTGTCTCAGCTCTGCTTCTTCCAGGTTGGCTCCATGCTCAGGCTACTCGATAGCCCTCAGGATTTAAGGGACACTTCCTCCCTTCACCCAATCAATGGGAAAAGAGAGTTTGCAAATCTGGGGAAAATAATCCCTAGTAAACGTATTTTCATGCAATGATTATTTTCCCCAGAATCCCCAGCAAACCTATCTTCATGCATTATTGGTTCTGATTAAGTTTAATGCCCATCTGTGGCACAGACTAACTCACTGTTTACCAAATCAAGTTATCCTTCCTTCTGCAGAAGCTAGACTGCATTTCCCAACCTCCCTTGCAGTTAGATTTGGCCATGTGACAGAATTCTGGCTAATAAATGTGGGCAGAAGTGACATGATCCTGATGCTTTCTTTCCTTTCTGGCTGACTGGAGTGAAGATGACTCCCAGGGCATACTTGGAACCATAACCACATGTTTAAGATGGGTGGATCAACCGAATAGAAGGAGCCTGGGTCCCAGAATCACTGCATGGAACAGGGTCATTCAATTGGGATCCATTCATATGAATAAGAAATAAACACCTATGATAATAAAGCCATGAAGATTATGGTGTTTTTCTTGTAAAATAGATTACCAATGTGACTAGAGGGATGGGATATATGAAAACCAATTGGGATCCATCTCTGGGACTGGAAAGGAGTAATTAGCCAAACCACACAGCTGAGAATGGCAAAGGGGCTGATTATCAGACAAAATTTAAGTTACTAATAAGAGAAGGTGAGAGAGTTGCTAGGAAGTCAATGACAAATTATTAGGGCAAGTCATGAAGCCAGGAGTCAAATGGCAGACTTAGGCAAAGACATCATCAGGCATTGACTTTACTGCCCAGTAGTCATCTGGGACAGCTGGTCTACCACTTCTTTGAGGGCTTTGAGGACTTATTCCAGTTGCTCATTCATCTGGTCTTGCTCAAGGCCCCCTGTGTACTAGGCAATGTGTTAAGCTCTGTGGGTAGATACAGAGATCAAAGGGAGATGGCCAGGCATTCACGTTTGAACTAGGAACTTTGGCAGAAGTTTCAGCAGACAATTATGTTCTAAGAATATAGTCCAACCCAAACCCTAACCAAATCTGAACTCCAGCTTTTTTCTTGTTTTTGTTCTTTGCTCATTGATTGACCTCTCTGAATGTAGAGGTCCACTTTTTAAAATTATACTCCGTAGAGTTAAGCAGGATTGGGATCAGATGTATCTGTTTCCTTTGCGACAACTAGAGACAAATGTACTATTTTAGAGTCTTTGACTACGGTCTGTCCCCTTTGCTCTCTACTCTTCATATTATCTCAATATAAAGTTCAATGTATTTTCTGCAATTACTAGCTTCCTCTCTCCCTCTCCTGCTTGAATCAGGCAGAGCATGCAACACTTGGAGCCGACTATCAGGAACTCAGTACCATTGTGTCTGATTTACAAGTGATATTTATGCCCTATTCATTCCCAACAATGGCTCAAAGAATTCCCCAGGACAATAATAGAGCTGACACATCAGTATGAAGTGGTCGTAACTTCATGAAGACCTGGATAGGTCAGGACCAATGATAAATCAGCTGTTTCCTGCCTAGTCATTTATTCAATTTGTGAATTTTTTTAAAACAATAGTTACTGATGACCTACTATGTGCCAGATGCTGTTTTAGGCCTGTTTCTTTCTTCCTAGCCTAGGGCTCAAGAACCTTTCTCTGTAAACAGTAAGAGAGTAAATATTTCAGGCTTTGTATGTCATAAGTCTTTTTTGCAATGACTCAACTCTGTAACTATAATGCAAAAAGAGCTTCAATAAAACTTTATTTACAAAAATAGGGAGTGGGCAGGATTTGCCCTCTAGGTGCTAGTTTGTCTATCTCTGGTCTAGCTTATTGCTGACCATACTCCATCTCCATTCCTTGTAAGGTTTCATCTTCCTTTTCCTCTCAAAATTTCAGAACCGAGAATTCCATTAGTTAATCAAATGGGTCAAATCAATTCAGTTCTGATTCCAAAGGCTCTGTAGTTTGTTTCTTGTTCAATAATAATAACAACAACAACAATAATAGCTGACAATTATAAATCATTTATCATGTGCCAATCACTGCTCTAATCACACTTTCCAAATAGCAACTTATTTTCTCTGACCAGGTACAGAAAGGCAAAGAGGAAGTTTAGGTAATAATGATACATAAAATCGTTTTGGGCTATTGTTTTTCAGTATCACATATATTTACCAGGAGCCATGTTGAGTGTTGTCCATTTATTATCTTACACAGCCTTCCAGTAGCACTTTGAGGAAGGTATGATTTTAATATCCTTTTTATGACTTAGAAAATAGAGGCTCAAAGTGGCTTAATAACTTGTCACAAATCGCAGGTGTGAAGTCAGGACTTGTTTCTGTCTCCAAAGTTTATACTCTTATTTGCCATAATGACTTGTCTGGAATAGAGGAGAATTAATAAAATCCACCAGAGGGTAATGTGGGTGTTACTATGATTATATTTTATTTTTAAATTAAAACAAATTTCCTTTAATGGTTCAAGCTTCTCAGAGGGCAGAACACCGAGATGTCTGTGTCTCTGGGGCTTTGGCATTATGATGACTGTCATTTACAAACACAGTGCCTGAGAGGCCTCATTAAATCAACAGTACAATGGGACGCGTTGAAACCTAAGCGCAGCTGCCTCGCGGAGGAATGCCGCCTGTAGGACGCAGAGCCTGGCCTTTATCAGGCTGAGGTGGGGTGGCTCTGGGCAGAGGGCACACGCTGCTGCTCCACCCTGGAATGCAGTCCCGCGGCCGGCCGACAGCTGACAGCCTCCCCGCTTGCCTGGGAAGGGGTGGTCTTACCCATAGATTATATCTTGAAAGCTGCCTCTTTTCGTGTCTTTTTGTTGTGTGGCTCAAAAGAGTCGCTCAGCTGGCGCAATTGCTGTCAACAAAAGGAAGCTCTATTTGAACAGAAGCAGGGCAGGCTGCCTTGGGAGGCGTAAGTGCGCCCTCCTCAACATGGATGTTGAGTATGAATTCTCCTGGATTTTGCAAATGAGGGTTGTAGTGGGTCATAGGCATGTTTTGAGGAAATCCCTGGCCTTGAATAAGCAAATCGTTTTGTGAACGCATTGCCTTTCTGGTGGAGCATGTATTTAGTGCTACATGGAATGGCAGGGGACTTCTTCTTTCATCTCAATTTAAAGTGCTACAAACATAAGTCGGCCCCAAATGACTTTCTTCTGCATGCTATAGCAAACATTATCAGTGAAATAGTGGACTTTTTAATGACTAGGTTTTAGAAAACCTGAGTTTTAGACTCAATTCTGTCCCAAAAAACTGTATAACCTTGAATTGATCTTTTCAGTTACTTGAGTCCCAGCTCCTTTATCTGTTAAATAATGAGGCTGATAGAGATGACTTAAATTTTCCTCCTGGTTCTAAATTTTATGCTTAAGCTGCTTTTAAAAAACTATTTTGTTTTAGATTCAAGGGGTACATGTGCAGGTTTGTTACATGGATATATTGTGTAATGGTGAAATTTGAGCTTCTGGTGAATCCATCACCCAGTCAACATTCTACCCAAAAGGTAATTTTTCAGTCCTTCTCTTCCTTCCTCCCTTCACCCTTTTGGGGTCCCCAGTTTCTATTATTTTCATCTTTATGTTTATGTATACCCAGTGTTTAACTTCCACTTACAAGTGAGAACTTGTGGTATTTGATTTTCTGTTTCTTAGTTATTTCACTTAGGATAATAGCCTCCAGCTCTATCTATGTTGCTGCAAAGGACATGATTTCATTCTTTTTCATGGTTGCATAGTATTCTAGTATACACACCACATTTTCTTTAACTGTTGATGGACACTTAGATTGATTCCATGACTGCTATTATGAATACGATTATGATACACATGGAAGTACAGATACCTTTTTGATATAACAATTTCTTTTCCTTTCGGTGGATACCCAGTAGTGGGATTGCTTGGTCAAATCGTAGTTTTAGTTTTAGTTCTTTGAGAAATCTCTATACTATTTTCCACAGGGGTTGTACTAATTTACATTCCCACCAATAGTGTATAAGCATTCCCTTTTCTCTGCATTCTAACATCTGTTATTTTTTGACTTTTATTAATAGTCATTCTAATTGGTGTGAGATGGTATCTCATTGTGGTTTTAATTAGCATTTCTTATGATTAGTGATGTTGAACATTTTTTCATGCCAACAAGGCCTCTTGCATGTCTTTTTTAGAGAAGTGTCTGTTCATGTCCTTTGCCTACTGTTTAATGAGGTTTTCTTTTTTCTTGTTGATTTGTTTGAGTTCCTTATAGATTCAGAATATTAGTCCTTTGCTGCATATATAGTTTGCAAATATTGTCTCCCATTCTGTAGATTGTCTGTTTACTCCATTGATTGTTTCTTCAGCTGTGGTGAAGCTCGTTTAGGTCCCATTCATCTATTTTTGTTCTGTTGCATTTGCTTTTGAGGTCTTAATCATAAATTATATGGCGAGAGGGCTGCATTCAGGGGTGGAGCAGTAGCTTGTGCCCTCTGCCCAGAGCCACCCCAGCTCAGCCTGATAAAGGGCAGGCTCTGCATCCTAGAGGCAGCATTCCTCCGTAAAGCAGCTGCACTTACGTTTTAAATGCTGACCA
This sequence comes from Pan troglodytes, assembly GCF_028858775.2. NCBI lineage: Eukaryota > Metazoa > Chordata > Mammalia > Primates > Hominidae > Pan > Pan troglodytes. Next base: position 110,382,268 of record NC_072408.2, on the reverse strand, counting down.
ACGTCCAGAAGAGTTTTTCCTAGGTTTTCTTCTAGGGTTTTTATAGTTTCAGGTATTATATTAATTCTTTAATCTATCTTGAGTTAATTTTTGTATGTGGTGAGAGATAGGAATCTAGTTTCACTCTTTTGCAAATAGCTAGCCAGTTTTCCCAGCATTGTTTGTTGAATAGGGCAGTGTCCTTTCCACATTGTTTATTTTTGCTGACTTTGTTGAAAATTAGTTGGTTGTAGGTATGTGGTTTTATTTCTAGGTTCTCTATTCTGTTCCATTGGTCTATTTTTGCACCAGTACGATGCTGTTTTGGTTACTATAGCCTTGTAGTATAGTTTGAAAACAGGTAATATGATGCTAGCTTTGTTCTTTTGCTTAGGATTGCATCAGCTATTTGGGCTGTTTTTTGGTTCATATGAGTCATAGAACTGTTTTTTCTAATTTTGTGAAAAATAATGTTGGTAATTTGATAGGAATTGCATTGATTTGGTATATTGCTTTAGGCAGGATGGTTATTTTTAAATGATATTGACTTCCAATACAAGAGCATGGGATGCTTTTTTGTTTGTTTGTGTCATCTACAATTTCTTTCATCAGTGTTTTGTCATTCTCCTTGTAGAAGTCTTTTACTTCTTTGTTTAAATATATTCCTAGGTATTTTTTGTATGTGGCTATTATAAATGGGATTGAGTTCTTGCTTTGGTTCTCTTCCTGAATGTTGCTGATATATAGAAATGCAACTGATTTTTGTATGTTCATTTTATATACTGAAACTTTACTGAACTTGTTTATCAAGTCTAGGAGTATTTTGGAGGACACTTGTGGCTTTTCTAGGTATAAGATCATGTCATCAGTGAACATAGATAATTTTACTTCCTTTTTTCCAATTGGATGCATTTTATTTCTTTCTCTTACCTGATTGTTCTGGCTGAGACTTCCAGTAGTGTGTTGAAGAGGAGTGGTGAGACTGGACATCCTTGTCTTGTTCCAGTTCTTAGAGGGAATGCTTCCAGCTTTTATCCATTCAGTATGATGTTTGCTGTGGGTTTGTCATATATGGCTCTTATTATTTTGAGGTATATCCCTTCAATGCCTAGTTTTTTTAGGGTTTTCATCATGAGTGGATGTTGAATTTTATCAAATGCTTTTTTCTCCATTTATTAAGATAATCATATGGTTTTTGTTCTAAATTCTGTTTATGTGGTAAGTCATATTTATTGATTTGTATATGTTGAATCATCCTTGCATTCCTGGAATAAAATCTATTTGATTGTAATAGATTATCTTTTTGATGTGCTATTGGATTCAGTTTGCTAGTATTTTGTTAAGGATCTTAGGATCTATGTTTATCAGGGATATTTGCCTGTAGTTTTCTTTTTTAGTTGTGTCCTTAACAGATTTTGGTATCAGGATAATATGGATTTCATAGAATGAGTTTGGGAGGAATTCTTCTTCCTTGATTTTTTGGAATAGTTTCAGTAAGATTGGTACCAGTCCTTAGTATGTCTGATAAAATTCAGTTGTGAATTTGTCTGGTCCTCATTTTTTTTATTGGTAGATTTTTAAATTACTGATCCAATTTCATTACTCATTATTGGTCTGTTCAGGATTTCCACTTTTCCTGATTCAATCTTGGGAGGTTGTATGTTTCCAGAAATTATCTAGTTTCTCTAGTTTTTCTACTTTGTGTGCATAGAGATGTTCATAGTAGTCTCTAATGATATTTTGCATTTCTGTGGTATCAGTTATAATGTCACCTTTATCATTTATGATTTTTTTTAATCCTCTCTCTCTCTCTCTCTCTCTCTCCTTTTTTGGTTAATCTAGCCAGTGTTCTATCAACTTTGTTAATCCTTTCAAAGAACCAACTTTTCATTTTGTTGATCCTTTGTATGATTTTTTTCATCTTAATTTTATTTAGTTCTGCTTTGGCATTTGTTCGTTTCTTTTCTTCTGCTAACTTTGGGTTTGGTTTGTTCTTGTTTCTCTAGTTCCTTTAGATGAAATGTTAGGTTGTTAATTTGAGATCTTTCTATCTTTTTGATGTAGGCATTTAATGCTATAAACTTTCCCCTTAATACTGCTTTTCCTCTATCCCAGAGGTTTTTGTATGTTGTGACTCTGTTTTCATTTATTTCAAAAAAATTTTTAGAATTCTGCCTTTATATTATTGTTTACCCAGAAGTCATTCAGGAAGAAATTATTTAGTTTCCATGTACTTGTGTGGTTTGGAGATTTTCTGTTGGTATCAATTTCTAATTTTATTCCACTGTGGTTTGAGATGATATTTGATATAATTTTGAATTTTTTGAATGTATTGAGACTTGCTTTATGGTCAAGCATATGGTCAATTGTAGAGAGTGTTCCATGCAAAGGTGAGAAAAATATATATCCTGCAGTCATTCAGTGGAATGTTTTATAGATATCTGTATTAGGTCATTTGGTCAAGAGTCTAGTTTAAGTCCAGAGTTTGCTGATTTTCTGTATTGATGATCTGTTTGGTGCTCTCAGTGGGGTGCTGAAGTCTCCCACTATTGTGTGGCTATTTATCCCTTTTTCCTAGGTCTAGTAGTATTTGTTTTATAAATTTGGGTGCTCCGGTGTTGGGTGTGTATATATTTAGGATAGTTAAATCTTGTTGAATTGAGTCCCTTATTATTATATAATGTCCTTCTTTGTTTTTTGTTGTTGGTTGGTATCTGTTTTATCTGATGTGAGAATATCAACTCCTACTCTTTTTCGTTTTTCATTTGTGTGATACAACTTTTTCTATCCCTTTACTTTGAGCCTGTGGGTGTCTTTACCTGATAAGTGGGTCTCTTGTAGACAGAAGGTGAGTGCTCATTTTTAAAAACAAATTTACCAATCTATATATTTTAAATAGAGCATTTAGGCCATTTATATTTGAGGTTAATATTGATATGTGAGGTTTTTTTTCCTCTCATAATGTTATTAACTAGTTGCTTTGTAGTCTCAGTTTTGTAATTGCTTTATAAGATCTATGAACGTTGTACCTATGTGTGCTTTTATGAGTATTTTCCTTTTGTTTTCATGTTTAGACCTCCTTTGAGCATTTCTTGTAGTTGGTCTAGTGGTGATGAATTCCTTTAGTGTTTGCTTGTCTGGGAAAGACTTTATTTGTCCTTCATTCATGAAGCTAAATTTGGCAGGATATAAAATTCTTGGCTGGCATTTTTTGTTTCCTTCTTTAAAAGGCTAAAAATAATCTCTTCTTGCTTGTAAAGCTTCTGCTGAGATGTCTGCTGTTAATGTGATAGGATGTCCTTTATAGGTGATTTGACACTTCTTTCTAGCTGCCTTTAAGATATTTTCTTTAGCGCTGACCTTGGATAGTCTGACAACTATACACCTTGTTGATTTTTTTTGTGTGTGTGTGTAGTATCTTCCAGGTGTTCTCTGTATTCCTTGTATCTGGATGTCTACATTTCTAGCAAGATCAATAAAATTTTCCTAAATTATTCCCTCAAATGTGTTTTCCAAATTGCTTACTTTTTCTTCTTCTTTCTCAGTAATGCCTATATGTAGTAGATTTGGTTGCTTTAAGTAATCCTAAATATCTCAAAGACTTTGTTCATTTTAAAAAATTATTTTATCTTTATTTTTGTCTGAGTGGGTTAATTTGAAGGACCATTCTTCAAGCTCTGAAATTCTTTCTTCTTCTTGGTCTAGTCTGTTGTTAAAGTTTTCAACTGTATTTTGAAATTCCATTAGTGAGTTTTTCTTTTCCAGAAGCTCTGTGTGAGTTTAAAATCTATCTATCTATCTATCTATCTATCTATCTATCTTGTTTTTCATATCCTGAATTGTTTACCTGGTTTATTGGTTTTGGTTTTCAACTTTGTCTTGGATCTCATTGAGCTCCTTACTATCCATATTTCAAATTCTTTATCATTTGAGAATTGTCATTTCAGTTAGGGTCCATTGCTAAAGAGTTAGTGTGATCCTTTGGAGGTGTGAAAACACCTTTTTTTGGTAATGCTAGAGTTTTTATGCTGATTCTTTCTCATCTGAATGGGCTGTCACTTCTTATTTTTGAGTTTGCTGTCATTTAGATGGGACTTTTAAATTTTTAATTCTTTTTTCCCTTGAGGGTATAACTGTGGTGTATGTTGTGTATGATCATTTGGATTTATTTCTGGGTGTTTTGGGGACCCAACACTCTGTATATGTTCCTTGGTTATGGATAGCTTTAGGGCAGTGGCTTTCTCAAGTGCTGCTTGTTATAGGAATGCACTGGACAAATGAGCAACACACTATCTATTGTGGGACTGGGAGTGTCTAAGGAAGCTTATCTTATGCACTAGCATTATGTCCTTTGGACAGCAGGTTTATAATTTGGTGGTGAGGTTCAATCTCCAGTTCAGTAGGTGGTGCTTAAGAGTAAGAGCTTCCTTGCCCTTGGGTAGCCCAAGGATGAGTGGAGGCACCCACCCTGGGGGCTGGTCGGGGGAGTTCCTGTTGAGATGCACTGAGGTCTCAAGGGTGTACTGGCTCCTCATCCTGGTTAGGCAGGAATGTGATCCATTTTCCTATCATGCCCTTGTTGCAGGGCTTGTGACCTTTAGTATATATAGACATTTTGTGTTAGTCTGTTCTTGCACTGCTATAAAGAAATATCTGAGACTGGGTAATTTATAAGAACTGAGCTTTAATTCATTCACAGTTCTACAGGCTGTACAGGAAGCATAGAGGCATCTGCTTCTGGAGAGGCCTCAGAAAGCTTCCACTCATGGTAGAAGGCAAAAAGGGAAGATGCACATCACATGGCCAGAATAGGAGCAAGAGTGTGAGAGAGGGAGGTGCCACACACCTACAAACAGTCAGATCTCACAAGAACTCACTCACTATCATGAGGACAGAACCAAGCAGATGGTGCTAAACCATTCATGAGAAATCCACCCCTATGATCCAGTCACCTCCCACCAGGTTCCATCTCCAATACTGGGGATTACAATTCAACATGAGATTTGAGTTGGGACTAATACACAGACTATATCAATGTCCTTTGGCTCCTGAATGCTGTGCAACAGAGGTCTGCAAAATGCCCTTCTGGCAGCTACCATTGAAATAGCCTCAAGGCAGAGCCTCTTTTTCTAATCCAGAGCAAGACAACTCTGTGGCTTGTCTGCCCTCTGTTGCTGGTATGCTGCTCTGTGTAGGGAGTGGGAGATGAGCCTCTTTCTTCGTGCAAGTCTGAGCAGCAATGAGCTCACTTTCAGTGGGGGTGCAGTCACCATGAAAAAACATTAAGCAGGCTGTCTCCAAGTGTGGTTTTGCACCAGCCCCCAGTGGGGAAAGACTCTGCTGTGTTCCCAACAGTGATTGGGGGGAGCAGGAGATAACCTCCTCTCCATTTCCATTCCCAGACACTGGTGTCATCCCCTTCAGAGATGAGCACTGCACCTGTGTTTCTTTTGTTCCAAGGGGCATTTTGGCAGGTTGTGTTGCCCCCTACCCTGGGGTGACTTGTGCCAATGGCTTGATCTCCAGGGATCCCACAGCTCCTTATGAACCTGCTGGTCCTCTGTGGTTGCCAAAGTCAGAGTATATTCTGCGGTATATTTGTGGGGGTTGTGGTGATGTGGTGACACAAGGGCTGAGGTTCCTTGAGGAGGGCAGTGGCCCACCATGGGTGCATAATCAGTGTGGCATCTGCTGTCTCAGTGTGAGTCTGAGGGGAGTGTGAGCACACCTGCCCAAGCTGGTCACTTGGTGCTCTATCCCCAGGAAGATCGAAAATTGCCACTGACAGCATTGCCTAGGCCTGCAAGGGCAAAGAGGCTCCCTGACATTTTGGCTGTCAGCAGTTTATCACAGAGGTGAGGGGAGTGGAGAAACACCCCTACCTACCTTTCCCGTGGTATTCCAAGTTCCTTGGGGATCAATCTCTGCCCGACTCTTGCTGCTTTCCTTTTCTGTGCCCCAACTTCTTTCCATGTGCTCTCCAGCAGGTCCTGGATGTCTTCCCTCAGTTTTTCATGTGGATCATGACCTGCTGGAGGATGATAGCCTTGTGGAGCAGAGGTGAGTCACCCCAATAGTCTCAGCTGAAGCTAGTCTAGATTACCTAACAGTCAGTGGACTCCCAGCTGCATGAGTGAGCTAAGATGAGATAGCAGAGTGCCTAGGCCAAACCCTAGCTGAACGCAAATGTCTGAGCAAGAAATGCCTATTTTTGTATCACAAAGAGATTTGGAGACATATTTGTTATGCAGTGAAAACTTACTGATACATAAAATCAGGGAATTTCATTTCTGTTCTACCCCTTAAATGCTAGGCTTGTTTATTGTGCAACTGGGACCACCAAAACAATTCTAGATCTTGTCTAGGGTAGACAAATGATCAATTGGCTGTAGCATATCATGGTAATTGACAAGGGGATCAGAGGACATCTGGGATTAGTCCAGGATACACATTCCTGGGCTAGACCAGAACCAGATTGACCTTGAGGCAGGAGTCCTGGAGATGCACTTAGAGATGATTCACTGCTTTGCTGGACAGAAGTACCCATGAAGACTTACTTGTTCAAGGAACCTGAAGAGCATAGGGATACCCATCAGTAGCACAAACTTGGTACACTAGAAGCCAGGGATTGACTGCTGACTCTTAAAAGAAACCCTCCAGATAGCTTATTCATCAAGCTAATCCAAATTATTTGTTCATTGAAGTAAGGGATCTCACTGCATTGACATATTTTAAGTAGCTTCACAGAAGGGAAGGTGTTATGTCAGAGGCAATGGTTAAAATGTTTTAGGGGTCCGGTTAATGTGAGTCTTTCAATGTAGGGGCCAAAATGATACAGACACACTCTGATACATAATGGTGTGGGACTGATGATGTCCATAGAGAGGTGAGGTGTAGAAGGGAGTCTGAAAAGTAAGCAGTTATTTCATGAGCCCCACTGAGAATTCTGAGGAAGGGCCTATCCCCCTGACGTGGGCTTGCTGAGTCATCTGTTGTTTGGATAAATGGATTTTCAGAAAGTTCCTGAAACAAACAATGCAGTATTTGGATTTTCATCTTCTTGGCAAGAAATTTCTGAAATGGTAAAATCATGTTGGTGCTGAGTGCGGGACAGTAGGGTCGTGTCACTGGAGGCAGTAAGCCATGCTGAGGTAAGGATTTCTGTTCTCTAGAGTCAGCGAAACCTATGTTCTTCCTGTGTGGACTGGGAAATTGCATGACTTCTCTGCATGGCCCCCTTTCACTGGCAGAATGAGGATAATGATAATTCATTTGGCAAAGTGTTGCTGTGAAGACTGAAGGAAAGAGAGCAGGGGATGTGCTAACACAATGGCAGGTATACAGGAAACGATCAATTGATCAGAGTTATTCCCAGATTCCAACGGCCAGAGACTCACACAACTTTAGCAGAAGTTCTGAGGTGTAAGATTTTGGTTATTCCAACCACTAGAATGAGAAAGGGAAGAAAATACAGCAGCCCCAACATGGAACAGACACTCCAGCATCAGTAATTGAGTTTGAAAGGTGTGAGACCCCTGGAAACTGTAAAAAGGTGGAAATTATAATGATGCATTTATAGCTTTACGGAAAGGAACTGTTAGAATAATAAATTGATTTTGCCAGCCCTGACTCAGAAATCTTCCTGCAGCAGAACATATAATCATTACTTGCTTTCAAGCCTACGGAAGGAATGCAGCTGTACTGACCTGCCTTGGACTTCTGACCACCACACTGTAAGGTAATAAATTTGTGTAAGGCACAGATTTGTGGTCATTTGTTTCAGCAGTAACAGGAAACCAAAACAAGAGGAGGCATAATACTTTTTTAAAAGGGAAAGGGGTCTTGAGATCAAAACATTTGAAAAGTCCCAGATCATCTAGTGTAGTAATATCGGCAGAGAGGAGGGAAACAGGATAGTGAGACAAGAAAAGACACACCAGGAGCCAGGTGGCAATGGTGCCTTGGACCTTATCTTCCATTTTTGTAAAGGGTAAGGGTGTAGTTCTTTGTCTTTTTGTTTGTTGTTTGCTTTAAGCAATGCAGTCCTGGAATGGACTGAATGTTTCTGTCCTCCCCAAATTCACACGTTGAAATCCTAACCCTTGGTGGGATGGTATTAGGAGGTGGGGTCTTTGGGAGGTGATTAGGTTATGAGGGTGAAGTCCTTATTAGTGAGATTGCACCCTTATAAGAAAAGGCCTCAGTGAGTCAGCCTGCTGTCCTTCTGCTGTGTGAGTTTACATTGATAAGTTGGATGTCTGCAACCGAAAGACTGCCCTTACCAGAACCTGGTCATGCTGGCACCCTGATCTTGGACTTGCAGCCTCTAGAACCGTGAGAAAGGAATGTTTGTTATTTAAGCTACCCAGTTGATGGTAATTTGCTATGGCAACCCAAACTAACTAAGGCAAACCCTTTCTTCAAACTGGAAGGAAGCCTCATGTACAAAATCCACAAAGCTGGGGCTTGCTCTGGTTCGTGTGAGAATGTCAGGAGCTCCTGCCCCCTCTCCACAGCCACGGAAGAGGCTCCTTGGAGCACAGTGTGAAGACCCCTGCCTTGGGGTCTGAAGTCACATTAGCATTGTAGTGCCTAATAATTCACCCTGGGGGAGAGAGGATTCCAGAGTGATCAAGCAGGGAGATATGCTGGGATAGGGCCTGATCCCATAAGGTAAAAGTCTCAATGAAAATGAGGTGAATAAATCAAGAAGTATTTCAGGTAGCAAGTCAGCCAGATTTGATGTGGATTGAATGATGTGGGTGAGGGAGAAGGATGACTCCCAGTGACCCCTAGATATGCTATTGTGGGTGAAATATGTGAGAACAATGACAGCAGCTAATATTTATTGAGATGGCACCATATACTGTGTACTTTGCAGGCATGATCTTGTTGAATCCTCAAAGTGACTAAGAGGTATGCACTCTTTCACCCCCATAAAGATGAGTCATGGACTTTGCGTATGACTAGCAAATAGCTGAGCCAGATTCCAACATGGGGAGTCACACTCCAGGGCCTGTATTCAACCATTGCTTGTCCTGTTGGTGACTGACCACTGAAACAGATAGTGGCTGTTTCTTCACTGCTTTGGGCTCAGTAGGCCACTTTGAGAATTTAATGAAAGCTATGTATCCTTGTACCAGTAAAATGTACACAGAAACTTATACATGAATTTTGCTTATGGTTTCAAGGAGTTCTGAAGTGAATCCAGGGATCCTTACATTATCCCCAGATTAAGAACTAGTACTTTTGGATAAGTTTTATTATCCTTATTTAATAGATGAAGACACTGAGTCTTGCCAAGGTCAATGGATGTGGCCCATGTGTGCCACACTTGGCTAGCAAGCTGATCTTGCATCCACTGTCTCTTGCTCCATGTGTGCCCCACTTGGCTAGTAAGCATCAGAGCCTGATCTTGCATCCACTGTCTCTGGCTTCAAGCCTCATTTCCCTTCCTTTCTTCCAAGTTTCTTTTCCCTGAAGGTAATAGGTTCTGTTCCACAAGCATTTAGAAATCCAGAATTGTAATCTTTGCTCTGCCACTAATTTGTTTGTGACTTTGGACAAAGTAGTCAACCTTGTAGTTTCCCATCTATAAAATGGGAACATTAATGACCAGTATATTTAACTCATAGAGTTTGAGAAATTATAAAGGGCTTTTATTATTTACATAAATTTACAGTCTAGCCTGCAGATAAAGTCTACATTTTCTATAAATTACTGCAATATATTCAGGAAATTATCTAAAAACTTCAATTGATTTGAAATGTTTTGAGACATTTTTCCCCCTAGTGCTTTAACTGTCTTGAGGCAGTGGTATCATACAAGTAATTAAACAACTTTGAAGCATTCAGAGAGATGATCATGGGAATAATAATAACAATTACACTTGCTGTAAGATATAACATAAAGCTGAGGATCATTCATTCCATTCACTCATTTGCTTATTTATAATTCATTTATTTAATGGATACTCCTGGGCATCAATGACATGCCAAGCATAATGGTATGTGGTGGTGATGCCAACAGTGAACAACAATCACAGGTGTCCATTCATCAGTGAAGAGAGAATGTGGACACCTAGTGTCACACACCTGCTTACTCTTCCATTCCCACCTAACCAGCTTTTGTTACACTTCTCGTGTTGAGATGCTCAGGGATGTCACAGGGCTTTTGAGTCTGCTGTTTTCTCTGCCTTAAACACTCTCTTTGGTGTTGTGTCAGGGTCCCTGAGACCATCCTTAGGCTTAATGATTTGCTAGAACTCACAGGACTCAGAAAAGCTGTCATGCTCAAGGTGGAAATTTCTTACAGTGAAAGGATACAGATTCAAACCAGAAAGGGGAAAAAGCACTTGGGGCAAAGTCCAGGAAAAAACAGGCCCAAGTTTCCAGGTGTCCTCCTCCAGTGGCGTCACATGGGCACACTTCATTCTTCCAGCAATAGTGTGTGACTGCCTGAGTAAAGTGCTACCAACTAGGAATCTCCCCTGAGTGAGTGTCCACAATTTTTAATTGGGGGCCAGTTGCATTGGCATGTAGTACCTGCAGGATTGATGTTGGCTACACAGACTTCAACCTCCTAGAGCAAGAGCAGGCATTCACCATAAATCACACTGTTAACATAAACTATGTGATCAAACTGGTACCGTGTTGCCCAAGGCTTTGGGCATAAAGACACACTCTTATCAGGCAGGGCATTCCAAAGCCTCAGAGCTCTTCTCCCAGGGTCCTTCCTGAAGACAGGCTTTTCCTGAAAATGTGCAGGGTTTGAACAACCCAGGTTTGCTGAGTTAACCTTTGCCTACACAGGCCCCAGCTCGTTGTTTACTTCCTTGGGGATGCCGTCCCTAACTAGGCCAAAATTTTCTAATTTGACTTCTCATAGGGCTCTGTATATAACACTTCTTACAGTGTCAGCTTTAAAACTGCATATGTTATTATGTGTTTAACATCAGTCTCTCTCACTAAATTCTCTCCCTAATGTAGGTAGGGTCTGTTTTTGATCACTATGTACCTCCCGCACCTGTCAAGGGTCTAGGCCTGGCCCACCGTAGGGATAATAGGGACTGAGTCTATGTGTTTTTGAATGAGTAAATAAAGAAAAACCTGAAACGATTAGAATTTACTGTAGATTCTATGAAGGAAATAAACAGAATACCGTGCTAGAGAATGACATTTGGGGTACATGAAAAGATGATATTAAATTAAATCATTGGGGAAGCCCTTTTGCAAAGGAGATCTGAGAGATGAGGAGGAAGTAGACACACACAGAGCCAGGTCAGAATATTCAGGAAGAGGGAAGAGCAAGCACAAAGGCCTGGACAGGCTGGATCCATTCTGGGAACAGAGAGGACATTAAGGTTCCTGGAGTACCATGAGTGAAGGGGACAGTGAGTTAAAACAGAAGTGGGAGAAGTCTTTTAGTTCACAAGAAGGACTTGGGATTTCATTCTATGTGCAATGGGAAGCTAGGTTTTAATGAAGGAAGTGATGTCAATTGATTTATATTTTTAAACATTTTTCTTAGTTGCTATGAAATAATAGATTGGAAGGGTCAAGAGTGGAATCGGGGATGGGCCAGTCGGGAGGATTTGGTGACAGTCTAGCAAGTGATGACCAGTCTAGCAAGAGATGGCATGGGATGGACTAGGGGGCTGGCAGTGGAAATGGAGAGTACAGGACTGATCTAAAACATATTTTGGAGTCAGAACTCACCACTTGATGGAGGGATAGCAAAAAAATAGAGGAATTCTATAGCGCAATGTGTGTATCCTTGGAGTAAATGTGTCAGATGTTGAAGTCAAGCAAGGCCAATTTAACATTTTCAATCATTTTCTAATGTTAAAATGAAATTGGCAGACAGTTCAGAATGAATTCTTAAAGAAGACAAAAGCTTATGTTAGGCTTTTTGGTTTTGAGTCACTTCCAGCTTAGTGCTTTAGCAATCTTAGTTTGGGTTCTTCAAGGAGCAGCTTGGGGAAATTCTTAGTTTTGGAGGTGGTCCCAGGAAACACGGGTAGGGAAATGGGGAAGGGGAGACAGGATGGGAAGTGTCCATCATTAAGCAGTTTAGTGTTTTGGGTATCTGGGGCTGGATCCTGCCAGGGAACCCAGTTGTTTGGGAATCTCAGCCCAGGTTTGGGGGGCTAGGGCATATATACCTCAACTCCAGTCCAACACTGCTTGAGGGACACTCCTGGGGGCTTTTGTTCCTCAGCACATCACCTTGTCATGTGGCCCAGGCAGAGTAGGCTCTGGTGACCAGAGGAGACCTCCAGGCAAATACGTGCAGATGTTAGCAACTGGGAGTGGTAAGTCCCATATGGTGTGGCCTGGACAACAATATCTGCTATGCAGAGGAAATAACATCAGCAGTTAATCAAATGCTCTGTAAACAGAATGTACTGTGGCTTTCTCTCAAAGGATTAGATAATTGCACACGTGAACACTCATAAATTAATTTCTGAGCTTTTTTGAGTTAAAAAAGCTTTTGGACATATTTTCTGTGGTTTCTAAACCTTGTGTCCTCTAATGAGCTCAAACGTTCTTCCTATTATTTTATTTTTCTCCTTGCATGGTTCTGGATGAATTCAAATAGTTTCTTGGAATTGAAGATTGTTTCATTTCCTCTTGGACACTGTACTAGTTTCCTAGGACTGTTGGAACAGATTACCACAAATCTAGTGGCTTAAAGGAAAGCAAATTTATTCTTTCACAGTTCTGGAGGCTATTCAGAAGTCAAGGTGTTGGCAGGGCCACACTCCCTCCAAAGGCTCTGTGGGAGGATCCTTCCTTGCTTCTTCCAGGCCTTTTTTTTTTTTTTCTGCATAACTACAATCTCTGCATCCATCTTTAGATGGCCTTCTCCTCTTCTCCCTCTGTCTTTTCTCTGTGTGTCTCTTCTAAGGACACTTACCATTGGACTGAGGACCCATCTGGTCAATCAAGGATGATCTCATCTTAAGATCTTTAACTTAATTACGACTGCAAAGATGCTTTGTCCAAATAAGGTCACATTCACAGGCTCTGGGGATTAGAACAGGGACATGTCTTTTTGGGGGATGCCATTCAACCCATACAGAACCTGTGAAGATTGTTAGTTTGAACCCTCTGACAAGAGTACTCATCTAAATGTAGCTAATGAACATTTTTGAAGACCGATTTGCATGATCTCTCCATAACCAGGTTAATTCTACTAGATTGCTCCCTTTCTGTCCTTCCTCAGAACAATTGCTCCAAAAAATAGGTTGGCATTTTACATACAGAAGAAGCAGCCTCTGAGAAAGTAACACTCAAAGCCAACTTCCTGAAGAATTATTTTGCTGACATGGTTTCTTGAGTTATTGCCTTGATATTCCTTATGACTAAGCCCCAATTTTCAGTCTATGATATTTCAGTGTCAAGTGATGTGCCATGAGAAGTTCATGGCTTGGCAGAAATAACAAAATAATATTACGTATCATCTTTGAGTGCTTATACTGGTCCAGACAATAAGAAATCAAGGAAGGTATGAATATCTCCATTTTCAGATGAAGAGCAAAACTCAGAGAGGTCATGTAACTTTGACATAGGAATTTTAATGTGTGACAGTCAGGCTTTGAACCCGGGGGGGGGGGTGACTCCAAAGCTTGTGTTCTTCCCACTATTACATGCTGTATCTGAAGGCAATACAGGACACTCTGTCAGAGTATGTCTTTTATTGATGGTAGCAGATCCTGCTGGTACTCCATCCACATCCCTGGATCTTGCCACATCAGCGTAGGGGACTGACTTACAACTGCTCTATCTGTGTCTTTCTGCACCGTAGCTTTCTCCCAAGCTGATAAGGGCTGCTCTCCTGCACACAGGACAGGTGAGAAGTGTGGAAGTGGAGTGGGGTGGGGTGGCAGGTGGGGGTGAGGTAGAGGGCAGGAGAGGGGATTAACCACACCCTCCTAGTAGTTCTCAACCAATGACTGGTGAGAGTTGATGTATGAACACCTTCGCTCTCTGGAGGTATAATTCTGAAATGCATGTTCTACACCAGGGCTTCTTAAGCCTCCACGTGCATACAAACACTTGGGGTTTTGTTCAAAATTCTGATTTGGTAGGTCTAGGGTGGCACATGAGCTTTGATGTTTCTAACCACATCTCAGGAGATGCCCGTGCTGCTAGTCTGCTTTGTATCAGAGCTACTCAAAGTGTGATCCTTGGATCAGCAGCATTGGCAGGCCCTGGGGGCTTGGTGAAAATGTCAATTCCTGGGCTTCAATATAGACCTACTGATATGGTTTGGCTGTGTCCCCACCCAAATCTCATCTTGAATTTCCACATGTTGTAGGAGACCCGGTGGGAGGTAATTGAATCATGGGGGCAGGTCTTTCCCATGCTGTTCTCGTGATAGTGAATAAGTCTCATGAGATCTGATGGTTGTATAAAGAGGAGTTCCCCTGCACAAGCTCCCTCTCTGCCTGCTGCCATCCATGTAAGACGTGACTTGCTCCTTCTTGCCTTCCACCATGATTGTGAGGCCTCCCCAGCCACGTGAAACTGTAAGTCCATTAAACCTCTTTTTTCCCCCAGTCTTGGATATGTCTTTATTAGCAACATGGAAATGGACTAATACACCTACTGAATCAGAATCTCTGAGGGTGGGACCCAGGAACCCGTGCTTTAACAAGTTGCCCAGGTGATTCTCATGCTCACGCAAATCTGAGAAGCTCTACCCTGCTATTTTCCAGAGATTCCCTGCAGGGTGAAGCCTACCATGACAGGGGGCTTGAAAAACACTCTGTTTTGCCTACCGTCCTTTCCCAGGCTCACTTCCCAGATCCCCTAAGGATATTTCACATTACCTCCCTGATATGGTTTGGCTCTGTGTCCCCACCCACATCTCATGTCAAATTGTAATTCCCAGTGTTGGAGATGGGGCCTGCTGGAAGGTGACTGGATCATTGGCATGGTTTCTAACAGTTTAGTAGCCTCCCCCTAGTGCTGTCTTGCGATAGAGTTCTCAGGAGATCTGGTTGTTTGAAAGCGTGTAGCACCTTCCCCTTCTCTCTCTCTTTCTTGCTGGACATTTGAAAATGTGCCTGTTTCCCCTTCACCTTTTGCCATAATTGTAAGTTTTCTGGGGCCTCTTCAGAAGCAGAAGCCTGTACAGCCCATAGAACCATAAGCTGATTAAACCTCTTTTTTTTTTTAATAAATTACCCAGTCTCAGATAGTTCTTTATAGCAGTGTGAAAACAAACTAATGCACCCCCAAATGGACTATTTGCCCTTAAACCCTGGTCTCAGGGTTGGCTTCTGGAGAACTCAAACTGGGAGAGCAGTTTATTAGTTTGCATAATTATTGGTCTTTAGCATGTTTAAGCTTTGCTTAAATGCTTTTGGCTGACTAGCACAAACCTTTTATTTTTAACTCTTGGGCTACAAGCCGGACATCATCCCTTTTCTCCCCACCACCTGGTTTTCAGTTTTTCCCCTTTTCTTTCCAGGCTACTCTTATATTTATATTGGCCAAATGTCATTTATATCTGGGGTAGGAAAAGCATAGTGCCCTGATTTTGTTAACATAGTTTTTTGGAACCCACCATGCCCATTTGCTTATGGATTGTCTATAGCTGCTTTGGAGCTCTATCCACAGAACTGAGTCTTTAAGAGAGATCACATGGTCTGCAAAGTCAAAACTTTCCTCTCTGGTTCTTTATAGGAAGGTTTGCTGATCCATGACCTATATAAAAATAGGTGACTGGCTTTAACCCACTTCTCAGCCCTCCTGCCACCCCACCTAGGCTAGTCTGTTTCTGAGACTTCCTTCTGAGGGATTTGCTGGTTCTCTCCTCCCTCAAACTGGTGCAAAGGAAAGAGCAGTGGATAAGGTGTTGGGATACCTGGACTGAGTCCTGGGTCTGTCCCTTTCCAGCTGGGGGATCTTGGGAAAGTGACTTCCCTGGAACTCCTCTGTCTCCTCTGGTAAAATGAAGATCAGCATTGTCCAAACTTCACTGATCATAGGAACCATCTGGGCACTTACTAAAAACAGATTCCCAGGCTCTACTTCTGAACACAGTGAGCAGGTGGGGCTGGGGTGGGGACTGGGAGGCGGCACATTTGCCAAGCATCAGGGGGAATTTAGGAAACTGACTCAAACGATTTCTAACGAACTTTGGATGCTAAAATACTATGGTCTTATAAATAACACTAATGAAATTGTTTTTTTCCTGTGGGTATACAATGTTGCTGGTGAAGAAGGTTGAGATTTGATGGTCTCTTTGAACCTTTCAGGAGGAGGATGGGAAAAATCTTTTCTGGAAGTTGGAATGCTTCCTTGTAGACTGTGTTGCTCAGAGAAGCTGTTTCCTTGTTTTAAGGGCTGCAGTACTATTAGGACCATCTCCAGGGGAGGACGGATAACTAAGTGAGCCTGAGAGTCCTATGCCTTCTTATACTAATACTTCTCCAAACCTTCATTTTTGCTGTTAGAAAGAGAAAAGGTAGGATTCGACCAGTGGCTCTCAACCAGGGGTGGTTTTTGCTCTCCAGGGGATATTTGGCAATGTCTGGAGACTTTTGGTTTTCAAACTGAGAGGAGGAATGCTACCGGCATCTAGTGGATGGAGGCTACAAATGTTTAACGCCCTGCAATGCACAGGACAGTCCCCGCGACAAAGAATTACTCAGCTCCTGATATGGTCAGGCTTTGTGTCCCCACCCACATCTCATCTTGAATTGTAATCCCCAGGTGTTAAGGGAGAGACCTGTTGGGAAGGGATTGGAACATGGGGCTGGTTTCCCCCATGCTGTTCTCATGATAGTGAGTGAGTTCTCATAAGATCTGATGGTTTTATAAGGCAGTTTTCCCTGCTCTTGCTTGTTCTCTCTTGCCTGTTGCCACATAAGATATGCCTCTTCCCTTTCCACCATGAGTATAAGTTTCCTGAGGCCTCCCCAGCCATGTGGAACTGTGAGTCAATGAAACCTCTTTTCTTTATAAATTACTCAGTCTTGGGTATGTCTTTATAGCAGTGTGAAAATGGACTAATAACAGCCTCAAATATCAATAGTGCCAAGGTTGAGAAACTCTGGATTAGACCCATGTGCTCACCAGTGACATTTGTGAGGGTGTAAATGGACCCAGTATTTGTACCAAATACCCAGTATTTCTACCTCAAGCATTGTCTCTAGGGTGAAAATGTCCCAAATTTCATTTGATCCCCATAGAGATATTTCCTTTTCACCATTCCCTTGTAGCAAGTACTCACTTCTCTTGTGAAACCAATTAAATTTTACAGGAATTAATTATTTGTCTTTTGTTCCTATCAACTATGGCTTCCTAAAGTCAGTATTGATGAAAATTCCTTTTGTGTTTTTTGTTTTTAATAAATAGATTTGATAGCATCACCAAGTTTATTCTCAGACAGGCTTAAAGGGAAAACTCAAGGAGTTTCAATGCTCTCTGACTAACAGGGGAAACAGAGCCACTTATATCAAAGTGAGGTTACAGAGCAAAGCTGGAGAGGTTACAGATAGTGAGTCAGTCTTCATATCACCAGTGTTCACACTACAATTTAAATGAGCAAACCTAATTTTCTACAGCATGTCACCTAACTAATATAAGTTCCTATAACAAACACAGAGTGAGTAAATGCAATTTCTCATAACAAAATGCAAACAAGCAAACCTCAAGGTCAAGGTTCATGCCATAAGAGATCACAATAAACAGTTTAAGTTAAAAAAAAAGTCAACATATCACAGAAGTGTTTCTTGCGAATAAATGAGCCAAGGCTCAATTTCTTGATGACTGGATAAAAAAGTCTGTATAAATCTCACTTGAAGGAATCATCACCCTAACTAGACTAAGGTGATTCTCTTCCTCCTCCTCCTTCTACTTCTTTTCTTTTCTCTTCTTCTTCTTGTCATCTTATTATTTTATTATTATTGTTATCGTTATTAGTTTGAGACAGAGTCTTGCTCTGTCACCCAGGCTGGAGTGTAGTAGCAAGATCTTGGCTCACTGCAACCTTCACCTCCTGGGTTCAAGTGATTCTCCTGTCTCAGCCTCCTGAGTAGCTGGGACTACAGGTGCACGTCATCATCTCCAGCTAATTTTTGTGTTTTTAGTAGATATGGGGTTTTGCCATGTTGACCAGGCTGGTCTTGAACTCCTGACCTCAAGTGATCCATCTGCCTTGGCCTCCCAAAGTGCTGGGATTACAGGCATGAGTCACCAAGCCCAGCCTTTAATATTATTTTTTGAGAGACAGGGTCTTGCTCTATCACTCAGTCTGGAGTGCTGTGGCATGATTATGGCTCACTGCAGCCTCGAACTCCTAGCCTCAAGCAGTTCTACTGTCTCAGCCTTCCAAAGCATTAGGATTACAGATGTGCACCACCATGCCAAAGCATATTCTTATTATTTTAACTATGTCTGAAAGAATAAACAGTTATAAATATCTACAGAAAATGTTGAAAAAGAAGAGTAATAGACACTTGCCTGCTTAGATATAAAATATATTATAGAGCCATGACAACTAAGATATATGGTATTGAAATCAGAATCAACAATTCCTGAAATAGATTCTTCACTTATGATCAAGAAAGAAAAAGAAGTGGAGAAACAAGCAAGGGATTGATTTCTAAATACTTAGAAGAGAAGTTATTCAGGAAAAAGTAAAGCTATAACAGCTAACATCATACTGTAATAAAAATAAGTTCTTAGGTATTCTATTTTAAATATAAAAATAACACTATAAGTGATAGAACAAATTGTACATAAATATGTAACTGATTCTAGACATTGGATTTCTAAGAATAAAAAAAGTGAAAGAAAACTATAGATAATCCTCATTGTAAATATAATTAAGGGCAAAAATTGAAAAAACATTGCTTGCAACAGATATAACAAGGGCTAATATCCATAATATGTAAATTAATAAGACATAATAAGAAAGCAACAACATCCTAATAGAAATATGAGGCAAGATACATATAATTTACAAATATAATACCATGTTATTTGATACATATGATGTTTTCTGAAAAACGTACAAAAGGCTAACTTTTTTAGCTATCAAAGAAATAGAAATAATAATGAGATAATTTTTCAACTATAAAATTTTGGGCAAAGTTTTAAAGATAATTATGATTTTAGCAAAGATGTAATAAATGTATGTGCTTGCACTTGGCATAAATGTAAATTGTAACTACCTTTTTGGAATCCAATTCATCAGCAGAGGCTTGTATCAAGAATCTCAATGAAATGAAGAAAATTTGACCCAGTTGTTAATTATGCAAAGATGCTTATATCAAGTTTATTCCTAATAGCAAAAAAGAGAAGAGTAAATGTTAAAAATATGGAAATGATGAAATATATAAACAGTATATTAGGACGATGGAATACTCTACAAATATTGAAAGAGTATTTCATGAGCTTTGAGACAGTTTTAACAGGAAAAGTTACCACTCAAAACTTAGGACTCCATGACTTTGAGTATAGTTGTATTCTGAATTAAGTGAATATATTCTTTTTGCATGTTTATATGTTTATACAAAAGTAGACGAATGGATGTAGGCACAACTGAAAGAAAAGGAAATTCGTTAAAATATTAATATTGTATTAATGGATGAAATTATAGGTGATTTGAAAGTTCTTTTTTATATTTTTCATTACCTTTGTTACTTGCAAATATTTATTATATTTATATGTAATAAAAGGAGTAGTTTCAAAAAGAAAACTCTGATATCTTAGAGCCATGGAGTTACTAGAATATAATTTCTGACAGGGAACTTTACCATTTTTGAGGTGGAAAAACTGAGACTCAAAGAGTGTGGTTGCAGCCTAAAGTAAAACAGGCTGTCAGCAGCACATGAGAAATAGCTTTAAAACAAAGAAAGGAACAGGCAAAAGTGCTTGTTAGGGCCTCGTCAGCCATCTGAACGAACAGCGGCTGACAACTCCAAGAGTCTGTAATTTGTATGAATGTCATTTGTATAGATGTCTGGAAGATTGGTATATCAAATGATCTATTGGGTAGTAATTTAAAAAAATGACTGCCATTGTGAGTGAAAAGCTGGGTTTTAACATTGATCTACCATGTTCAGAAAATCCACTTAAGCACTACCTTTTTAAAACACCACTTTTAATTTATCAATTGTTTGATAGGTTTTAACTGACAAGTTTCTTCTTCCCTTACCTCCCTTTATCCTCTCTTCCTTTCTTCCTCTCTGCCTTTCTTCAGCAACATATAAAGAAAGTCATCTATCTGTCAGGCACCGTACTAGAAACCAGGGACTCTAGAATGACAGAGACATGAAAACAATCTGCACACACACAAACAAGTGCATGTAAAGCTGGTGAAGTCTGAACAAACTCTGTGGGTTGCATTCATGTCAGTTTCCTGGTTTTGATCATGTGCTGTAGTGATGTAAGATGCTACCATTGCGGAAGTCTGAGACACGCATGGGACCTCCCTGCACATTTTTAAATAAAACTTCTAATGTATCTACAATTGTTTAAAAATAAAAAGTTGAGGAAAAAAATAACAAACCAAACCAACCCAACCTAATAAGTACTGTAAAAGATGTATACACAATGTGATAGAAATAGAGAAGGAAGGACTAACTCTGTGAGACCTTATAGATCTTCATAGAATAAAAAATGAAAACACATAAAGGGTTTAGAAGCTCATAAAGTCTGAACAGTGACACTTAGTAACATAGATATTTTAGAATTGGAAGTGTTTTTGAAGTTCAGCAAGAGTTGGAAAATCAAGTTTATGGATGAATTGACAGGTCCATAGAGGTGAGGTGACCTGAAGTGAGACTAGCTCGGGTCATGACATTTTCCAGGTGGTGTGGCAGGAAGTGACTTTGTTGTGAGAACTCAGATTTTTTTCTTGGGCTTTTGGATCCTCAGAAGTCCAAACTGGTTCTCCCCACTGTTCCAAGATGCATGTTCACAGAATGCCCACCACGAGGTGGCAGTAGAACATAAGCCATCCCCATCAAAATTACACTGAGGATGTGTGGTTGGAGATGGAGTCATTTCCACATATCTTTAATTGTATACGTTAATCACGACTGTTATGCTCATATGTTATGTTCATTATAAAATATGCCCCAAATCTAAATATTAAAAGTTGATGCAAAGATGAAGTAAGCAATTCACATGTGATGTCTTCATTCTATCAATAGCTACTATCTTCAGGCAGAATATGTACTTATTCTGTTCATAGTTCATAATTAAAGAGAGTGGATGTATGTCCTTATTTCAAATGGCCTTTTCATAATTTTACCTTTTTGAGCTCTATTTATGTCGAGTTTCATTAGATGGTCATTGTTTTTATCTAAATCGTGGCTGATTAGTACTTGGAGGAGTGGCATTTAATATAATTAGTTTGAATTATATTCAATTGCTATCTTTTAAATATAAAAACTGAGCAAATATTGACAGTTTCATGTAGTTTAACCTGTAGCTGCCTTATTTGCGTTATCTTCAGTCCGCATTTTCTTTGGCAGAATTCTTTTTTAAACACTTGTCCATTTTGGAAGAACTGATTAATTTTATGTTAATTAGGTAGCAAAGGGCTATCTAAGCAAAGGGCTGCGGCACCTCCACGTTGGGGAGCTCTTGCTCCTCACTCAGGATTCCTCACTTACCTGGTGTGACCACAGACCCCTGACGCAGGCCCCAGGCCAGAGCCCAGTGTCAATTCCGATTAGTAAAACCTTATTTTTTTCATCATATTTTCAAGTAAAAATACATATAAACTGTTTGAACAAGATTTTCTTGCAATGCAGTGGATTATCTTACTGTCTAACTTGCTCATTTTACAAATGAAGAAATAGGCCACGAGAAGCCTATTACCTTAGTTTCACACAACACTGAGCCATGTTGCACCATGTGACACCACACTAGCACTCTCCATTGTACACTCAAGGTGGGGAAGGGGAGAGAGCTTTAAAAAAATCCCAGTCTTGGATTCGCTGTTAGAGACCTGTGTTGTCACAGTGTGCAAATCTTATTTCATTGTCTCCAGAATTCTGGAAACCTTCAGTTCCACACTGAAATTGGAGAGTTTGGAATGTGGTACCTTTTACTATTCCTGCCTTGGAAGAACTTCGTGCTTAAGGAAAAACCTCCTGCGTTCTTTCAGCCCCTGAAGCAGATCACATATCTTTCCCCCTGTCTAGCTTATAAACTACTTGA
The DNA here is from genome assembly GCF_028858775.2 of Pan troglodytes. Lineage (NCBI taxonomy): Eukaryota > Metazoa > Chordata > Mammalia > Primates > Hominidae > Pan > Pan troglodytes. The sequence goes on along the minus strand of NC_072408.2, from coordinate 110,360,096 downwards.
AGGCAGTAACCATGTCTAATTTGTTTTTCTATTCCCTCAGTGGTTGGTTCAATGCCTGGCACACAGAAGGTTGTTTAATAAAATGTTTACTGAGTTGGATGGAATTTCCATGTAAGACATTTAAATTTAGGCAATCACGACCTGATTGAAGATTGTATTTGTATAGGTATAGTAGGACACTATTCAGGGCTTTCCTGAGTTATAGCTCTCAGCTCGGTCCAATAGAACTTTCTACAATAATGGAAATGTTCTGTATCTGAGCTGTTCAATGCATTAGCTACTAGCCACAAATGTCTGCGGAGCCCTTGAAATATGGCTAGTGAGACTGAGAAATTTAATCTTTATTTAGTTTAAATGTAAATAGCCATTATGTAGCCAGTGACTACCTCATTAGACATGGGAAGGAAACATATTGTTTGCTTTGACCCTACTGAGTTTTTGGCTGGGGACCCTGTAACAAAAGACAGATTAACAAAAGAAAAGCATACATACATTTATTTAATGGAAGTTTTATATGACACTGGAGCCTTCATAAGGAAATGAAGACCCAAAGAAGTGGTTAAGTCTGAGTGTTTTTATGCCAGGTTTGATGAAGACTGGAGAGTCATGGAAGAATGTGGTTGGATAAAGGTACAAGCTAAGGGTAATAGACTGGAGGAAACTTAGCAAGGCCTGTTCATCATCTCCGTGTCCCTGTGTCTTTGGAGACAAAGATGTTCCTTTTCTCTGGGCATAAGGAGGGTACTTCTCATGTGAGGGTTTTATAGCCTGCATTAGGGGAGGGTCAGAAAATCTTTCCTTCACCTGCTGTTTCTCAAATTCCTTCAGCTTAAAACATTTTATATGCCAAAGTGCCATATTTTGGGACAGCATGTCCTAACCCCTGTCATTCAGTTGGAAAATATAGATGATAAAGTATTAAGTTTTAGTATCTTCAAGCTTCAACGTCTTTCATTTTTTTTCTACAATGACTTCCATCAAAACACCTGATCCTTTTTGTAACTTCTCACCATCAGGCGACTGAAGTTCTATTTTTCCCCATTTTCTTGTATCTTTTAAGATTCCCAGGAAATATTCTTTCTGCTAAGTGTTTATTTTGCTCAACCTGTCATCTAAGCAACCAAATTACACACAACATAAAAGCAACCACAAAAGGAGTGATAATTAAAAAACAGAATTGATCCTATCATCCCCTTAGGGAAGATGTGCCCTGGATCCTTTCAGAGGGAACACTGACAGGACCATTTGTCCAGACACTCGAGCTCAATGAAACAATATTGGTTTTTCCATAAGGACAAATCTGTAACCTCATTTTCAAAAAATCTATATAATTTACTTTGCCACTTAAAGAAGTTAGTATTGAATCATTACATGCTGAGTTTCCGAGATTCAATTCCTTGGCTATGTGGTCACCAGTTTAACTCCTACCTATTCTTCAGTGATTGGCGTCACTCCCTAGGATACTTTCTCTCAGTGTTTAAACTTCTCTCAGGGTTATCATGAAGGCAAAATAATGCACAAAAACCACCCACTTAATATCTGAAATATAGAAAGTGCTCAACTAATATTAGTTGTCTCTATTCCTAAACTAGAGGCATTCTGTCCAGATGGAGAGTCTGAACCATAGTGGAGTTCATTAAATTGAGCTTTGGGATTAAGACTGAAGGCCAAGTCATACAGAGAGGAAATAATTCCAAGGTTGGGAGCAGTCCAAGGTGGGTACTGTGAGTGGTCTGAATGTGGAATATAGAATGATGCAGCAGAAGTGGTTCAGGACTGATCTGGGAAAGAGAAGAGAGTGCTATAGGTACATTATCATCCAGAGCTACCTGAGTGGCAATTTAAGGGACCGGTGGAGGATCATTGGGCCAGTTTCTTTATTGCTGAGCAAGGTAACACCTAAACCATCAATGCATTTTTTCTGTTACATTTTAGTCTTTGCCATAGACTTATTAACGTTTACAAATTTGGAAGAATATTTTATTGCACATTTTATTAAGTTGTATATTTTCCCTCTTAAATAGTTTTTTCCCCTTATTTTCTCCCACCATCTATCTTGCCTTTCTTAGATATTCTGAAGTGACCAAATACATAGTTGCATATGCAACTGTTTACATCTTTGTTTATGCTCTTCTACTTATACAAATATATTTAAATGTTTTTTATATTTATTTCTACAAAAATTGGGTTATATTATATACATTTATTTGCAACTTGCTTTTATACATCATGTATACCCAACATCTGCTTCAACTATTCATAAAAAACTTGGAATGCATGCTAGAGTTGGTATCTAGTCTTATTCCCAATTTAAAACAAACCTGTTTTCTATTTCTGAAAGAATGCTAGATAAGATATCCTGAATTACCTGCCAGTGAAATCCTCAAATTCAGAATTTAAAAAATCCTAAGATGTACTAATGAGCTGGTAGGAAGGAAAAAATCCAAAGAGGTAATCAAATTACTAAAGACACTTTCAATTTGAGGCTACTTGCTGAAGCCCCAGCTAAGTTGAGTTTTTATTTTCATGGTCTTTTAGGGACTGGAGAAAGGGGGGGAAAAACTGGATTCCATTCAAAGTGGGAAGTGTAAGGAGAGACCTGAGATAGTGCTGGGAACCCAAAGTCCTGCACAGGTTGAGTGTGTTGAGGTAAACTAAAAATAAAGCTATCCACCCCTCCTAGCAGGGAACAGGAAGAAAAACTGCATGCCTTGAAAGTTGGTACTAGATAAAGCAGCAAAAAAAAATCAATAGATGGATTTAACAGTGGATTAGACATAGTGAAAAGAGAATCAATGAATTGAAAAATAGGTCTGAAGAAAGTATTCAGAATGAAGCACAAAGAGACAAAACAATAAAAATATTTAAGAAAGGTTAGGAAACACATAAGATAGACTGAGATGGTTTAATATTTGGTATTGTAGAAGAAGAGAAGTGAGATATGAGGGAGAGGGAATGTTTGAGGAAATAATGGCCAAGTATTTTCCAGGACTGATGAAAAACATCAGGCTTCATATTTAGGGATCCAATCCATCCCAATCAGGGTGAAGGAAACGAAATACACCACCTGGAAACGTCATAGTCAAATTCTGGAACACCTGAAGAAAGAGAGTGTCTTAAAAGCAGCCAGAGAACAATAGACTATTTATCTACAAAAAAATGGCAATTGTAACAGAACTGACTTCTGGATAGCAATGATGAAAGTCAGAAGACAGTGGAAGTTTCTTAATGTACAGAGAAAGTAACTGTCAACTTAGAATTACCCAGCAGAAAATCTTTTAATAGTTTAAGTGAAATAAAGACATGTTTAGGAATAATAAAAACAGAAGAAATTTGCTACCAAGAGACTCTTATTATAAGAATTCTAGGCCGGGCGCGGTGGCTCACACCTCTAATCTCAGCACTTTGGGAGGCCGAGGTGGGTGATCGAGACCATCTTGGCTAACACGGTGAAATCCCGTCTCTACTAAAAAAAAAATAAAAACAAAATTAGCTGGGCATGGTGGCAGGTACCTGTAATCCCAGCTACTCAGGAGGCTGAGGTGTGAGAATGGTGTGAACCCGGGAGGTGGAACTTGCAGTGAGCTGAGATCGCGCCACTGCACTCCAGCCTGGGCAACAGAGCAAGACTCCATCTCAAAAAAAACCAAAAACCAAACAACAACAACAACAAAAAATTCTAAAAGGATGTACTTGTGGCATAATAAAGATATTCCCAGATGGAAGATTCTTAGATGAAAGACAGACTGATTAGTAAGAAAGTTGTAAATATACATGTAAATCTAAAACAAACATAAATTGTATAAAACCTTTATGGTGATAAGCTAAGACAGAATTAACTACATCACACAACAAAAGCAGGGGCACTGGGAAGCGGGTGATTGGATTAAAGTGTTTTAAGTTTTTTTTTTTTGAGACAGATTCCCATTTTGTTACCCATGCTGGAGTGCAGTGGTGTGATCATGGCTCACTGCAGCCTCAAACTCCTGGGCTCAAGTGATCCTTTCACCTCACCCTTCCAAGTAGCTGGGACCACAGGCATGCACTACCATGTCTGGATAATTTTATTAAAAAATTTTGTAGAGATGGGGGCCTCCCTATGTTGCCTAGGCTGGTCTCAAACTCCTGGGCTCAAGCAATCCTCCTGCCTTGTCTTCCCAGAGTGCTGGGATTACAAGTGTGAATTACCATGCCTGCCCGGCCTAAGACTTTTGCATTGTAAAAGAAGAGAATAAATAGTCATGAGTTGCTTAATAGTGGGAATACATTCTGAGAACTGCATCAGTTTCTTTTTCTCTGGCCTCTTCTCCAGCTATGCATTTCTGTTGCAGTTCCAACAACTCCTCATTAGTCAGCTCCTTAAGAGCCACTTCTAGGAGCTCCTCAATGTCATCCTTATTCACATCCAGGTTAAAGTTCTTTGTCATCTCAACCACAGCCTGGTTGTTTTTACAACCTCCTCATCCTTGGCAAATCCTTTTTAATCATGGGCAATCCTCTTGAGTGTCTTCTTCCAGATACCATTCACACATTCCTTGGTGACATCACCCCAAACCCAAGCAAGGTTCTTGATGCAAGGTTCTGGTCGTAGATGTTGTAATTCTTTCAGAGTTGCATCTGTGTCTTCTCAGTGTCTTTCTCTGCTGCAGCAATAGTGCAGGCAAAGGTCCTCCTCAGATAGTAGACCTTAAAAGTGGCTATAACTCCTTGATCCATTGGTTGAATCAAAGAGGTGATATTTGGAGGGAGAAACACTGCTTTGATGAAGATCACAAATAAAAGGAGGATGTGCAGGAGCATCATCAACAATAAGCAAAATCTTGAAGGGGATGTAATTCTCCAAATAGTACTTCTCCATCTCTCTGGCATAGCAATTCAGGAGGGCTTCTTGGAAGGGGAGCTAGATTATCTACAACTTCTTATTGTTCTTGTAATACATTGGCCACATGCACTTGTTCATATGCTTGAAGGCCCTGGAGTTTCCACTGTGCCAGATCACAAAGGGTTTCAGTCTGTAGCCTGCAACGTTGCCCCCAAGCAAGACTTCTGTCTTTAAAAGCCTTGAAACCTGCATCGATGTGGCCTTCTTGTGGGTAAAGTCTTTCTGGGCATCTGTTTCTGGAATACGGAGGTTTCATTTGTACTGGAGACTTGCTCTGGCAAGTGATTTTGCTCCACATTCAGCTTATCTAGAATTTCCAAGAATTCTTCAGCTGCCTTCACATCAGCACTCACAGACGCACCACTCATGTTCATACTATGTAATGAATAATGATTCTTGAAATGTTTAAACCACCCAGAGCTGGTAGTAAATGCAACACTATAGTCAGGTCCAGCTTATTCTTTCAACATCCCAAGAAAACTTTTTCTTTGACTGCTATTGTCATGGTGCTGACAGGAATATGCTTCTGTATCTGCTCCTCAATGCAAGTCATTAGAAGTTTCTCCATATCTGATGTAGGCCTGCGTCAATTTTTTGTTAGTCTCATTGCCTTCAATGAAGCAGATCCTTTAATAGCTCCTGTGACTTTGTTCATGTTCTTCAAGATTGTAGCTGTGGTGGAATGGGCCATGCCTGACTGGTGAGCTGTGGTGGAATGGGCCATGCCTGACTGGTGAGCAGTAACCATCACTGATTTTCCACCTTCATAGTTCTTCATCACTTTTAAATTTGTTTCGAAGTCAATAACTTGATGTGGCCTCTTACCAGCAACATAAACCATGGCTTTTGTACAATTAGGGGCCATAATGAAAAAAAAAGATTAAATCAAACACGAGATAAAATAATGCAATCAAGAGACATGGTAAACATGAAATGTACGAAGCTGCTGCCAGAATACTGTTTCACAGTAAACTTTTTTTGTAAGTACACAAGTACACTTTAAAATAATGATAAAAACATAGCATAGCAAATAAACCAGGAAAAGTCGTTAATTAACATGATCAAGTATTATGTACTATATATAACTGTATGTATTATACTTTTATACAACTGGTGGCACAGGTTTGTTTATATTAGCATCATTACAAATTCATGAATAATGAGTTGCACTGTGACATTAGGATGGCTATGACATCACTAGATGATAGGACATTTTCAGCTCCATTAAAATCTTATGGGACCACTTTCATATATGCATCCTACCATTGACCAAAATGTCATTATGGGGAGCATAACTCTATGTGATTAATTTGAGATAAAGACAACTTAAATGGGAATTCTGTAATTTATATGGAAATCTTTAAAATAATAGAAATAGTGATTGTAACTTCTAAATCAGTAGAAGAGAAAGGAGAATAAAGAAAAAAATTAGCCGGGTGCAATGGCTCACACCTGTAATCCTAGCACTTTGGGAGGCTGAGGCTGGTGAATTGCCTGAGCTCAGGAGTTTGAGACCAGCCTGGGCAACATGGTGAAACTCCATCTCTACTAAAATATAAAAAATTAGCCAGGCATGGTGGCGTGCACCTATAATCCCAGCTACTCGGGAGGCTGAGACAGGAGAATCGCTTGAACCCGGGAGGCAGAGGTTGCAGTGAGCCCAGAATGCACCACTGCACCACAGCCTAGGCAATAGAGCAGGACTTCATCTTTAAAAAAAAAAAAAAAAAAGAAAAAGAAAGAAAGAAAAAAAATTCATTCAATTCAGAGGAAGGCAAGAAAGAAGGAAAAACTAAACACAAAATGTGAGGCAAATACAGAGTACAAAATAAATTGGTAGAAGAAAACCCAAATATAGCTGTCATTGCAGAAAATTAAGTGGTAAATGTTCCAGTTGAAATATAAAGACTGTCAGACTGGGTTTAAAAAAATACAGTCATATGCTATTTAAAAGAGATAAACTTGAAGCATCAGGATACAGAAAGATTGGAGATAAATGGATAGGAAATGATATTGCAGGACACAAGAAAGCTGCTGTTGCAATATTAATAATTTTAGACCTGAAGGCAAAAAACACTATGAGACATAATGAAAGTTACTGCATAACAAGAAACGGCTCAATGTGTGGGAAAAATATAAACATTCTAAAGGTGTATTCGCCTAGCAACATACCCTCAAAATGCACAAAATCAAAACTAACTACAAGGAGAAAATGACAAATCTACAATCATACTAGGGATATTTTAACACTCCTTTCTTAGTAATTGATACATCAAGTAGACAAAAGTATCAGTAATAATATGGAAGAATTGAGAAGTGCAGATGAGAAACATGACCTCGGCCGGGCGCGGTAGCTCACACCTGTAATCTCAGCACTTTGGGAGGCTGAGGCAGGCAGATCATGAGGTCAGGAGTTCGAGAACAGCCTGACCAACATGGTGAAACCCCGTCTCTACTAAAAATACAAAAATTACCTGAGCATGGTGGCATGCGCCTGTAATCCTAGCTACTCAGGAGGCTGAGGCAGGAGAATCGCTTGAACCCAGGAGGCAGAGGTTGCAGTGAGCTGATTGCTCCACTGCACTGCAGCCTGGGTGACAAAGTGAGACTGTCTCAAGAAACAAAAACAAAAACAAAAACAAAAAACGACCTCATGGCCTCGTGTTCAATAAAGTATGAAGTGAAAAATTAAGTCTCAGAAGATTACATTTAGCATGTCACCTTTTTATTAAAGTTAAGAAAAATTAAAAATTAAATATACAGGCCAAGTGCGTTGGCTCATGCCTGTAGTCCCTGCATTTTGGGAAGCCAAGGCGGGCGAATCATGAGGTCAGGAGTTCAAGACCAGCCTGGCCAACATGGTGAAACCCCGTCTCTACTAAAAATACAAAAAATTAGCTGGGTGTAGTGGCAGACACCTGTAATCCCAGCTACTCAGGAGGCTGAGGTAGGAGAATCGCTTGAACCTGGGAGGCAGAGGTTGCAGTGAGCTGAGATTGTGCCACTGCACTCCAGCCCTGGTGACAGAGTGAGACTCCATCTCAAAAAAAAAAAAAAATTAAACTTACAATTTTAGGAATGTACATACATGACATAAGATATATTTTAAAAAGTAAAGGTATGATGAAGACAAGATTCAGTATAATGATTATTTCAGATGGGAAGAGGCGTGGGAACAGAACTGGGGAAACACACAGGTAGATGTAGCTTGTCAATATTCAAGTTCATGTATTGGATGGTGGTTGATAGGTGTTTTTTCCTTATTAAAAAAAAAAAAGAACCAAGCATAATATTAATCCAAGCCTGTGCAATTGATTTTATGCACACATACCCACACACACACACATACACACGTGCACAGACATATGTCTAGAGATGGACTGTATAAACTCAATTCTCACTCTGCACTCAATGTCTTTGTACTTTGCCTCCCTCCTTTGTAATATGAAGGTGATAATAATTATGTTTATTACATCATGGTAAACATTAAATGAACTATACATTTGAAGTCCTTAGCACTGTTTGATGTATATGATGGGATCCATAAATGTTAGCAATTATTATTCTTACCTCTGAGAGAGAACAGAACTTCTGGATATCCTGTGCTTCTGTTTCGTTTTGCTCTATTTGTACTCGTGCTTGCCTTCTTCACTTTTCTGAGATAAAGAAGTACTCTTCCCCCTCTTTAAGGCCCACCCCTTCACTCAAACTCTGAATCTCATCCCCTTCCATTATCTCAATATCCTCATTCCATAAAATGCCCTGCTCTCTCTTGCTTCCTCAGTCTTCTTAGATCCATAAGGATTTGGCCAGGAAAACAGAAACCACTCTAGGTATTTCAAGCAGGGAGAGATATAATACAGGGACTTGGAGGCTCACAAAACTGTTGGAAGGGTTGGGTGTGGGAGGGGGGCAAAGGCCAGAAAAGCCATTACTAGCTTTCAGAAAAACAGTTTATCCAGAAATCACAGAAAAGTGCCACCAATGATCTCAGTAGTTGAATCACCCAAGTGGATGATTCACAGGAAGATGCCTGGAGGTCTGACAAACTTTATGCCAGTCCTTTGCCATTCTTTGTTCCCACAGAAGCAATAATGACTTCTACTTGTCTTCTGCCTTTTCAATTTTGTGCCAGGGCCTCTCATTGGTGAACTCTAAATGGACACCTTCTAAGGGACTCTGAGAGGTGTAGTTTCCAGGCCTCCAGCCCCTGAGACAGAGAAAAACGTGGAAGGATTGGGGATGAATGCTGCTTGTCAATAAAATAAAATGTAAACAGTATCTGTTACACTCTTCCTGTCTACTGCATTCTTCCATCTGTATTTTAACATGCGCAAATCTTTTACCTCTTCAGCAAACCTTTCTGGATTCCATTTTTCTTCCCAGCTAGCAGCTTAGATATCTCTCTTCTGCTTTACTAGAATTCTTTTTGGAAAGAATGCACATTCCATTTTCACTTTCTCACCTCCGAATTTTTCTTCAACTCATTTTCATCTGGCTTCTGTCCCCACAATCTCCCTGTGAATGTGGAACAAGGTTATAAGTGATCTCTTGTGGTTTAATCTACTAAATACTTCTAAGACTTTAAGCTTTTTTCTTTGCAGCAGATATTGGTGACTACTCTCTTCTTCATAAAGTTGTTTCTTCCTTTAGTGTCTGTAAAAACTGGTATACTGGCATAATTTTCTTTTTACAAATTCATAATAGAAATACAGCCACAAATCTCCCTTTTTAAGATAAAACAGGCTCATGCTTAATTAACAGGAAATCCATTATCTTTTTCTTGAAGCTGCTAACTTTATATTATCCAACTATTCTGAAGGCTTACAAAGCCTAAGTTGGGGGAGACCTGGTGTCTGCTTAATCCATTACTGCTATTGCTTCTAGCAGCCCCATGGCATGTTTGTCAGAGACTGGGGCTATAAAGAATGTGCTTTAGTTCTTCCAAGGAGAATGAGGTCAGTACTTCAGAAGGAAGGGCTAAAGGAGATTGAGGATTCCACAGCTTTGACTTCCAAGATGGTAGCGCTCCCCTTTCAGTCCCCTCTACAGCCACTTCTCAGCACTTCTATATAGGAAAGACTTAGGAATTGCCAAAAGATTATGGTTGTGTTTGATTATGGCTGCAGTTTTGTGTTGGTAAAACTCTTGCAAGTCACCACTTTCTTGGTGTCAGCCAGCTCTAGAAATATTGAACCAGATTTGTTCTGATATACTTTAGTTCTGTGGAAGTCAAACCACAGTTTTCTCTTTCTTCCATGGAATATGATAGCTAGGGATCCCTCGGTTTAATAGGTGTTTTTTTTTTTTTCATAAACCTTAAGAACTCAAACTATCTGATTTGCAATGACTACCCCAGACAATGGAACCACTCACCAACCCTTCTGAAGGAGGCTATCTTTGAGATTTTCTGGAAAATTCTATTTCTTTCTCTTCTGTGCTAGAACTGGAAGCTGTCTTTGCTAAAGGGAACATAAATAAAAAACACCAAGTATTATTTCTAACAAAATGAAATACCATACCCTTCAGATTCATTCATTCATTCATTCATTCAGAAAATAGTAATTGAGAATGAGCTATGGGCCAGGCACTATATACTAAGTCCTGGGGAAAAGTAGTGAATACAATTAAAAAAAAATCCCTCTGCTCTCATAGGGTTTTCATCCTAGCAGAAAGAGACAGACAATCGCCAAATTAAAAAGGTAGACAATATAGCATGTTAGACAGTAATAAACACTATACAAAAAATAAAAAAGGGGGATAGGAACATATAGGAGAAACTGGAATTTTAAGGGCGGTAAGGGAAGGCCTCGCTGATGAGGTGGCATTTATTGGGATGGAAGTTTAAAAGATGGGGAGTCACCTGGGCACTCTCGGCTTCTTGTGGAGAGTGACAAGAGCAAAGGGAGAAAAGGAGAAAGGACATAATGAGATTGGTCCTTCTGTCTCAAATGCAGTGGTGGTCATCAGGCTATGGATGTTGGGGTTGGTTTCTTGCCAAGAGCTTGTGGCACCCTTCTCTTTCATCCCAGTTGTTGGACATGTGACGGCTGGGGGAGGGATGGTCTCATCCTTCTTGCCAATGTCTTACTCCTTATTGAGTTCATCTTTAAGGCCTTCTCTCCAAAGTGCCATCCTCTACGCTATTATCTTTTCATTCTGTATATTTTCCCTGGCTACTCTTATTTATGGCCATTGCTTCAATTGACATCTATATGTTAAAGATTCCTAAGCCTAAATCTCAGCCCAGTTCTGTTTCCTGAGACCGACACCCATACCTTTCCCTTTACCTGACATTACCACTTAGAGAGCCAAAGACATTTCAAACTCAAGATGTACAGATCTAAATCATCCCCCAACCACCCTTACTCTTGTGTTGCTCTCTCAGAGAATGGTCCCATCATCTACTTTGTTGCTTAAGTTAGAAAACTGAGGTTCATCATTGACTCTCATCTTTGACATCTAACCAGTCCCCACAACCGCTCCTAATCCAACCAACCACCTCCAATCCAACCAACCTACCAACTATCAATCAATTCATTCTTACAATTCCTTATCATCAGCCAGGCATAGTGGTTCATGCCTGTAATCCTAGCACTTTGGGAGGTCAAGGCAGGAGGACCGCTTGCTGCCAGGAGTTCAAGACCAGCTTGGGCAACATAGCGAGAGAGCATCTCTACAAATAATAAAAAATAATTTGTTGGAGGTGGTGACATATGCCTATGGTCCCCGGCTACTCTGGAGCCTAAGGTGAGAAGGTCGCTTGAGACCAGGCAATCTAGGTTGCAGTGAGCTGAGATGGTGCCACTGCACTCCAGCCTGGGTAGCAAAGTGAGAACCCATCTAAAAATAAAAAAATTCTTATTATCTCACAGATCTACTTCCCTCCATTCCCACTGCTATTTGTAGAGTTCATGTCCTCAACATGTCTTGCCTAGATTATTTCTATGGCTTCATATAGCATCTCATCCTCCAGCTTTGCCTCTCTCCAATCCATTCTCCAAGAGATAGCTATTTTGATTTTTTTGAAGAATAAATCTCATATATTACCTCCCTACTTTAAACCCTTTGAAGAGTCTCTCTTGCCCTTAGAATAACATATAACCTCCTTAGCCTGGCACACAAGGCTCCCATGATCTACCGACCTCTGTAGCCTCATATAAGCACTATAGCCACACCCATAATCCCAGCTACTTGCTGGAAGGTTCGATTTAAAAAAAAAAAAGCTGGGCGCGGTAGTTCATGCTTATATTTTATACTTATATATAATATAAGTTATGCTTATATTTTATACTTATATGTAATATAAGTTATGCTTATATTTTATACTTCAGTCTTGAATGTCTCACAGTTCCCTGAATGGGCCTACCATGCCCAGTCTTGTTATAAAACTATCCTTTCCATCTGAGGCAACTTTTCTTCCCCTTTATTATGTGAACTGTACCAAACTTTCAGGATTTAGCTTCTCTATCCCTACTTTCTGGGAAGATTACTCCAAAATGTTGGCCTGCCATAGTCTCTCACATTCTGGCAGAGGACACAAGGCTCTTGGGTCAGAGACAAGGGAAGGATTACTAGAAATAACAGTTGCCAAAGTATCACTGCTTTCCTGCCCTGATTTCCTGAGCTCAGTCTCCATAGATTGAGATAATAAGGGCCAGGTGATACTTGCACATGTTGTGGTTGTATTACAGGAAAGGAACCCCAAGCTTAGAGAACCTGAATCTTTCTTATTGGGTTGCAAGCAAACAGTTACCCCAGGGAAAGACATTATCTTTATCATACTGAACAGTAAACAAACTTGCCTTTTCTTCTAGAGGGAAATCCTATTTCTCTCTTCCCAGGCTGTTGGCTATACAAACATTTCTGAAGAGATAGTCTGAGCAAAAGGGCAGTTAATGCTTCTGCTTGCAAGACATGCAGAGTTGTGAGAGACCCATAGAGAACCGTCTCACCCCACTTATTACCGGTTACCATAATTGCTTATTCATTTCATATTTTCTCCAATCATACGGTAAGTTTCTTGAGGAAAGAAGACAGTCTCCTTTCATTGCTGTATCTTTAGGACAGTGACAAGGGCATAGTAAATGTGAAGTATTTGTGGAATGAATGAATGAGCTCATTCATTCTACTTGTGACACAAGGTTGGGAGTGAAGATCCATGACCAGCTCTTCATATCCGAGGCTAGAGTTATACCCAGAAAGTAGTACTGGGGATTCCTTTTATGGGTCATGGATCCGTTTAGTCTCGCTTGGCATGTAGTCAGCAGCATAATTGCAGGAATAGGAAAACAGTGGTAATTATGATGTATCTCCACATTTTCTTCCCTTTCTTCTCTTCCAGAGCATGTAAGCATGTGAGCCTCAGAAGAATTTCTGTGGTATTTATTTGAGTTTAACTCTACCTCTACACAGCGATTGGCAGATATTTTTCGTGTATGAAAAAATTTTAAATAGCCATCAAATAATTTTGATAAAACAATAATGCCCACAAGAATGTAAGTTCAATGAGGATAAGTATTTTCAGAGATATAGGTCCTTAATCTATTTTTGTTGATTGAATTGAAGAATTTAATTTGTTGAGCACTCACTGTATGCCTAAGCATGGGGCTAAGCACTTAATATACTTCATTTAATTTGTACAATGACCACATGAAGCAGGTGCTGTATTATCCCCATTTTGCAGATGAGGAAACCGAGGCTTAGAGAAATTAAGACTTGCCCAAGACTGCACTATTGGTAAGTGCTGGGCTAGTGTTTAAACCTAGGCAGTGACTCCACACAAAGCATTTCTCTGCCCATGAAAGTGCTATTGTTGAAAGGTTATCATTTATCAAAAAGAAGGAGAATAGCATATAAACCTATGTTATTTATTTTCAGTGGATTATAATCTGGTTCTGTGATTTGAAAATTTGTAGCTTGGTGAATATTGTGTGAATCACCAAAATCAAGTTGCAGACATTTGACCATTTTTGACCAACAAAAATGTCAATTTCATATATTTCAACATAAAATATGTGCCGCAAAAGTTATCTCAGAAAATGTTGCTTTCAAACGTAGCTTCAGAACATTAACTATCTAGAATACAGTGTGTGCTTTGGTTCCCCAGACCATGCCTGGCATGGCAGTTTTACTGTTTACATAGACCCGGGGGTCATCCAGAGGACATTTTTGTGGAAAATTGGGACCAGAGAGAAAATGTGTCTGAGCTGAGACCCATGAGGACCAAAAGCACAATGGACGAGAGCAACCAGAAAGACCACAGTAGCTGTTGAAGATACTGAACTAAAGAGAATCAGATTAGCTGGAAGGTCTTCTGGGGTACTAGCAATATTCAACTTTATACTGCCAGAATGAATTCCTGTCTGGGAAGGGACAATTTAAGAAAATTCAAGTTCCCCAAAACTAATTTGCTGTTTTCAGCAATGACAAATTCCCATAGTATTTGGTAAGTATAGCAATTATTGAGTTAGAGGACATAACCACCATTGTTGCAAAAAGTTAATGCTCTCGACTAAATATTCATTTATATCGTTAGTATTATGAAATGCAGCCAGAGAATGTTTAGAAACTCACTCTGCTGGTGGAATGAGTCTGAAAGGAATCATATTCTGTCAAGGACTGAACCGTAGGGTGAACTTTTGTGTGATTGGCATTGGTTCCAGTCATGCCAGCAGAAACACAATTCCCCGTTGTCTCCGTGATCCGCGCTTCACCTTGCCTGTGGGGCAGGGGCGTTTTGATGTGACCTCTTTGAAGACTCGACTCTGTGTCTGCCCTGTTGTTAGAGGAGGCTGGCAAGACTGACACTTCTGTAATGGTTATGGCGGTCATCCTCATTTTTCTATATTTCATCATACAGTTAGTAGGTCACATATACTAATGGTAATTTAATAAGCATATCATGCAAATGGCACAGGACAGTGTTTGATTTTGTCATGGAGGTCATAGATCTGAGAGTCAAAAATATTATACATAATTGTGTCAGAAGTTGAGAATTAAACAAAGTAAAATAGAGCTATTTTTCTTTCTTATTAAATTTTCTTTAGTTTAGAACATGACTTGTGATACATACTGCCAATCAAATACATGTTTTTTTTTCCAGATGGCACAATATTGTTTTACAATTTTCTGGTATAAAATGTTTTAAATACAAAGTAGGTAGGTATAAAAGAGAAAGTAAAATGCTCACCATTCAGGGACAACCATAATCAATATTTTGTACATATTTCTAATCAAAGCATATAAATAAATCCATTTATAAAACACATTGAGATCATACCATACACAGTTTTGGTATCTAGAGTGTTTCTACTTTGTATGTTATAAACGTTTTCCCATCTTTAATACATATTATTTTCTCACCTGGTTTTTCATGGCTGCACGGTATCCATCATGCAGATGGGTGTGAAAAATTATGGAGCTTTTTATACACAGGGTGTAGGGAGAAGCACCAGGAGTTAGAAGATATAGCTTTAAACTTTTGTTCTTTGAGTGCCTCAGTTTCTTCAACTATAAAGTGGAGATATTAACATTTGCCTGGCTGCCTTGCATAAAAGTTAGGTGAGTTTCTTTGAGGCATAGAGCAGAACATGATAGCAAGGAATTTTTATTTAAAGGTGTGTTTATGCGACATGTTAAGGTTTTACAGATAGGCCATTGCACCAGAGTCTGCCTTATCATTTGGTCTTAAAAACAGAAAAAAGCCAACAAAGATCATAATCTAAGTTATATGTAAACTGTAATCCCACAATGCTTCATAATGCAGTTTTTAAAGTTTAGGTTAAAGCAAAACTCTTAAAGAACCAGCATGCCCTTTTAGAAGGGATTTGTCTTCAACCAACAACCTGTGTAACCAACTGAAGCACCAATCTGGAAATATTGCTAGGGCCTTGGTCTTTAAACAAAATCACTGATGGGCTTTGATACTGGATGGGAATTTAGAGAGGTCTCTCAGATTCTAGGAATTGATATATTTTGATGAATGTGAAGTTTTAATATTTACCAGGTTAATATTCTCTTACCCAAAATGTAATGAAAAGGACTTGCTACTCAAACCTCTGAAATCATGAGCTGAGAGGAAATCCAGTGATCTCAATATCTCTGGTTCCAAGACCCAACTCTTTGCTTTCTTTTGACAACAGAAGACCCAGATTAGAAAAACTGTATTCAAGGGAAACAGCCCTTGATTCTGTGCTACTGCTATAGGCAGGCTTCATGGATTATCCTAACATTCTGACAGAAGGGTAGGGCTAGCAAGAAATTGTGCTCTCTTTCTTACCACATGCACAATTTTAGGACCCTTTTTGATCACAACTCAGGATGTGGCAGGGTTTATAAAAAGAAAAAATGATTAAAAAATGGAAGCTTAAACTCTCTACACCACTGCCCAGCCTAAAAGTTAGCTGGCACATTATTTTTAATGTCATCAAGAAACTCTCTTGTGGGGAATACATATATATCAATTTTCATTGCAGAGAAAGATGATTTTAGGACTGGGTTACAGATCCTTCAAGTTGGAGGAGATGAACTTGATGGATTCTGCCTCATTAGTCTTACAGTGATGTTTCCCCCCTTTTCTTTGAGAAATATGTCCCCTGGAATTGTTGGGCAATGTGGGAAAATATTGTGACAAACATTCCTGTTTATGTGTGTCATGGGGGCGACTGTTTTGTTTGCATCGCTTCTTGCCTCTGCCCCTCCTTTTCATGGTCAGCAGTTCCCTGACAGCTCAGATTCCTCTGCTGACATCTGTTATAATGAGAGCTGTGGCGGGAATAGATTTGCAAAATGATGGGCTCACAATAGGACAGAGCTGTTCCCCAAACTTTCCTTGAGGTAAGCAGATGGGGTCTGAAAATAGAGCATTTGAACCGATTAGGTCTAGGTGAACGAATTTATTCAACACACACTGAAGAGTGATTCTGCACCCAAATTCTTTCCCTATCTCCTTCACCCCTCACCTCCCCCATCTCACCAATAGGAGGGTTTCCGATGGTGTGGGTTTTTTCCCCCCTGAACACTTGCCGGGAGACAGGCCCTTCCAGTTCCTAAAGCAGAAGCATGCTGGGTATTTACCCTGTGCCAACCGTCTGAACAACAGAGAAAACCCACCCCTCATGCCTCATAATGAGAAGCTGGGGCAACACATGGGGCTTTCCCACTCGTCACAAATGATGGCTGTTTGTGCTAGTTAACCTTTTCTAAGCCTGGGTCAGCTCCTGCTGGGAGGCAGGGGCGATCTGGAGAGAGTGAAAGCCTGGCAGACCCCAAAGTCTCCAGCACGCCTTGGCCCCCAACACACGCCACCGCCTTTGCAGAATGCCAAACGATCCCACATCACGCTCTTCATAAGTCAGCCAGGCTCCATGTGCAGCTGACAGTTCGGATTCCAGAGGAGAACTGCTTCCAGGAACACTCTGCAGATACTTCCTGATAACTTTTATTTTCTGGCATAGCTTACCTTCTCTTTTCAGAGGAATCTCTAAAAAAGGACGAAATGGAAATTTTCCCATCTTGGGCCTTATTATTTTCAGCAATCTCCACTAGCTGTGTAAAGAGAAGACTTCTTTGTACTTTCAAAGCCTAAAGTCAAGTCGGTAATACACATTTTAATAACTTGTGCCTTAAGCGTATTGACTGAAGCAAAATGAAGACAGGGCGATTAAGAAATATACTCCTAAGCCCCATTCTTTTGGTATCTGGGGAGAATTCTGAAAGTGTCATGGGGGAATGCTATCTAATGAAGTATGGGGGAGGAAAAGCAGCTGAAAGGGAAATTTTGGAAATCTCTTTGGGGGTGAGGGAAACAGAAGTTTAAAAATGATGAAAATTCAAAGCCCAAGTGGGGGGTTGATTTTGTCTCACCATTGAAATAGCCAAACCTCATAAAAGGAATCAGATGTTGCAAATTGCAGGTTGAAATGATCAGTGGAAATGCATTTATCACAGCTGCCAGGTTTCTGAAGAGCAGAACTCATACCCTGTAACACACTCCAGAGAGACCCAAACAGTCTGTAGGGCTCAAATTCTCAAATCCCGCCATCCCTGACTATCTCCTGCTGCCAGCCCAGACCTGTGGATGATTGTGTTAATTCAACACCATCTGCTAATAGGGTGGTATTGTTCAGAATGGTGTGTTTATGTGGCAACGGGTATCCTGAGAAGGGAGGAGAGCCGACGCACTGTTGAAATAGTTCATTAACCACAAAAGCAGTTAGCTGTGAGAAGCTCTAATGCAGAGCTGCTACAGCATTTACAGGAATAGACAAAGTCTAACATTTCAGGCATTACATGCTGAGGAAATCCACCTTTGAGTTATATCCTTGCTTATTTAAAAGCAATCCTATGGGCTCCTTTAGAATTTACTATTTGCAGCTATTAATAATGGTAAAGAGAGGAGTAAAATAAGTGAACACAAAGGTTGAGATCTTGTGCTACTGTTCATTGTGATGATTTGACACCAGATGCCGATACCTGGATAGGATTCACCCCTATTTTTAAGTCATGCTCAGGCACCTGGAGGATGGGCATTTATTGGTTTTCATGGTATAGTTTGCAATGGTGTTTTTTGTTGTTGTTGTTTTTTCCTTTGGTGCACACTCTTATACTACTTTGGAAACATTGAATGGTAGAAACAACATGGGTTCAGGGACCAAAAAGTTTGAATCTCTGCCCTACCACTCACCGCCTCTGTGATTTTGAACATGTTTCTGAAATTCTCTGAGCCTTGGTTTCCTCATTGTCTAAAACATGGACAATACTTGCCCCAAACAGTTATTAGAGGATTAGGTAGAAGAATGTCTGTGAAAGCATCCAGTGCAGCATTTGGCACAAAGTTGGTGTCTTCATTTGGTGTTGCTATAAAGGAATACTGGAAACTGGGTAATTTTTATAAGGAAAAAAACTCAAATTTATTTGGCTCGTGATTTTGATGTCTGGAAAAGTTCTAGATTGGGCATCTGGTGAGGGCCTCAGGTGGCTTCTATTCATGGCAGAAGGCGAAGGGGAGCTGGCATGCAGAGAGAGCACAGGGTGAGGGAGGAGGCAAGAGAGAGGAGGGGTTGCTGCCTGGCTCTTTTTAACAGCCAGCTCTCTGGAGAACTAACAGAGCTAGAACTCCCTCACCACACACCGAGTGGGCACTAATCTATTCATGAGGGGTCCCCCTCCATGACCAAAATCCTCCCAATAGGCCCCACCTCCAACATTAGGGATCAAATTTCAACATGAGACTTAGAGGGGACAAACATCCAACTATAGCATCAGGCAAATGAATTTTCCCTTGACTGTAGTCTCTTTCATGCCAATTCACAGCTCAAATACTACTTGTAAGCTATATGACACTGGTTGGACCTAATTGAAATTTGTCTGTTGCTTTCTCAATTTTTTTCTTATATCTATGTCTTCATCTTCTCTTCCTGACTTCTTTCATGAGCAGAATCTATATCTATGTCTATATCTATCCCTATGTTTGGCACTTGTTAAATGTTCCATTTCTTCTACCATTCATTCATTGATTCATTCATCCCATGAAATCTATTACATGCCTATAGTAAGCCAGTATTGCAAAAGAAGTATAACTAAAGTCTATATTTTTTGGGAGCTGACAATTTGGGGATAGAAAATATGATAGCTGCCTTCAAAATCTGAATGGCTATTGTGAAAATTATGAGTAATTAATGGGGCAAGGACCCCGTTTTACTTATCCCATTGTCTAAACCCAGAGCTCAGTCCAGACATGCCTTCATTGTATAAATTTAAAAGTTAAAGAACAGAGATGATATTTGCTTAGTGGGTAGAAGTAGGAGCAGTTGATAACAAACACTGGATTTCATATCAGCATAAACAAATTCTAACATTGTGAAGGCATGTGGTCTCTCTTGAGGAGGGGTGAAATCCTAGCCATGGGTGGTTCAGGTTCTGGCCCCCTGAGAGATGTGGAGGAGAGGCTGCAAGCCTAACTGGGAATTTATGGTCCCTTCAGCGACATCTGCATAGCTATGTGTTTGTAGGCTTGAAATACTGATTGTATCAGGAAGGAAGGAACAGGAAGTACCAGAAAGGAAGAGAAAACCCTACTCATGATAGCATGAACAATAAGAGGATTTATTAGCTCATCAACAATATGTCAGAATGAGGGAAACTCCAAGTTGGTTTCTGTAGAAGCTCTATAATGTTGACAAGCACCTAGTGGGCACTAATCTATTCATGAGGGGTCCGTCTCCATGACCCAAACTCCTTCCATTAGGACCCACCGCCAACATTAGGGATCAAATTTCAACATGAGATTTGGAGGGGACAAATGACAAGATTCCTTCCATCTTGTCATTCTGTAGTCTTTAGCATTTTTCCCTCAGAGTAACCCCCTCATGCTTACAAGATGGCTGCCACAGATCCAGCTCTCAAGCGCAGACATGTTCATGTCCAGTGGCAGAAAAGAAACCATTTCTTTCTGAAATTTTTTTGGTAAGGAAATCTTTCTCAGAAGCCTTTCAGCAGACTTGCTTCCCATCTCATTGCCCAAATTACAACGTACACCAAATTTAACCAATCTCTGACAAGAAGAAGAGGACCAGCCTATAGGCTGCCAGAAGTCAATTGGGTTCTCTAAGTAAGAAAGAAGAAAAGTAGCTGCTGTTGAATGGGAACCACTAATGCCAAATACAGACAGCCTGTTGCAATGAAGAAAGCACAAGTTTTGGTTCTGTTCTACTGTTTGGTAGCTGCGTGATCTTGAGTGTACTAGTCTGCTCAGGCTGCCATAACAAAATACTGTACATTGGGAAGCTTCAACAATAGAAATTTATTTTCTCAAAGCTGTAGAGGCTAGCAGTCCCAGATTGAAATGCCAGCTGATTCAGTTCTTGCTGAGGGCTCTTTTTCTTGCCTTGTTAACAGCTTTCTTTTCCCCGTGTCTTCACGTGGCCTTTTTCTGTGCACATGGAGAGGGAGCATGTCAGGATTGAGCTTTCTGGTGCTTAATGATTTCCTTGCTTCAAACATAGTCACATTGGGGGTTAGGGCTTGAACATATGAATTTTGGGGAGATACAATTCAGTCCATAGTACTGGGAAAATTACTTAACCTCTCTAAGCCTTTCTTTCCTATCTCTGCAAATGGGACTAATCATATACACCTCCTAGTGTTCTCCTGGGGATACAATGAAATAATGACACATATGCTGAAACTTACCCCAAACCCTTGAGTTACATTAGTTTACATTTTGTTCTTTTCACTCTATCAACTAAAACCAGACAACTCGTGCAATGATAGAAACTTTGCCAAATCACATGGCTTTCCATAGTGCATATTGATTTTAAGAATTGAGTTCTGGTTTCTGACAACCAGAGTAGCTTAAATATGCTTAGAAAAAGCAAATAATGCTTTATTTGCCTGAAGATTATATTATTTCTTCTCAAAGTTAATGTGGTAATTTTATTACAAAAATATTATTAAGGATTCCCTATCATTCTTTCTTGAGGATTAAAGGGAATAAAATTGAAAGCTCGGAATATTTGAAAGATAAAACACATGTGGGTGATTGGTTTCTTGCAACTAGCAGAGATGCTTAAAAGAGCAGCCTCTGAAGGCAGATTTTGTTTTGTTTTGTTTTGTTTTGAGACAGAACTTCACTCTTTTGCCCAGGCTGGAGTGCAGTGGTGCAATCTTGGCTCACTGCAACCTCCGCCTTCGGTTTCAAGCAATTCTCCTGCCTCAGCCTCCAAGTAGCTGGGATTACAGGTGCCCGCCACCACGCCCAGCTAATTTTTGTATTTTTAGTAGAGACGGGGTTTCACCTTGTTGGCCAGGCTGGTCTTGAATTCCTGACCTCGTGATTCACCTGCCTTGGCCTCTCAAAGTGCTGGGATTACAGGCGTGAGCCACTGCGCCTGGCCTGGCAGATTGTTTTTACTGGATGCATCATATTGACAAAATTATTTGACTGCTGTAGGTGTCAGTTTTCTCATTTGTAAAATTGTAATAATACTACTTTAATTATAATAATATTGATACTTATAATATTTTGCTAATGGGGTTACTACAATTAATTATAATAATACTGTTAATAATAATATTTTACCTCAGGGGGTTGCTATGATGATAACTTGGGTTAATATTACACATGAAGTGCTTGGATCAGTGCCAAGCTTGATCCATCATCACCATCATCAACATCACATCATCCACAAATAACACTCTATGAAACAACCTGTAGCCAAATCTTTGCATTCATTGAGATGGATTCCTAAAGGAGCTAAATTATGGTGTCACAATGCATTTGTCACTCAGCTTCTTTAAGATTCCAGAATTTCATAGCCAGGTGTGGTGGCTCATGTCTGTAATCCTACTACTTTGGGAGGCACAGGCAAGAGGATCACTTGAGTCCAGGAGTTCAAGACCAGCCTGGGCAACATAGTGAGACTTCCCCCCGCCCAATCTCTATAAAAAATAAAACAAAATTAGCTGGGTCTGGTGGCACATGCCTGTAGTCCCAGTTACTTGGAAGGCTGAGGCAGGGGGATCACGTGAGCCCAGGAGGTTGAGGCTGCAGTGAGCCGAGATTGTGCCACTGCACTGCAGCCTGGGTGACAGAGCAAGATCCTGTCTCAAACAAAACAAAACAAACAAAAAACAAACAAAAAAAATCTCCCCAGACCTGCCCCCCTGCCCAAAAAAAAAAAAAAAAAAAAAAAAACAACTAAAAAGAACAACTTCCAATTTAGCTGGGCCAGCCATGTTTTGTGACAACATTGCTGGGAGTCAGGAGAAGATAACTCTGATCAAAACCAGCTGCAGGTCCTGTGATGCTGAACTTTTCTTGTCACTGTGATATCACAGGCATGCCTGAAAGTGCTTCCTGGAGGTGTCCTGTAACTGTCTTGGCACTTATGTGCAGTCAATCTGTTGATGGACCTCAGAAAACTACCTATGTTCTGCCCCTTAGCAGCTATTCATCATGGGCTACCTTGCCAGGGAATGACCCAGGGCATTGTGACAGATCAGTTTACTTAATGGATTACACATTTCAAATAACTTGAAGTTGATTTGGTCCAGCCTGACTGTGTTGCTGGGCTGATCATCATTCTGATAAATGACAAGGTTGCTGGGTTTGTTCCCTGGTGATATTTTAGAGGGAGGACTTGCCCAGGGTTTAGCTGTGCTTGGTGCTAATGGAGAAGGCACGTGGAGGCTTGGGAAGCAGGTCTCTCTGGTTTTGGAACACAGAGGACACACACAGAAAACCTGACCAGGCACTTTTTTTTTTTTTTTGCCACCTCTGTGTGCCTCAAGGCAGCGTGGCTGGAAACGATGGGAATCTGTTCTTGCCAACGCTTTGATTCCTCCTTATAGGACCATCCCTGGCAGAAGGATGAAATTGGGGCAGCTGGAAAGACTCAAATAACTGAGCTTGTCTCCCCTTTAATCTTTCTTTGTAGGTGAACTAGAGGCCAGAGAACAAACAGGTGATAAAAGAGCAAGAAATCCTTGCAAAAGGATAGGCAGAATGCATCTTAGGGGCTGTGAAAAGAAGCTAAAGAAGGTCAGATTCTGTTACACCTTAAACCCACTTAAGCTGAGCAAGGAGAAGAATTGAATTAAACTGTCAGAAGGGAAATTTTTCCAGGAGCAAGGGTTGGATAATGACTGTGCTTTACCCAAAGTGTACAGCACTTGGCATGTCCCCACACGTCCCCAACATGCCTATTCAGTGAGTGAATGATGGCGACAGGAAGGACTCACGGGCCTCCATCCTGATCTTAGCTCCAACACTTATCTCTATGGTCTTGGGCAAGTTCCGTACACATTCTGAATCTGTTTTCTTACTTTTAAAGGGGAACTAATAATACCTCTTTTATGGGGTTGTTGAAAGGTTTAAGATATATATATATATATATGAAAGTGATCCTCATATTCCAAAAGCTCTACAACACCTGTTTTAAGTGATATGAAAATAAAACAATGCTGTAATTGCTTAATGATAGCTTCTAAACACCGAGTGTCTATATATAGACACTACATATATATACATATATAGAGTATATATACGTATATATGAACTGTATATATATACTGTATACATGAACACTATATATACATATATATAGACATTTGATGTTTAGAAGCTATCATTAAGCAACTACAGCATTGTTTTATTTTAATATCACTTAAAACAGGTGTTATAAAACTTTTGGAATATGAGGATCCCTTTCTAATGTTAATGTAATTTGCAGATACCCTTTAAACGAGGATACTATTATTGATAGAGAAGACATATAATGGTCAAAAGCTATAAAAAATCAGTAACATTTTTAGAATGAGTTTTTATTTGATGAATTGAAACAGCATGTATACACATAGGCTGTCTAAAGAAATGATGAGACATTTCTTCCCTCTGCAGACAAGGTACAGTGATTATATAAACTATTATGAGCTCCCACAATAGCTCCATAGACCGCCAAGTGACTGGGACCTACTGGTCCAAAAGGATTAAATTCTAACTATAGATGAGCATCTTTAAAAGAGAGGGCTCATTTATCTTAGCTATTGATATTGAGCTAAGTTAGATGTAGCAGATGGCCTTGCTGCACAGAGATGGCTCTTCAGACTGACATCATTCAATCTTGGGATTGTTTTTCCCTCCTTGGGACTTCTAGGTTTGTGCTTACTAGCCACAGAGCATGCTAGACACTGTCTCCTTCCATAATCCTGTAACAATGGGACTTGTTTCCAGGCTGACCTGTTGAGTCTAGCAGAGTAGCCTCTGACTGTGGAAGTTTGGTTCCCCTGTGTAATTTCTTCTGCCATCAAAACCATTGTGGACTTGCATCTAAGTAGAGTCTGAGATGAGGACTTGTTTGCAGGCAATATATTTTGGGAAGTAATTTCAAGGTGCAGGGAGTGAAAGCCCATCCAAGGGCGTGTTATTAGCTGGTTACTGTTGAGGGCAATAGGAACACAATCCTGTTGGTGACTCTCTGAAGAGCTGTGCAGAATATACCTCGAAATAGTCTCCTGAGACATGAAAGAGGGGGGCATTCTAAAAATCAGCTCCCATATCCCAGTGGTCGAGGAGTGCCCTATGGAATGTTATCTCCCATTTCCTTCCAGGTTTGCACGTGTGTCAGGATGACTGGCTGGGTCTGTGCTGGAGAGCCATGAGAGATGAGGGTGCTGTTGAGGTGCAATGTTGCCAAATGGCTCCTGGGCATAGCTGGTGTTACAGAGAGGGCCGGGACAAAAAGCCCAGCTGTATTAGTCCATTCACATGTTGCTAATAAAGACATACCCAAGACTGGGTAATTTGTAAAGGAAAGAGCTTTAATGGACTCACAGTTCCACATGGCTGGGGAGGCCTCACAATCATGGTGGAAGATAAAGGAAGAACAACCGATGCCTTACCTGGTGGCAGGCAAGAGAGAATGAGAGCCAAGCGAAAGGGGAAACCCTTTATATAGCCATCAGATCTCGTGAGACTTATTCACTACCATGAGAAAAGTATGGGGGAAACAGCCCCCATGATTCAATTATCTCCACCTGACCCTGCCCTTGACATGTGGGGATTATTGCAATTCAAGGTGAGATTTGGGTGGGGACACAGCCAAACCATATCACCAGCCAAGGGAACATGAGGTGCACAAAAGGTGCCAACCAGGAGACAGCACAACTGAGGGAAGACAGAATTAAGGATCAGGTCTGGTTATCCATTAATGTCTTTTGAGCACCACTCTGTGCTGTTAATATATCGACTTAGGCACATTTAAATTTTAGAGTTTATTTGAGCAGACAGCAATTCATAAATCAGGCAGCACCAAACTGCAACTGGTTGGGGCTCCACTGAGTGGGAGAGGGGAAAATGTTTATGAGGTGTTAGTGGAAGCAAGACAAAGATGATATTTCATTGACTAAAGTAGAAAGTCCCTAGTTAGAGGTTAGTGGGTAGTTTCTCTTTTTTAAAAATTAAATTAAATTTTAAGTTCTAGGATACATGTGCAGGATGTGCAGGTTTGTTACATAGGTAAACATGAGCCATGGTGGTTTGCTGCACCTATCAACCCATCACCTAGGTATTAAGCCCCACATGCATTAGCTATTTATTCTGATGCTCTCCCTCCCACCACTCACCCCAACGGGCCCCAGTGTGTGTTGTTCACCTCCCTATGTCCATGTATTCTCCTTGTTCAGCTCCCACTTATAAGTGAGAACATGTGGTGTTTGGTTTTCTGTTCCTGTGGTAGTTTGCTGAGGATAATGGCTTCAAGCTCCATCCATGTTCCTGCAAAGGACATGATCTCGCTTTTTAAAATGGCTGCATAGTATTCCATGGCACCTCTTAATCCAGTCTATCGTTCATGGCCATTTGGATTGATTCCATGTCTTTGCTGCTGTGAATAGTGATGCAATGATTGGTTAAGTTTGTTTTGTTTTCCTAGGCTATGACTATTCCACTCTGGGTTCAGTTTTAGTTGGAACTCAAGGTGCTGGAGCCATCTCAGACTAATGGTCCCTGAATTAATTATTTCCACAGTGCCATACGTTGCGTTAGCTGCTGGAGCTGAAAAGTTTAATGCAGCACAGTGTGTGCCATATCCTACAACCTATAGTACATAGAGCATGATGACATGGCAAAATAAAGGTGTTTACTGTCTAGGAGGGAGACAAGCACTATAGTAGATGTCAGCATAAAAGCCTCTCACAACTTGGAAGGGAATGACTAATTCCTTCTGGAGTTTTGGGGGAAGGCTTCACAATGAAGGCAATAAATAATTAATTTGGGTCTTGAAGTATGAATAGGAGTCCATCATGTAGTAACAGGGAGGCAGGACATTCACACAAGAGAGAGACAGATGAGTGTCTGGACTGGGCATGCCCATGAAGTCTTCACAGTTCCATTTTTTTCCTTAATAGCTTCTGGCTCAGGCCATTATTTCAGTTAAGTTTTTGTTAGTTTTATTTTTTTTTTCATTATGTTTTTGAGACAGAATCTGACTGTCAACTGGGCTGGAGTGCAGTGATGTGATCATAGCTCACTGCAGTTGTGAGTTCCTGGGCTTCAGTTATACTCCTTCCTCAATCCCCAACAACTAATTTTAAAAAGATTTGTTGTTGTTGTTGTTGTTAGGGGCAGAGGTCTTATTATGTTGCCCAGGCTGGTCTCAAACTTCTGGCCTCAAGCCATCCTCCGACTTGGGACTCTCAAAGTTCTGGGATTACAGGCATGAGCCACTGCACTTGACTTTTATTTTTTAAAATAATAAAAAATATATATTCTGGGAGGAGTGTATATTATAAGGTTACATTTAGGTAAACAGAGGGAACGCACAGGAGGTATTTCACAGGCCAGGCTGATGATCTCAACACTCTGCCCCTGGGGTCCCAATAGAATGAAATTGCCCCATCACCACTCTCTCCTAATGTCCTCGCCTGGGACTACATGTGCCCAGGAGTTGTGGGTAGTTTGTTCCCTTACAAGGGGTACAGGCACACCATACATCATGGCTTTCCCTCTTCTATGACCACCTATTCTGAGTCTTGTGAATCATTCATATTCACTGCTCACCCTCCACGTTAGTCAAGTGGGACTTCTTTGTCACTTTGAGGAATGCCTGTGGCCGCTCCAGCATTTGCCTCATCCCTGTTTGCATCCAGACATCTCCCTGTGGTGCCCATCTCGTTCCATCATCAGAGTCCAATGTCCTTTGTCTTCTTCCCTCCTCTTTCTGTAAACTTGCTCTCAGGATGAGCCCTCACAACCACCACTTCCATCTCAACATGGGTTATTCAGATCCATGACCTTTTCAGCCTCATTCCTCATGGCTGGTTTCTGGAATTTCCTGACCCCAGTCATCTGTGGGGAGATGTATGTGGGTGGCTGGGAGGAATTTGTGTCTGGAAATGGGTTGGAGGGGTAGATGGAGGGGTGAGGGGCTTCCTAGGACCATGAAAATGACATGGATAGGCAGCCTCTTTCTCCATTAAAGCACAGGCCATGTTCTTATGTTTTTTTCTGTATGGGCCTGATATTTATTGTTTGCTTATTGTAGTCCAGGTTTGTGCCCCCTTTCCAAAAATGTCGTCACATTAACTAGATGAGAAGTACACCATTCTATTCTGTGGATGAGGAAATAGACCTAGAGGGTTAAGTAATTTGTCCAATATTATATAATTTCTAGGTGCTGAATCAAGATTCCATTCCAGGCAGTAAAAACATATCTATTGAGATGAATTAAATTACTGTCTGCTTAGTACATGGTACTAAGTATCTAGTAAGGTGAACTTGGTGCTTTGGGACATAGTATGAAGTGTAGACTTTAAATCAACTCTCAACACATGACTAATATATTCTTCCATTTTCATACTGCTATAAAGAACTGCTCGAGATTGGGTGATTTATAAAGGTAAATGGTTTAATTGATTCACAGTTCTGCATGGCTGGCAAGACCTCAGGAAACTTGCAATCATGGCAGAAGATGAAGAGAAAGCAAGGCACCTTCTTTACAAGGTGGCAGAAAGGAGAAGTGCCAAGCAAAAGGGGAAGAACTCCTTATGAAACCATCAGATCTCATAAGAACTCACTCACTATCATGAGAACAGCATGAGGGAAAACACCCCCATGATTCAATCACCTCCACCTGGTCTCTCCCTTGACATGGGGGGTTACAGGGATTACAATTCAAGGTGAGATTTGGCTGGGACACAAAGCCTAACCATATCAACTAAATGCAGAATCTGGATTTCAGAAGGGATTTAGGTTCAGATCCAGATTTTTATTTCTTAGTAGTTGTGTGATCTTGAGTACATTATTTAAATAAACCTCATATTGTAAAGATGGGAAGTAGGATGTAAAAGAAATAATAAAGAGATCAGGATGCCTGGAAGGGAAGGTTTGGACAGAAGAAATACGGATGAAAAAAGGTAGATTGGAATTCATAGAGGGTTTTTGTCATTTGTGGCTGCCTGCTATGTTTGAACATTTCTCTATACAATGTGAAAGTTTCTAACTTTATATGTCCTTTTCAAGGTTGAGGGCAAAAACACATCTCTGGACTCCCTTGTACCTGGGATGCAGGTGTGTGGCTTAGGTTCTGCCAGTTGGGACCACCCATATAAGACTTGATTCAGAGGATAAAAATGTCATCACATGTGGGAGTTTGCCCTACTTAAGGGAGAGTCAGTCTTCTGGGCATGGTGGGGGCAATGGTGTCCACTTCATCTGGGGCATTGGCAGAAGTGTTTCTGGCGTCTAGTCCCAAGGAGGATTGATGCTGAATGGTGGTGGTAGTGACATTTCACTAGAGAATCCAATGGGATGGCTTGGTTTCCTGGCTAAATGGCTTCAGTTTCTGGCTCCTTGGCCCTCAGATTCCATGAGCTACCTGGCTTCTTTTAATACATTCCTATTCTGCTTAAACTAGCCAAAATATATTCTGTTATTTGCAACCAAGAACTCTGACCATACATCAGTAGACTGTGGCAGGCCTGTGAGCCAATTGATGGCTTGAAGTTCAAAGTAACATCTGTGTATCTTCTCATGATTTACAATTTCTGTAACTCTTATATTCTGATAAACGAGTTTTAATTTCTGCTGGGCCTTCAGTGGCATTAAGATATTCCTACTGCTTTTTGAATATTGCTCATATTTTTTCACTTTCTGATTCATGATGTTAAAAACAACCACAAAAATGGAGTTATAATCCATAAACATGCCAGCAATTTACACACTCCTTTAGAAAAAAGAAAATAAAAAAATTAAAATTTTTTATTTTCTGCGGGTTTTCTTTCAAATCTTAAAAATGTCCTCTGTGACTCTTTATAGTTTTATTCTTTTCTCTGAGCAGGGCCTTGCTAAAAGCCATCAAGAAAAGCTAAATGCTGGAGATGGGAGGTTGATAACAGAGAAACATAAGAAACATACAATCCAGTTTGAGAAAAAAGACATTCTCACTGAAAAAAAATAATTCAAAGCATAGCTCAAGGCAATACACTTCCCAAAGGCCATCCTCTCTTGTACCACTGTGGTGTCTTTTAATAAAAAAAAAGTCAGAAAAGAAGTGTTGGTTCATCTAACTCTCCAACCACTTACCTAAAAAGGTCTAATGTAATTTGTGGCTCATCCATCAGGTGGCTCCTGCCACTCTTTGAACTTCAGGTGGACTGACAACATTTCATGTTTGGCATCAGCAAAGGCATTTCAAGGGCCTTTACTATTTATTCTACCCAAATCTCATGGGTAAGTCATCCAGGCTGCAGACTGTATGCTTCTCAATTCATGGTGCGGTTTCTGCAGGGATGTTGACTCACAGATGGAAGGGACAATGTGGATATGTAATTCTGATTAATTCCTAAACTCGTTTGACTAGAGTCAGTAGAAAAAGCAACTTGTCTGCCTTACCCAGTAAGTTCTCAAGTATACAGGCTTGGATGTATATGTGTTTACAAAAAAACCAAAAACCAAAAACCAATACACAAAAAACACCTCTTTCCCTGTGTTTTATCCTATCCAGCTGCTCCATCCCATTGGTCTTATTATGTCACCAACCTGATTTTTTGCCAAAGTTCTTCCTTATGTTGACATGTTACCACAGTGCAGAGAATAGTTTTAATGCACAGCCTAGTTTAAGCAGCCTTGTTTGATTCATGTCCTGGTCTTTCTTGGTAGTCCCTTTAATAGCTCTCAGGCAGGTGGTTTCTTTCCAGGATTTTGTTGTCTATGGTCTGTTCCTATGTTCAAAACTATGCAAGAACCCGTGCTCTCTATTATATCAGGTAGAAGACTATTTGTGTGATACCAATAACTATGTTTTCTTATTGCTTTTGTCATTTGTTTACCTTCCTATTATAAAGTCCTGTTTTTCTTCAGACATTTAAGCATGTTTGATATGGTTTGGCTCTGTGTCCCCACCCAAATCTCATCTCAAATTGTAATCCACATGTGTTAAGGGAGGGACCTGGTAGAAAGGGACTGGGTCATTGGGGCTGTTTCCTCTGTGCTGTTCTCATGATAGTGAGTGAGCTCTCATGAAATCTGATGGTTTTATAAGTGGTAGTTTCCCCTGCTCTTCTCTCTTCTGCCACCATATAAGACATGCCTGCTTCCCCTTCAACCATGATTGTAAGTTTCCAGAGGCCTCTCCAGCCATGTGGAACTGTGAGTCAATTAAACCTCTTTTCTTTATAAATTACCAGGTCTTGGGCATTTCTTTATAGCAGTGTGAGAACAGACTAATATAATGTTTATAAAATGCTATTTCAACTTGAATATGTATCATATGGTCTATGTTGCTTTCCATCAGGTTTACTCCTAAGTTATTTGTATATGGAATCTTTGTTTTAATCTCCTTTTGGGAAAATACTAATTTTTATAGAAACAAAACAAAAATTGTCTCTTTCTGTTTGTTCATTTTAAATTAAGATAAAAACTACAAGTGATAGTGGCTTCTTTGAATGATTGGCTAGCCACAGGCTGATTATATTATGTCCTTTAGTTATGATGGTAAATATTAAATGGCACATCAAGTTATTAACTTCTCATGTTTACAGATCCCCTATCATGATTTTGTTGCAGTAATTTTAAAGAAGTATATCCAATTTTTGTTAAACCAAACTTCCAAGTACTATCTATACTACATTGTATCTCTATAACCAAGCAAAAAACTCAATCCAGCATGTGCATCTACTCTCATTCATCTTTCTTACACATGACATTAGCTAGAGTACAAATATAAGGTATTATCTAGTCTTTCTCTAAGTGAAATCACCAGTGATTAATAATCCTATTTGCCTTATAAAATGGACATTAATAGCCCTTCTTTCTTTTAAAAAATAGATTATTCTATTGTGTATAAACCATCATGTAAAATATTACATATGATAGCTTGCTTTCTTGTTCCAGTGAAACATTTCTTTTTATTTAATGCAGTCTTGCACATACAACTCAGCATACATTTGAAAGTAGACAGTTTGAAAACATAATATTTGTAGTTCATTTTTTTGGAACCACCCCTTCTATAGCAGTTAAAGGCCTTGATTTGCACTTCACTGATGAGAGGCCAGAGCACTGAGGGATTTAGCTTTTCAAGCCTAGATTCAACTCCAATGTGCTGGAATGGAATACAAAGTACAGCTCTGCATTCATTATCACTTAATTATACAACTAGTTGGGTTTTCAAAGGAATTTTCCTCCCCAAAGCAAATCTGTGCCAGATGCTTTTGTTTTCCTGAAATGACATTTTCATATTAAAACAATTTTGAAGTCTTCCTGTTGCAAACTCAGAAACATTCTTATGTCACTTTTTCCCTAAGGATCTCCTGCTTTGATTTAAGAGCACAGGCCACTATGCATTTTTTTACCTCAAGAAGTTGTTCTTAAATGCAAAACAGCAACTATATTTTTTGCCTTTTAAATGATTAGCCAAAAAGGAAGACAATTCAACTCAGTTTGTGCTTCTCTGATTTTATATTTATTGCAAGTTTAAGAATAATGAAATCTGAGAACAATGAATATTTACATTAATATAGGGGTTTTCAAACTCAACACTATTGATAGTTGGAGCTGGATAATTCTTTGTTGTGTGGGGTGTCTTGTACATTACAGGATGTTTAGCAGTGTCCCTGGCCTCCACCCATTAGATGCCAGTGTCACTCTCCCCGCTTCCCACCCCATACCAGTCATCACAACCACAAAGTTCCCTTGACATTGCCAATTATCTCAGGGTAAGGGTAGGGGGCAAAATGGTCTCTGAGAATTGAGAACCACTATGAGGGACTAAACTAATAATTATTTGTGTGCTATCGTCTTGAACTCCTCTATAGGTATATTTGGGATTTCTGTTGCTCATTTTAATTCATATGGCAGACTTCTAATTGCCAATTTGGATTTAGAGGCTTTTATACTATTTACCTTGTATAGAATTGTCTGAGGGCAACATCTCTCAGCTTTGGTTCTTGCCCCCAGACAATACCTAGTGAACTGTTTTCTGTGCAACAGCTATAGTGCTCTTTTAAAAAGTCAGATCATATATTTTCTCTGTTCAAAAGCCTCCAGTGGTGCCACTTTACTCAGAGTAAAAGCCAGTGTTCTTATGATGTCTAAAAGGCCCTGAAGGATCTGACTTTGTCTCCCATACTCCTTCCCCATGGGGCCCCAGTCACATTAGTCTTGGTGTTCCTAGGCCCTGCCCTGCACACTTGTACCCTGGAGCCTTTGCATTAGCTCTTCCCGTCTTCCAGGAAGACGGTTCCCTTAGAGAGTTGCATCCATCTTGCAGTTTCTTCCAGTTGCTGCTCAAATGCTGCCTTTTCAGAGAGGTCTCCCCTGTCAACCCATCTGATATGGTTTGGCTGTGTCCCATCCAAATCTCATCTTGAATTGTAGTTCCCATAATCCCCACATGTTGTGGGAAGGACCAGGTAGAGATAATTAAATCATAAGGGCGGTTTCCCCCATCCTGTTCTTGTGATAGTGAGTGAGTTCTCATGAGATCTGATGGTTTTATAAGGGGCTTCCCCCTTCACTGGGCTCTCATTCTTCTCCTTCCTGCAGCCATGTGAAGAAGGACATATTTACTTCCTTTTCTGCCGTGATTGTAAGTATCCTGAGGCCTCCCCAGCTAAGCTGAACTATGAGTCAGTTAAACCTCTTTCCTTTATAAATTACCTAGTCTCGGTTTTGTCTTTATTCACAGCATGAGAATGGATTAATACACCATCCTTTCTCTCTATTCCCTTTATCCTTTTTATTTTTCTCCAAAACACTTGTTATCACAAAGCATAGCATATACTTGTTTTTTTTTAGTTTTCCTCACTGAAATGCATGCACCAGAAGGCAGACACTGGCTCTTATTAATGGCTGTGTCCTAGTGCCTGGCACATTCATTTGTCCAGCATGTATTTGTTGTTCAATAAACACTTGTTGAAGGATTGAATGCTTTTTCTGTTAAATAAATCTAGTTCAAGTGGGGCTTGATTCTCAGTCTTAACTTTTTTTCCCCAGTTAGAGTCCTGCAGGTCCAGAGATTGATTATAACTTATACTCAGAGAAAGACCCCATTTTCTAATCTGAGAGTGAAGGCTTTTTCTTTTTTTGTTGAGGGGAAGGCTGATCATAAAGTTTGGTTGTATTAATCAGGACTTTTTCATTTGCAAGAGACAGAAAATCCAACTCAGACAGGCTTAAGCAAAGAGGGGAGTATTTGTTTACATAACTAAAATCCAGTGATCTATCTGGCTTTAGACATGGCTGGACTAGCTGTGAAGTCATATTCTTAAGAATGTTTTTCTTTTTTTCTTAGCTCTGCTTCCTTTCCTGTGGTTCCATTCTCTTTCCATATTATGGCAAAAATGGCCAAATAGAGCTATAGGTTTTCCTTCTACCAGCAAATCCTACAGAAAGAGAGTTCTTTTTCCCTAGGGTTCCTGCAAACATTCTGACTCTCCTTGCCTGGCTGGGGTCACAGGTCCTTCTCTGAACCATTTACAGTGCCAGCTCCGGAACACCTGCCTCATCGGAGCCACAGGAACTGACACTGGAGGGGGAGCATTTCTCCAAGGGAATATCAGCAAGCTTTTTACCTGAAGGAGGAGCAGTGGAATGCTGGGCTGGCAGAGGAGTGGGTGTCCACTATCTTTTTTTTTTTTTTTTTTGATATGGAGTCTCACTCTGTCACCCAGGCTGGAGTGCAATGGCGCAATCTCAGCTCACTGCAGCCTCTGCCTCCCGGGTTCCAGTGATTCTCCTGCCTCAGCCTCCAGGGTAGCTGGGATTACAGGCACCCACCACCACGCCTGGCTAATTTTTGTATTTTTAGTAGAGACAGGGTTTCACCATGTTGGCCAGGATGGTCTCAATCTCCTGACCTCGTGATCCACCTGCCTTGGCTTCCCAAAGTGCTGGGATTACAGGCATGAGCCACTGCAGCCAGCCTACTCTCTTCTTAAGGATCAACTTCTCCCCTAACCACCACAACAGCAATCCTTACGAGTTCTCAAAGTCTCATTGAAGGGCACACCACATGGGTCATGTTCTTTTTCTTGAAAAAAAATTGATATACAATTTCTGCCCATTTTATGGGATATATGTGATATCTTATTACATGCATAGAATGTGAATGATTAATCAGGCTATTTAGGGTATCTATCACATTGAGTAGATATCATGTCTATGTGTCAGAAACATTTCAATCCTCTCTTCTAGCTATTTTGAAATACACAATACATTGTAACTAACAATAGTCATCCTCCTCTGCTTTCCAACAAGAGAACTTATTCCTTCTGTCTAACTGTATGTTTGTACCCATTAACCAATCTGCCTTTATTTTAACCCCCCACCCACCCACACACCCTTCACAGCCTCTGGTAACTATCATTCTACTGTCCACCTCCATGGAATTGATTATTTTTTAGCTCCCACATATGAGTGAGAACATGCAATAGTTGTCTTTCTGTGCACATAGACCATTTTCTATATTTCCTTAAAGGGAGCCAAAATATCACTGGAAATGTAATGAGAAGGTGAGAATTTAATTTACTGGGACTTCTCAGGAGAGTAGGACAGTGATAGGAATAAAAATATGCCTACTCTATTTAGGAAGGGACCAAGACTCCCAAGGATCAACCTCAAATATTAGCTTTCTTATTTCCCCAACTGCCTTCTAGGGAGAGTGGATTAGATTACCTTCAGGGCTTCTGTTTTAGTCAATTAAAGTGTAGCTCTCCAATACATAGGAGTGAAGATAGGGCTGCCCTGATTGTGTCCTTTTCTTACCATGCCTAACACTTCCAAAAAGAAAAAAGTCAAAATTACATTTATATATTTAGGGATTTCATATAAATTTAAATAAGTGTGAAAATTTTAAATATTTAAAGAATAGCAGTTTGAAGAGGTATCAAATCACTATTGTATCAGGGATGTGCTATTATTAGTCAACTTGGAGGTGAGTGAGTGTGTCTCCACCTGGGCCTGCTTCTACTTTATTTTTTCAAGTTGCACTAACAAGCCAGAGGCTCTTTTGAGTAATTGGATGCATTTATCTATGCTTCTAGAGAACATAGAGTTAGAGGTTGGGAGGAAGAGCGGTAAAAGGGGAGTTGAGCAGTGGAATAGGCCACTTTGGAATACCTTATACCCCAAGAGAAGATTAGAGTGTTTTTATAGTACAAGAACATTTTTTATACCTCAATTTCATATGAATAGACACATGGTATACATATGCATGCATTATATATAACATGTATTTTATGCTGTAATTATATTATAAATTATATAAATGTATACTATATGTTATATTAAATATAAACAATTTTATCAAATATATAAAAAATATATGATTTGTTTTTGTTCTCTTTTATTTGGACTTTCCAAATACTACTGGAATCCAATATAAAATCATAAGACTAGCATTTTTTAATCACTTTATTGATGTATTATTACATACATAAAGCTGTGTGTATGTAATGTATACAACTTGGTGAGTTTGGAAAGACCAGCATCTTGGGTAAGTGAAATTCTCTCCTTTTCTCCAAAGCATCCCATCTTCTCCTCCATTTTTTCTTGGAAGTTTTAACAAGTCAGAACCTCACCTGCATACCTCTTGAGAGTTAGAATGGTCAACCCTGTCCACTGGCTTCATGAGAAGAGGCTGGAATGGGAGCCTCCCACAACTTGCCAATATGGCCACACAATGTCTCCCACTGACTAGTTTGGGAACACCTGTCAAAGTGCAGTCTCTTAGTAGATGATGGGGCTGGACCTGATGTGCATGGTCAGGATTAAAAAGAGGATTGTAGCGTGTGCAGCTGGGATTAAGGATGGGTGAAGAACAAAATTGCAGCCATTAAAGAAGGGGTAAGATATAAGATCATCGATTTCCCATTGAAGTTTCATATTCTCAAATATCTATGATCTGGCCTCTCTCTAACCCACACCACAAAGGAAAAGAGCCCAGTGTGATAGTGTGATTCTGTAATTTTATCACTGAGTACAAAATTAAATGATTGTTTTAGGGAGATTTAAAGAAACTTATATCTCCGTGGCAGAATTCCCTGGTTTCAGAATGTCTAAAAGTCCAAGTCTGAAACAGGATTTAGAAACTTTTTTTTCATCTTCTTTATTTTTTTTACTTTTGTTTTATAATTTTTTATTTCTATAGGTTTTTGGGGAACAGGTTGTATTTGGTTACATGAGTAAGTTCTTTAGTGGTGATTTGTGAGATTTTGGTGCGCCCATCACCCAAGCAGTATACACTGAACCCAATTTGTAGTCTTTTATCCGTCACCCCTTCCCACACTTACCCCCAAATCCCCAAAGTCCATTGTATCATTCTTATGCCTTTGTATCCTATCACAGCTTAGCTCCCAACTATGAGTGAGAATGTTTGCTGTTTGGTTTTCTATTCCTGAGTTATTTCACTTAGAATAATAGTCTCCAGTTCCATCCAGATTGCTGTAAACACCATTAATTTGTTCCTTTTTATGGCTGAGTAGTATTCCAATGTATATATACGCACCACAATTTCTTTATCCACTCATTGATTAATGGACATTTGGGCTGGCTCCGCATTTTTGCAATTGCGAATTGTGCTGCTATAAACCTGCACGTGCAAATATCTTTTCTATGTGATGACTTCTTTTCCTCTGGGTAGATACCCAGTAGTGGGATTGCTGGATCAAATGGTGCTTTTACTTTTCATTCTTTAAGGAATCTCCACACTGTTTTCTACAGCAGTTGTACTAGTTACATTCCCACCAGCAGTGTAGAAGTGTTCCCTTTTCACCGCATCCCTGCCAACATCTATTATTTTTTGATTTTTTTGATTATGGCCATTCTTGCAGGAGTAAAGTTGCATCACATTGTGGTTTTGATTTGCATTTCCCTGACCATTTGTGATGTTAAGCAGATTTTCTCTTTACTTCCCATGCATGTAATAACAATTTCCATGTGTTTTGGCCAGAAGGTATACAAATAGCCTTGCAGGAATGACCTCTGAAAGCTAGTTAGTTTGCAGTGCTCAAAACGGGAATTCAGAATAAAATGAGAGTTGGTCTAAGGTCAGCATAGCCATGTTCAGTATCTAGTACCTGCTCTCCTTGGAATCGATGTTAAATTAATTTAAGCTTAAAAACTTGCTTCAATTTACCATTTTCTTTCCTTTGGCAGTATCATCTGTATTTTACCCGAGGATGCTTTTTTTGGATGTTGTTTAAATTGCATTTCCGAGGCTGTCTGTAGGTGCTTATGCTTGGCTCAGGGGCTGAGATTTATTTTTTCCTTTGAAAATGGCAGGTTTTGAGAACTTCCAGAAAATGATTCTTCCTTGAGGCTCTCAATTGGGTAGTGATGAATGCAGAAGGAGGGAGACATTCTTGTATTTTTTCCTGATTCTTCAGTAACAAATATTGCATCATTGAAGCATAAGGTTAGGTTTAATACCTGCTGAATGGCACAAATGAGTAGGGGTATGAGGAAACCCTGGTGTGAAAAGATGACTACTCATAAAGCTGCTATACTGAACACTTTACAAGCATTATTTCATTTTGGCATCAGGTGGGCTGGGTTTGAACACCACCTCCGTCACCTATTAGCTGCACACCTTGAGCAAGGTACTTAACATCCTTATGCCTCAGTTTGCCTCTTGTATAAAATAGAGAAAATAATAGCTACCTCAAAGAGTTCTTGCGAGAGTTAGCAAATTTTTTACATATAAAGCACTTCAAATACTTAGTACCTACCTGGCTTATAAGCATTTATAAATATTAGCTATCATTATTAGTTCTTACATGACTGCCACCTTTTTACAGATGAGGAAATTGACATTTAGAAAGATCAAATAATTTGCACAAGGTCACAGTTGGCAAGTGGCTGAGCCAGGACTTGAAACCAAGTGTTTCTGTCTCCTTTGCTTAGGTTATTGGTCATCCTATATTATGTTGCACAAAGGAACTTGCAGAGTAGGACACACATATTTACAAGTAACTGTAATTTCCAGCAAATAAATAAATAACAAATAATAAATAAATAAATGGTGCTAGGATAGATTACATCTAGATGGGGAAATGGGGACATTTCAGAGAGGGGTAACATTTCTTCCTAGCCATAGTATGAACAATTACAACACCGTCAGTCATATATTGACTGAATTGCATTTCTAGTTATTGGTTATGGGTATTCAAATTTGGCTTGGGACTTTTTTTTCCTATTTAAATGTTAAATTTGGAAGCATACCATGAAAATGATACCTCCAATGACTTAAATGTTGCTAAGACAAACTCAAAATCTTATAAAGCTCCTGGGAAATAATT
Organism: Pan troglodytes; assembly: GCF_028858775.2. NCBI lineage: Eukaryota > Metazoa > Chordata > Mammalia > Primates > Hominidae > Pan > Pan troglodytes. Next base: position 110,320,918 of record NC_072408.2, on the reverse strand, counting down.
TCTCTATGGATCTCATGTTTGTTTGGCAGGAAAATAATCCTTCCACTCACACAATTTATTAAATTTTGCTGATCTTATGGCCACCTTCTATTCTTTTTCTTGTTTTCACACTTTCACAACCTTTAAATGTTTTAACCTTTTTTGTTTCATAAGTTGAAAATGTATTTTATACCCCAATAAACTCATTATAAAGTTGAAAAATTATACATCAAATCATAGTAAGTTGGGGACCACCTGTATCTTAATTCACCCTTACAATAATCCTGAAAATAAGATATTGGACTCATTGTATGGATTACATTTGGAAATGAATGATTTGCCCAAGTTAGAGAGCCAGGCTGAGGGCCCAGATTCTCCTGCATCCAATGCCCAGCCCTCTGACTTCACACAGGGATGAATAGCTATGGTAGTTGGGGTTGAGGCACAGCTTGCATTGTCACATCCATGTCCTCCAGAAGTCATCAAATATTCTCTAATGGGAGAGCTGGGGTTCTTCAACATGCCAGGAGCTTATGTCTTGCAATGCCTGATGCTATGTTCAGGTCCTAAATTAATGGTTGTGCCTGATGCCTCTTCAAATATAATGGATCTCATGAATGGAACAGCTTGCTAATTCCACGTGTGTCGATGAAAGGTTGACTTTATTACCCGCCCCCACCCCACCAGTTTTTTGGAGACAAGGTCTTACTGTGTTCCCTAGGCTAGGTGCAGTAGTGCAATTATAGCTCACTGCAGCCTCAAACTCCTGGGCTCAAGAGATGCTCCCACCTCAGCCTCCTAAGTAGCTTGGAACTACAGGTGTGTGCTGCCACACCCCACAAATAAAAAACAATTTATTTATTTTTTTTGTAGAGATGGGGTATCACTATGTTACCCGGGCTGGTCTTGAAATCCTAGCCTCAAGCCATCCTCCTGCCTTGGCCTCCCAGAGTGCTAAGATTACAGGGGTGGCCCACTGTGCCCAACCTATTTTCCACTTTTATGCCCCCCTGCCCAATCCCTATTGGTACATACCCTGGTACAGCATAGAAAATTTAGAAAGTAGAGAAATGCATAACGCCGTAAAAAAAAAATATATGTATAAAAACATGTATTTGATACATCACCCAGATACCACTTTGTTGCATGCCTCTTCTAGCCCCTGTTTTATGTACTTTCTTTCTAACCTAGTTGAATTTATGCTGTATAAAATCATGCATCACTTTACAATGGGAACATTACTGACAAATGCAAAGTTAAGCAACTTTATCGTTGTCTGAACATCATAGATTGTACTTACACAAACCTAGATGGTATAGCCTATTGCTCCTAGGCTACAAAACTGCACAACATGTTACTATACTGAATACTATAGGCAATTGTAACACCATGGTAAGTATTTGTGTATTCAAACATATCTAAACAAAGAAAAGGTACAGTAAAATTATGATAAGATATTATAATCTTACAGGACCATCATTGCATATACAACCCGATATTGACCAAAACATCACTATGTGGCAACTGACTTTATATGTTTTCACCTCTTAAAAAATTTAGCTCTGCAGTGACTGCACTGGTTTTTTTTTGTTTTGTTTTGTGTGTGTGTGGGGGGGGTGGGGTGGCGTGGGGGGGTTGTTTGTTTTAGCATTATATAAGATAAATTGCAGAAATTTGAGATCCACTTAGAATAAATGGCTGGTGATACATCTTGTTTGATTTTCCAAGAATGTTTCTTATTCTTTGAAAAGTTTTGGATCTGACAGAGCAGTTAGAGGAGAGGATCTATCAGCTTTATAATGATAACATCAAGATCACCTAGGAAAAGCTCCAGGGGTTCACTCAGAAAGTGGCAAAGATCAGCCATTTGGAAACAGAGCTTAACCAAGATGGCCACAGAAGGAGACTGTGTACAAAGACCTGTGCATCCGGTCTGAGGTATCCCGCCTGAGCAAACTCAATGGGGGGCTCTGCCTGAGGAAGCAGGGATGGCCCAGCTGAGAGTAAATGTGAACAGAAACCAGGCAGCCAGCCCTGACCTCACAAGGCCACAGTCCCCGCAAGGCCCGTGGTGCTCTTGCCATCTCATTTGTGACCCCCTGTAACATGGTGTGTCCAAGCGGAGAAGCCAGACCACTGTCATTTCCCACCATCACGTGATGAGCTGTGTGGTGACAGAAAGAACAAAATCCCCTGCACCCCTGCTGGTCAGAAACCGTCCTCTCCGTCTACAGCCTTGAGCCCTGCATCCCTGGTATACACCCCCAGGGGCCTGGGCAGTGCTAACTTGGGTTTATTTATTACAGCAGAGCCTAAGACTCAGACATGGGCTAGACCACCATGTCCCAGTGACTCACAGCATTCAGATGTGTTCATTTCTCCTGTGGCTGAAACTACTTCTCAGGTGGTTACCAGTAAATGCCGTCCCTACCATGTTCCCATGACTCAGAGCACCCAGACGTGTTCATTTCTCCTGTGACTGAAACTACTTCTCAGGTGGTTACCAGTCAATGTAGCCCAACACTATGGGGTCAGACGTGCAGCCTTCTTATTTTCCTCTCCCTTATTCTGCTCCAATGTCCAGCATAAGGCACTAACCCCGGATGGGAGGGTTGGAGGGTGCACTGTGAACCCTTGATGGGAGGGGAGTCTGCTCAGGCAGAGACCAAGGGGGTCTCCAGGAAGTTGCTTCAATGTCACCCTCCTTCTCTCAATAGATGTTTCTTTTCCAAGGTAAATGGAGTCTGTTCTCATCCATAGTTAAAAGTGGACTGAGAAACTCTACAGAGAATTCCATCTTCTTTTTAAGGAACACATCTGAACAACTTCAGAAGGGAAATTCTGATATTTAAAAATCAGTGTCTCTCACTTCCCACTCCATCCGCTAGCTTCCTTCCTAAGCTCAGAACACAGCATTCCCATGGTCCAGCCAGGCCTGTCTCTGGGAAGGGGTTTGAGAGCTTTGGGCCACGGGCTGGATGGGCTCACTTGCCAGCCATGAATGCCTGGATTCCCGTGACAGCTCTTTCCAGGATCAGGGTGCACATGTCATGTGTACCCTCAGAGGTTTTCATGGCCTCTGAGTTCCTGATGTTCTGGACCATATGATAGTCATCAGAAACCCCAATGCCCCCCAGCATGTCTCAGGCCTGGCAGGCAATGTCCAGGCTTTTTTCATAGTTATTCCTCTTTAGCAGAGAGACCTGTCCGGGGGCCGCCTTGCCCTGATTCTTCAAGTGGCCGTGCTGCAGACAGGCGTGAAGGCCCAGCGTGACCTCAGTGAGCATGTCCTCCAACTTCTGAATCAGCTTGTGCCTGACCAACAGGATGCCAAACTGGATCCTGTGCAGGGTGTACTGCCTGGCCACGAGCAGAAAAGACTCAGCAGCTCCAAGCACTCCCCACATGATACCAGATCTGGCGTTGTTCAGGCAGCCAAAGGGACCCTCCAGGCTGCCTGCACTGAGCAGCACGTCCTCCACCTCCACGCTGTCCATGATGATCATGCCCATGGCAGAGGCCCGCAGGGAGAACTTGCCCTCAATCTTGGAGGCCAAGAGACCCCACATCCCCTTCTCCGACAGGAAGCCCTGAAGGTAGCCATCTTCCAGCCCACACTACAAACAGGTTGGCCACAGGTGAGGTGGTGACCTAGGTCTCACTGGATCCTGGTGGTGATTCAGGTCCCATTGGATCAGGGTGGTCCCATTGAGGTTGTAGCTCTTATTCCAGGGGTTATGGCAGGTTCTGATCTCCATGCTGCCGGGGTCACTCCTGCAGTTGGGCTCTATGAGCCTGAAGTAGCGCAGGAGCGCCCCCTTGGTCAGCAGGGGGCAGGTATAGGTTGCTGCAAACATAATTGCAGTTTTTGTCATTAGAAGTAATGGCAAAAAGCACAATTAATTTTGCACCAACCTAATACTTCTGCCACTGCTCCTCACTGATGTAGGTGTAGATAGGGTGCATGACTAGAGGAGGACTAGACACTCATTGCCAACCTGTAGCCACTGTCCACCCACTCCAGCTTTTAGACCAGAAGTGCATAGGCCACACATGAGACCCCAATACAGCCATATCCTTTGATGGTGGGGCCTAGTACACCCAGCTCCCACAGCTGCAATATGCTCCTCCCCATGAAAAACTTCAGTGCAATTGGCCAGCAGAATGCCAGGCATGAGTCATTGCTGGTGGTAAGTGTGGAAGGTGTTCCTGATGAGGATCTCATCTGCCCTCGTCTGCTCCTGCAGCACCAGCAGGTCCTGCCAGTTACACTCGGGATGCCAGGTGCCTCAGTGCCTCTGACCCTGGGCATGACCCTGTCATCCTGTTCAGGCAGCCCTTGGATTCTGGGACAGAATCCACCTGGGGCAGGCAGACAGTTGGGCAGGGGCTGCAGATGCACAGCGTGACCAGGGTCCTTATACTTGGCTGGTCAGCTCTGTGTCCTTCTATCTTTCTCAGTCTTGAGACCCACGTGTGCAGAACACGCCGGCCGGGTCTGTGGGCTCAGTAGCCCTACAGAGATACCTCTCAGGGTCATGCAAGCAGTGGGCGAGGGGGCGGAGCGAGGACTGTGACCTGGAGGAGCTGGGGCGCCAGAATGGAGCCGCTCCCAGCCATGGCCCTGGCCCCTGGGCCCTCCTGACCTGGTACCTCCCAGTTCACCAAATAGTTTAATCTTAAAATTCTTGGTGACAGTGAGTATTTTCCCAAAGATTTGTAAGCACCCACAGATTCCTGGCTTAAAAAACTATGTCTGTATTCCTTCAACCTATTAATTTGTCGAATCCTTTAGCTGTCCATTCTTCACTTAGTCTTCTCACTTGTATGATCATAACTGTTCTACGAAGAAGTTGGAGGAATTTTTGGCTCTGTTTCTAACAGATTCTCCACAATTTTGTTGATTGAGGTTTCAGGTGGCATTTATAAACAAGCAAGGGAACGACAGTAATTTATTGCTGCAAAATTACAGTGGGTTTGTAGTATCCTACATCACTGTAATATTGGACTATCAAAACTCATGAGGAACAAAACACTCGCCGTGAACCACGGCACACCTCAACATGCCTACCATTCTTTCCTTTCCCATTATACCACAGACTGGGGGTTCCTAAATTGGTTGCATATCAGAATCCCCAGAGGTAGCTTAATAAAAGGAAAGATTGGCAGGCCCCACTACCAGGAAGTCTGATTTGGAGATCTGGGGTATATCTGGGATACATAATCAAGGGATGCGATGGAGAGTCATTGAAGTGAGGCTGGCAGCGGGCAGGGCTGCTGTTTTACATGGGTGGGTAGAAAAGGCTTCTCTGAGGTTGTGCAGCTGGTTTGTGCTGAGACCAGAATGTTACCAAGGTGTAGGTTCTATGAAAACCTGGGAAAGAGTGTTCCTGCAAAGGGAGTGGCAAGAGCAAAGGCAGGCACACGGGAGGTGTGTTTGTAAAGGAAATAGGGAAACAGTGTGACTGAGGGATGGGGACAGTGTCCAAACCACACCATTCCTTAAGGGCCAGCTGAAGGAGCTTGCATTTCATTACAATTATGCTGTGCCATGATCTGATTTATTTTTTAAAAAAGATCACTCTGACTGCTCCATGGAGCATGGCATGAGTTGGAGGTATTTGGGAGTCTTGTTGAAAGCTGATGGTGAAGATGACATCTAAACTGAAATGGAAGGATGAGTGGGAGTTGGACCAGTCAAGGGGGTGGAGGGTGGAGTGTTTCAGGAAGAAGACTGGGCAAGTGCAAAGCCCTGAGGTGCAAAGATTGTTCTAGAAACTGACAGAAGATAAGGGAGGAGCCACAGAGGAAGATAGGGTCCAAGTGATGTGGCTTCCAGGATATAATGATAAAAAAGGTGAGTACAAAACAGCTAGGGTGGGCTGAAGGATCCTGACATCTTTTGAATGCCTACCGTGATCTAGGCATAGGTACTTTCTTTGTTATTGCTTTCAATGTAGCGCAGCTTGCTTTGATTTTTCCAATATAATCTAGTAATTTGGATTTTGGTTTCCTGACTTTTAAATGTTGGCAAGCTAGTTAAAAAAATGTCTTTTTAAAAACCCAATGTGAGTTAAATAAAAGATGTCTGTGGGCTGAATTTGGCTTGTGACTTCCAGTATGTGGTCTTTGAGCAGCATGAAAACCAACCCAAATGGTGCTTTTGTGCAAATTAGGAAAAGGTCTCCTTTGCTCTACATGGCTTCCTAAAGGAAAATTGTCATATTAAATTATATATGTCAATGATGGCTGTGATGAAAATGGCAACACTAGAGTTGCGCAATGTACACAGTCTGGACAACTTAACAGCTTTATCTTTGAGCAAGAACAGGTGGGAAGAAGCAACAGGAAAATATGACATGGGAAAGGGCAATAGGGTGCTGGCGCTAACTGGCACTGGATCGTCAGAGCTGATTGTGCACATCTTTTCCCAACTCTGCGCTCACTAACATCATGAGAGCTTGAAATCCACCATAGTGGGAGTATTTACCATTTAGCCCCCTTCAGCAGTGGAGGCTGTTCGTCCTCTCTCATCCCTATGTCTAGGAACAGAGGAAAGAAAGGGAACGGCACACTTTTATCTCCTTTTGCCTCTCCGAACCATTGCTACTCTGATCTTCAATTATCCCCCCTTTTTTTGACACTCCCAGTGAATTGCTCAAACCTCCTTTGCCTGACAACTGAGCAGGTTTACTGCTGATTTACCCAAATGAGAGCTTTGGTATCTCCCTCCCATGCCTTTCATCCACTCCAAGGCCCATCGGCCCACAGGGATGATCCAGGAAGCATTGCCGTCTCACAATCTTGTGACTTTATCAACTTCAAGGACATGTCACCTCTGCTCCACTTCAGACATGCACAACCACAGCCACATCTTGGATCACAAAGCCAACTTTGGAACAGCTGCATCTTTGAAATGTGATTATGATGACACCTTTTCTGCAGGATTGAGGTAAGGATTCAAAGACATTATGTCTGGAAAGCGACTAGCAAATGCCTTTCTTATAATAGATGTCCAAGGAAGGTTTCTTTTCTTGTCTTTTAAAGACAGGAACACAATTTTGAAACCCTGATATTTCTTCTTCCTTTACTTTGCAGTATTACTTCAATTTGACATAAACAGTTGATATTTAGTAAACTTTCTGCTAAGTGACATCCTTAGGAATCCATGCTCTTTCCAGTACTCCTGAGCTACTGGCATCCAATATTATTGGCGGCAATTGTGCTAACATGCACAACACAATACCCACTCTTTTAATTACAGAATATTCTTGCAGTAAAGTGACACTGATTCTCATCTGATTAATATTTATAGTTTTTACTTTTGGCTAAATGCCAGGTATCTTCATCATGTGAATTTCTCTGGCTTCCCAGTTCTCTTTTGCTGCCTCTCTTATTAGCTTATTTGTGTGAGCATATCTTTGTTTTACCCAATCCAGGAGTGTCATGGATTCCTTAAGTCACAAGCCTTCTACCCAGGAGGGGCTTTTACTGGGCAATTGTAACTAACTGTAAGTGGGTAATGAATAATTTTATGTAACTTTTCAGAAAAAACTTGAATGCTTACATTTGAGAAAGTGTAGGGAAAGGGTCGTGATGGTTTTGATCGCTGGTCAAAAATTGGTATGCCTGGTTAGTAAATGAAAGGGGTATTAGATATCTTTCAAACATGCTTCACTTTTTGCTATCTTTCTGTAGCTTCCATTGGCTTCTCTTAGGATCCCAAAATCTATACTCTGACATATGAACCATCATTTAAGCAGTTTGCTGCAAAGGAATATGTGTTTTTTCATAAACTTTTGCAAATGTGAGAATGTGTTAGCCATAGTAACAGTTAAAAGGCTGAAGTTTGTAATATATTATTATTTTAAAAGATATCCAAACTTACACGTGCCAGAGGTAAAATTATTTTCTCTGATGCAGGAAGACCTTGTATATTAAGGATTCTGTTTTCAAAATCTCTTTATTTTCCATTTCACTATGTATGTTACTGATCTAATTTAAGATCTTATTATTTTGTGCTTGAACAATTTCAATAGCATTCTAACTGCTCTTCCTGACTTCTCCTTTCCTTCTAAACTCACATTCTTATGTCTGATAATGTTCAAAGATGACTCATTGCCAGTTGTACTGATGTTCAAACAGTATTTCAAAGGGCAGTATAGAGTCCCCAGCCATGGCTGGATGGTGAGATTGTGGGCAGGGGACATATCCCTGCTTCTATTAGGACAGCTCTATATGGATCAGTTTTATCCTGTTTGGATTTCTTACAAGATTCTGCTTAAAACAAGTGTGCTGCTGTTGAAAACTATTAGTCCTCAGGACAAAATCCACATTCTTGGCATGGTAGTGAAATCCCTTCTCAACATACCTCCAAGCCAGTGTGGATCTTCCTTTCTCTTCTCCATTGTTTTGTTTTGCTCACAGTTCATGGCTCACTCATCACTCCTTAAATACAGATGCCCCTCAACCTTTGTTCATACTGTGATAACTTTCCTTAAAAAACATTTTCCCTAGATTTGGTGTGGTATAATTGACAAATAAAAACTTTCTACATTTAAAGTGTACAATGTAATGATTTGATATATGTCTACATTGTGAAATGATGACAATCAAGCTAATGAGGACATCCATCACCTCATATAATTACCATTTTTGGTGTGTGGTGGTGAGAACTGTCTTAGCATATTTCAAGTATGTAATACAGCACTATTAATTTTAGTCACCATTATGTATATTAGATCACCAGAACTCGCTCATCTTGTAACTGAAGGTTTATCCCCTTTGACTAACATCTCCCCATTTCCCTTACTCCCCATCCTCCTCGCTCCCCATCATCTATCAACTACCATTCTACTCTCTGCTTGTGTGAGTTAAGACTTTTTTTTAAAATTTATTTTTATTTTCAGTTCTGGGGTACATGTGCAGGTTTGTTACATAGGTAAATGTGTGCCATGGTGGTTTGCTGCATCTATCAACCCATCACCTAGGTATTAAGCCGAGCATGCATTAGCTATTTTTCCTAATGCCCTCCCTCCCCCCACCCCACCCCCCAACAGGCCCCAGTGCATATTGTTTCCCTCCCTGTGTCCATGTATTCTCATTGTTCAGCTTCCGTTTATAAGTGAGAACATGCAGTGTTTCTGTTTTCTGTTCTAGTGTTAGTTTGCTGAGGATAATGGCTTCCAGCTCCATCCATGTACCTGCAAAGGCCACGATCTTGTTCCTTTTTATGGCTGCGTAGTATTCCATGGTGTATATGTACCACATTTTCTTTATCCAGTCTATCATTGATGGGCATTTGGGTTGAGTTAGACTTTTAAATATTCCATACATAAGTGAGATCATGCAGTGTTTGTCCTTCTGTGACTGGTTTATTTAACCTAATGTCCTCTAGGCTCATCCATATTGTCACAAGTGGGGAGATTTTCTTCCTTTTTTGTCTGAATAATATCCCATTGTATATATGTACCACATTTTCATATACTGTCATATCTTTGCCTTAAATATCTTCCTCCTTTTGACTATTTGGAAAATGCAGTATTCATTTGTTCATTCATGCATTCATCCAACAACGATTTATTGAGCATCTGCTATGTGCCATACCCTGTTTAGGTACCAGGGACTGCTATTATATAGCCAAATTTATGACATCTTCTCTATGACATTGCCCAGGCAAAATTACCTGATGTCTTCTCTGTACTTCATGATACTTTGTCATATTGAGATTATTTTCTAGTTGATGGCATTGCTCTGATTCTCATGTATGCTTTTCTCTTTTTAAGGTTGATATCCATATCTTATTTGTGAATACATTTTTCCCTCTCATCGTAGCTGATTAGATGTTCAATAAATGAATAGTTTTCTCTCTTTCTTCTTTTTTTTTTTTGAGACGGAGTCTCGCTCTGTCACCCAGGCTGGAGTGAAGTGGCGCTGTCTCTGCTCACTGCAACCTCTGCCTCCCAGGTTCAAGCGATTCTTCTGCCTCAGCCTCCTGAGTAGCTGGGACTATGGGCGCGTGCCACCACACCCGGCTAATTTTTTTTATTTTGTTTTAGTAGAGACGGGATTTCACCATGTTAGCCAGGATGGTATCGATCTCCAGACCTAGTGATCCGCCTGCCTCGGCCTCCCAAAATGTTGGAATTATAGGCATGAGCCACCGTGCCCAGCCTTTTCTTTCTTTTAAAATCTGTTTGCACCACAAAAGAATGAGCTCTACAGGGATAGGGATCTTTGTTTATTTTGCCTGACACGTGATAGGTACTCAAGGATTATTTGCTGAAATTGATGAAGAGTTCTCATTTCTGTAGTGAAAACAGCAGCTGTAGGAATGGTAACAGAGTAGACAAAGGGCATTTTCAGGTGTTTTTGGTGTGCAAAACTGCACCTCTGTGATATTGTTGGGGTTAAGAGAGCACTGGGTATCCATAGCCACTAGCAGTACAGTCTTGGGCCAGTCACTTACCATTTTGGGGCTCGCTACCTTATCTATAGATAGGAGGGTTGGACTCAGCTCATCCCTTCTCTAAGTTGGAATGATGCCATGATTCTATGTATTTAGGAGTACCTTGTAGATTGAAGGGCATGTCTTCTCAGAACTCTCAACTTTAATTTATGGAAGTCATAATTAAAGTAAAATGGTGGGTAGAATTTTATATTTGGAGCAAGTTTATACATACAAACCTTTTCCCCTTCATCTATTATGTCAAAGCCATGGATATTTTGATAATTAACTTTTCTCTCTTGCATATGAATGATAAAAAGAAAGTGATACATTAGTGGAACTGTCATTTTCTGTGTGGTCACAGCAAATTTAAAAAAATGCATCTTAATCATAAAATTAGCCTGATTCATGGTGTTTCTATCTAGAAATTATAAAAGGATGAGAGAAATTTTACTCGATGATCACGAGACTTTAGCTGGAAAAGATGAACATAGGGTCAATAGTACAAACTTACTTTTTTTTTTTAAAGAAATAAATGCAGAAAATGGGTTTGAGTTGCTAAGTCAGAGAAAGGCTGTTGGCTTCCCAAGAGTTGCTAGACCTTTGAATGAGATCTAACAAGACTCAGAGTCTTTAAAAACAAGCTGCTTTTTTTTTTTTCCTGGGTAGAAATATTTTAGATGTGGGTGTGTGGGGTGGGGGGGGAGGGTGTCCATCCTGGGACTCAGGTGTGAATGTCCACTTTCTTTTGGTCCTGTGATTCTGCAGAAGAGTGTTCAGTAATTAGCTAGCCCAGAAAAAATATTTATATATTATGAGTTGTGATGAAGACTTAACAACTCTTTGGTTCTGTGCAGCCTATGGACAGCTTATGGGCAGGAATTAGGGGGTGTTAACCAGTCCTTTGTTGAAGTGTGTGGACTCCTCAGGCAGATGAGAACGACCTTTGTTGGCACAGCTAAATGTCCTTGACCAGTCGGAGGTGGGGATAGAGATGGGGAAGAGCAGAGAGTAAAATTTCTCAAAAGTTTCTAAACCAACTAGCATGACTTTGGATTAAAAGTGTCCCCAAATGGCCACTGTCCCCATCTACAGCCTTGCTCTGCCCCCTGCTGTTGGCTGCATTATTCCTGGCTGCACTACTCCTCTATTCAAAATGGTTTACAATTCCAGGCAGATGAGTAGGTGGAAGGGGGAATTTCAGGATTTCTGGGGATTACTACCTCCAGAAGTACCCCCTCCGTGGAAAATCAACCCATTTTGATAAACATCGGGATCCCCCTTGCCGCCCCCGGAAGAACAGGTGCCATTCATATTCTGATGTCGAAGGCTTCCCCAGTGCTTGGAGTCGTGCACAGGCCACAGTGTCAGATGAGAGGTGTGAAAGTTTTCTGTGACTTTGGTGGCAGTCGCGGGGGAGGGTCTCAACGGCAAGGCAGCCCCATTGTGGTTGCCCGGCGACTGCGGAGCGCTTGGAACCACGCTGCGCCGCGTCCCCAGGACCCAGCAGAGTGCCCCAGCTCCCGCGGAGGAGGCTGCGGGCGGCGCGCCGGGATAGGGACCCTGCTGCTCCAGGTAGACGCAGGGAGCGCGGGACTCGCCCCCTGGCAGGGTGAGGTAGAGCCGGACCGTTTGCTCTCTGCTGCTCCCCGGGACTCCAGCCGCGCCCGTGAGAAGAGGCAGCACGGCAGCAAAGGCCAAGGAGCGGAGGCAAGCGGCGGAACCCGTCGCGGTGGTCGCCGGCCCCCGAGCGGGTCGACCCGTCTCGGGGCAGGGGGGTGGGGGGCCAAGGAGCTCTCCTCCCCCGCCCCAACCCCCACCTCGCCGCCTCGGCCCGGACCGAGACGCACACGCTCCTTAATCCCCCGCCCCCCGTTGCCCCGGCGACGGCCCAGACGAGCAGGTGATGCATTGACAGCGAGCAGATGGTCCCCCGCGGAGGCGAGCGCGGCCCACAATGCGCCCCGCGCAGCGATGCCACCGCCGCCCTCCCCACCCGGCCGGCTCGCCGCCGCCCGCATGCTAATACAGGAAGGGGGAGGGGGTGAGGGAGGGAGTGGGGGAGGGGCCGGGCAAGGGGAGAGGCCGGGCGGAGCGGTGGGGGGCGGTGGAGGGCACGCCCCGCCTTGCTCTTTGCAGCCCTGCTCACCTCATTTTACTGAATGCCCTCCCCAGATCTCCGCACCAGGAAAGTTCCTCTCTTTACATGGAGAGACACTCTCCCTGTCCCGCTTCTCCCCCCAATCTTCCCCGCCCGCTCCAGCTCTCTTTTAATTCCCCCCAAGTGGTTAATTTCCATTGAGATAAACGCTTAACCCCTCCTTCAGCGCTCCTTACCCCTATTCTGCAGCCCCTGCCCACATCTGCTCCCTGCTGGCATTTAATATTGAATCTTGGAAGACCAGAGGAATGGATTTACCACCGCCGCCCCCACCCTGTCCCTACTTCTAGAGCTGGCCTTGACACTTGCTAAATGTGTGTAGACATATTATTTATCTCACATCCCCCCAACCCCGCACTTCAGGATCTTTTAGGCAGCTTCTTTTGGTCTTCCTTTCTGGAATTTCAAAAATAAATCACTCTTCTCCCTGTGACAACTGTGCTGCCCCCTCCCGGGAAACCCTCCCATTCACATAACCTCCTCCTCCCATTCATTCGACACCCCCTCCCTTCTTTACCCTATTCACCGCTGTGTGGCAAATTGAGGCGATCTTATACTAAGGGCATGAAAACTGCTAGGCACTATTCACAATTTTAATACTAACTTCATAGCTGTCACATAAATTCATTGCCGGGCCTACTTAAAATGGCCAAGAAGGAACTTTAAGAGAAGAAGAGGAAAAAAAAGTCTGAAGACACTGCCGTGGTGTCTTTCTTTGATTTGCAGGTGTTTTTTTTGAAACCATTACTACAGTAACTGCAGATAGTGTTTTTTTTTTATCTGCCACATAGAGTGCTTAAAAAAACCCCACCCATCCTCCTCCTTTTTATTTTACAGTAGATAAAAAATGCCAATAAAGGCTTAAAAAAAGGAATGGAGAGAGAAAGAGAAAAAGAGACTAGTGAATAAAGTTGGGACAATACAGGGTCACAGAACTGTCGAAACTAATGTCATAGTGTGGCTGTTGTACAGGCGTACAGAAAACTTCTTGTTTCTTGATTTTTATGGAGATTTGGTCTAAGGCATGGAGCACTCTCTGAACAGGTTTAGAACAAGTGGCAAAGAAAGAACTCTTCACAATAAACTCCCTTCTGATGGGCTTTATGCCCACAAACACCTGTGAGTTACAAAGAGGCATTGCAGAAGACAAAGGGAGGTGAGAGGGCCAGGCTATTGTGGAGAAATGATGCCTCATGTACCCATGGCCCTAAAAGAGGGTTGTTTTATTTTAAAACTTGTCTTAGATCCTTGCTATGCAAACTTACAATGAGAAAAGAAGCATTAGACTCTTCTAGGGGCTCATAATGACTTTTTCAAATACTTCTAACTCATTTCGAGCCTTCGTTTTGGTAAATTCTTACACTAGTGAATATTGTACTTACTGGAATTCAAAGAAAGATGACTTATCTTGAAGATGAAGTTAGAAATCATTATCTAAGAGTTAGAAGTAAGTAGTAAGAATGTTTGCTTTAGGGGTGTATAACATTTAAGTATATTTAACAATTTTATGAACTTATTTTTCATAAATGCTAATACTTTCATGCCTATTTCCTCTTAATTTCTTGTCTTTTTCTCCTTTTTCTTGTCTCTAAGGTTTTTTTTTTTTGTCTCCCCTTTTGGCTTTTGCTTTTTTCGTGTTCTTTGTAGTTTCCCCCCCACCAATAATTTAAAGAGGAGGGCAAAAATATGAAGATGTAAGGGGGTAAAATAAAGAGCTACAAGTTGAGGGAGATTCCCTTTGGTTTAGGGTGGCCAAGTCCTCTCTGAGGAAATCACATTTCAGCTGGGACCTAAAGCAAGTGAGAAAGCAGGGGAACACCAAGCAAGCAGAGGCACGTGCAAAGGTTCTCAGGCAGAAAAGAGCTTCAGGGATCCTGAGTCACTGAAGCAAGGCTGATATGGCCAGAACATTGTGAGTGTGGGGAACATCAAGCAAGCAGAGGCATGTGCAAAGGCCCTGAGGCAGAAAAGAGCTTCAGGGATCCTGAGTCACTGAAGCAATGCTGATGTGGCTGAAACATTGTGAGTGTGGGGAGAATATTGCAAGATGAGGTTTGAGAGATTAGCCAGAATCAGATAGTCGAAAGCTATATCAGATGTGGGAAAATACTGGATTTTATTCTAAGAGAAATAGGAAGCTACTGAAGGATTTTGAGGGATCTATGTGACGGAATTTATATTTTGTCACCACTACCTCTGCTTTGTAGAATATGGATTGAATGAAGGAAAGAATGGAAAGTGCAACAAGTGGTTAGGAAGCTGTTAGAAGGCTGCTGTAGTAATCCAGACAAGAAACAGCAGTATCCTGGATTAAGGTAGTGTTAATGGAAATGAAGATGGATTTAGGATCTACTTTAGGGAAAGAACTGATGAGAGCTGATGGATGAGATTGCTTGCGTGGGGTGAAGAGGGAAAGGGAGGAACTGACGGTAGCACACTTGGCAGATGGTGGTGCACATTGCAGAGATGGGGAAGAGAATCAAGATGGGGGTGTGGATCAATAATTCGACGGGTTAATTTTGAACTGTTGTTGAGGTGTCCTAAAGGAGATGGTGGGACTGGAGACAGACACTTGACTTGCCCTATGCCCTTATCCTTTCCTAAGCTTCTTGGGATCTATGATGTGGCATGGGATGAAGGGATGAGCTGGGCTGGTAAGATTTTCCACTTCCTGACTCTGAACTGGAAATACTGAGATAATCTGGCAGTTTGCATCAGGGAAGGAATTGAAAAGTCATGAGCTGGAGAAAGAACCATTAAAGATTATGATCAAATGGATGCCATGAATAAGTAGAAGTCTATGAAACACAGTTGAGGGAGAGGAAATTTTTGTTAAAGGTTAAAGAAGCTAGCAGAAAGGAGCAAGTTTATGGAAAGAAGATATGCCATGTGACTAGAGGAATATTAGGACGAAGACCTGTGAAGTCAGGCAGTTGAGGTGTTTACAGTTGCTTTTGACGCAGACTGAATCTCCTATTTCAGACTGTGAAACAGTAAGATGCAAATTGCTGGATAATGTATTTAAGGAAAAGATAAACCACAAACACATAGAATTAAGAATGAGGGCCAGGTGCGGTGGCTCACCCCTGTAATCCCAGCATTTTGGGAGGCCATGGCAGGTGGATCACTTGAGCTCAGGAGTTCAAGACCAGCCTGGCTAACAGGGCGAAACCCCATCTCTACTAAAAAGTACAAAATTTAGCTGGGTGTAGTTGCACACGCCTGTAATCCCGGCTACTCAGGAGGCTGAAGCGTGAGAATCACTTGAACCTGGGAGGCAGAGGTTGCAGTGAGCTGAGATCGTGCCACTGCCCTCCAACCTGGGTGACAGAGTGAGACTCTATCTTAAACAAACAAACAAAAAAACAAAATTGAAAACAAGGAGTTTCTAACAAGTTGGGGGTTATGTTTGGGAAGTCAGGAATTCCTTTTTCCCTTCAGAGTCCTGGCTCATAGAATAAGGCCTATTTTGATTCAGCTTATCAGCTTTATTGATGTCCACTAAAATGACTCTCTGAGTAAAGGGCTCCATGATAAAGATTAAAGTGAGAAATGAGGCTTGAGTTTTAAGCCAGGGTGAGTTTTCCATTCTCTCCAATCAAATTGACTGAAGATAACTCACAAATTACATTGGAGGATCTGGGGGTAGAAATAATAGTGACTGACATTTGCCAAGGTTTACAAGGTGTCATTGCCATGTAGAAACAAGGAGCTCAAGGCCTGCCATGTCTGAGCACAGGGAAGCAAAAGAAGCAGCCAGATAACAATAGAGTGTAGAGGTGGAACCTTATTACCTAATTCCTGCTAAATTTGGTCCATTAGATATAAGGCTTTCTTTAATCTTGCCAATTATCTCTTGAGGCAAGGAGTGTTTGTTTCTATATTTTTTTCTGGAGAGTACAACAGAAGCTACTACATCTACAATTCCAAGAAAATGGGATGGATGCACCAGAGTTTCCTCTTGTTATAGTACATATAGAGATTCAATATAAAAACTACTATGTAGAATTCAGTGGTAAACTATGCAGTTAAAATAGCCCAACAAATATTATTATATTGATGGGAAAAATAATTAAAATTAACTCAAGGAGAGGTGGATGACCTGATTAGAACAATAGTTATGACAAAGATGAAAAATGCTTTCAAATATTTAATTCCCAAAAAAGTTCTAAGCCCAGATAGTTTTACGAGTCAGTTCTTTAAATGTTTTAAGGAAAAAGAAGTTCCACATTATAGAAATTTAATACATAAACACTGGTGAAATTTTTCTAATTTATATGATTGCCAAACTGGACTAAGAGTATGATAAAACAAAATCAACAATTTTATGCATGCATATAGACGCTAATGTTCTAAAAACCCTATGCACACATTTAATTCATCAATGTAAGGTATGCTACTACCCACTAGATATTATTTCAGAATGGTTTAATATTAGGAATTCTAGGAATATATAACAATAATATAATAAACAAGAATAATCATATGGGAATTCTATTAAATACCAAATGTATTATAAAACTACTCCTTATAATATTTTATAAATTAGAAAGAGATAGATACTTATTTAACATAATAAACTATTTTAATATGAAAGCAATTATCATACTTAATGAAAAACACTAGAGGACTTTAAAATTAAAATTACAATTAAAACAAGGAGACCTATCATTGCCATTATTCTTTTTGATTGTTCTAAAAATTCTAGAAAATTAAATAAGATGTAAAACAGAAATAAGTGGTATAGTCATTGAAAAGGAAGAAAAAGATCACTAATTGCAAATAACATTGCTCACTGATATGTGAAAATAAAATCAATGGATAAATAATAATATTGAATAAACTGATTCAATACCAAATAAATACAAAATGCAATAGTTTAAAAAATTAATAAAGATAACTTAGAAATAAAATGGGGGATTTTGTATTTTTAAGAGAATTTCAGAGCAGTTATCCTATATGACTCTCCAAATTGACTAAAAACTGGATAAAATATTTTTAAAACATTGTAAGATGCATTTATGAGCTGGCATAAAGGTAGAAATCCTGAGAAATAACAGAATGCCAGAACTTAAATGATTTCTTTTAAATGTCGGAGACTAAGATTTAAATTTTAATGGCAATACAGAAGATAGGCTGTTAGAAATAAAGTGGGGAGCTTAGCTGAAACATAAAGCTGGGGATCCTAGTGTAGGAAGGAGCAATACATAAACCTGACATAGTTTGGGTTCCTGTTCCAAGATGGCCGAATAGGAATAGCTCTGGTCTGCAGCTCCCAGTGTGATGGACACAGAAGATGGGTGATTTCTGCATTTCCAACTGAGGTACCTGGGTCATCTCACTGGGACTGGTTGGACAGTGGGTGCAGCCCATGGAGGGCGAGCTGAAGCAGGGCGGGGCGTTGTCTCACCTGGGAGGTGCAAGTGGTCAGGGGATTTCCCTTTCCTAGCCAAGGGAAGCCGTGACAAGCTATACTTGGAAAAACAGGACACTCCTGCCCAAATACTGTACTTTTCCCATAGTCTTAGCAACTGGCAGACCAGGAGATTTTCTCCTGTGCCTGGCTCGGTGGGTCCCATGCCCATGGAGCCTTGCTCACTCTAGCGTAGCAGTCTGAGGTCAACCTGTGAGGCTGCAGTGTGGATGGGGGAGGGGCATCTGCCATTGCTGAGGCTTGAATAGGTAAACAAAGCAGCCGGGAAGCTCAAACTGGGGGAACCCACCATAGCTCAGCAAGGCCTACTGCCTCCATAGAGGCACTTCTGTGGGCAGGGCATAGCTGAACAAAAGGCAGCAATAACGTCTGCAGACTTAAACATCCCTGTCTAACAGCTCTGAGGAGAGCAGTGGTTCTCCCAGCATGGTGTTTGAGCTCTGAGAACAGACAGACTGCTTCCTCAAGTGAGTCCCTGACCCCTGTGTAGCCTAACTGGGAGACACCTCCCATTAGGGGCTGACAGTCACCTCATACAGGTGGGTGCCCCTCTGGGACAAAGCTTCCAGAGAAAGGATCAGGCAGCATTATTTGCTGTTCTGCAGCCTCTGCTGGTGATACCCGGGCAAACAGGGTCTGGAGTGGACCTCCAGTAAACTCCAACAGACCTGCAGCTAAGGGACCTGACTTTTAGAAGGAAAACTAAAAAACAGAAAGGAATAGCATTAACATCAACAAAAAGGACATCTACACCAAAAGCCCATCTGTAGGACACCAACATCAAAGACAAAAGGTAGATAAAACCACAAAGATGGGGAGAAACCAGAGCAGAAAAGCTAAGAATTCTAAAATCAGAGTGCCTCTTCTCCTCCAAAGTGTTGCAGCTCCTTGCCAGCAATGGAACAAAGCTGGTTGGAGAATGACTTTGATGAGTTGACAGAAGTAGGCTTCAGAAGGTCTTTAATAACTTCTCTAAGCTAAAGGAGTATGTTCAAACCCATTGCGAGGAAGCTAAAACCCTTAAAAAAAGGTTAGACGAGTGGCTAACTAGAATAAACAGTGTAGAGAAGACCTTAAGTGAACTGATGGAGCTGAAAACCATGGCATGAGAACTTTGTGACACATGCACAAGCTTCAATAGCCAATTCAAGCAAGCGGAAGAAACGGTATCAGAGATTGAAGATCAACTTTATGAAATAAAGCGAGAAGACAAGCTTAGAGAAAAAAGAGTAAAAAGAAATGAACAAAGCCTCTAAGAAATGTGGGACTATGTGAAAAGACCAAATCTATGTTTGATTGGTGTACCTGAAAGTAATGGGGAGAATGGAACCACGTTGGAAAACATTCTTCAGGATATTGTTCAGGAGAACTTCCTCAACCTACCAAGGCAGGCCAACATTCAAATTCAGGAAATACAGAGAACACCACAAAGATACTCCTCAAGAAGAGCAACCCCAAGACACACAATTGTCAGATTCACCAAGGTTGAAATGAAGGAAAAAATGTTAAGGGAAGCCAGAGAGAAAGGTTGGGTTACCCACAAAGGGAAGCCCATCAGACTAACAGCAGATATCTCGGCAGAAACCCTACAAGCCAGAAGAGAGTGGGGGCCAATATTCAACATTCTTAAAGAATTTTCAACCCAGAATTGCATATCCAGCCAAACTAAGCTTCATAAGTGAAGGAGAAATAAAATCCTTTACAGACAAGCAAATGCTGAGAGATTTTATCACCACCAGGCCTGCCTTACAAGAGCTCCTGAAAGAAGCACTATACATGGAAAGGAACAGCCAGTACCAGCCACTGCAAAAACATGCCAAATTGTAAAGACCATCAGTGCTATGAAGAAACTGCATCAATTAATGGGCAAAATAACCAGCTAACATCATAATAACAGGATCAAATTCACACATAACAATATTAACCTTAAATGTAAATGGGCTAAATACCCCAATTAAAAGGCACAGACTGGCAAATTGGATAAAGAGTCAAGACCCATTAGTGTGCTGTATTCAGGAGACCCATCTCACATGCAGAGACACACATAGGCTCAAAGTAAAGGGATGGAGGAAGATCTACCAAGCAAATGGAAAGCAAAAAAAAGGAGGGGTTGCAAGCCTAGTCTTGAATAAAACAGACTTTAAACCAACAAAGATCAAAAGAGATAAAGAAGGCCATTATATAATGGTAAAGGGATCAATTTAACAAGAAGAGCTAACTATCCTAAATATATATGCACCCAATGCAGGAGCACCCAGATTCATAAAGCAAGTCCTTAGAGACCTACAAAGAGACTTAGACTCCCACACCATAATAATGGGAGACTTTAACACCCCACTGTTAATATTGGACAGATCAGTGAGACAGAAGGTTAACAAGGATATCCAACACTTAAATTCAGTTCTGCACCAAGTAGACCTAATACACATCTACAGAACTCTCCACCCCAAATCAACAGAATATACATTCTTCTCAGCACCACATCACACTTACTCTAAAATTGATCACATAATTGGAAGTAAAGCACTCCTCAGCAAATGTAAAAGAACAGAAATCACAAGAAATTGTCTCTGAGACCACAGTGCAATCAAATTAGAACTCAGGATTAAGAAACTCACTCAAAACTGCACAACTACATGGAAACTGAACAACCTGCTCCTGAATGACTACTGGGAAAATAACGAAATGAAGGCAGAAATAAAGATGTTCTTTGAAACCAATGAGAACAAAGACACAACATACCAGAATCTCTGGGACACATTTAAAGCAGTGTGTAGAGGGAAATTTATAGCACTAAATGCCCACAAGAAAAGCAGGAAAGATCTAAAATCAACACTCTAACATCAAAATTAAAAGAACTAGAGAAGCAAGAGCAAATAAATTCAAAAGCTAGCAGAAGGCAAGAAATAACTAAGATCAGAGCAGAACTGAATGAGATAGAGACACAAAAATCCCTTCAAAAAATCAATGAATCCAGGAGCTGGTTTTTTGAAAGATCAATAAAATTGATAGACTGCTAGCAAGACTAATAAGAAAAGAGAGAAGAATCAAATAGACTCAATAAAAAATCATATAGGGGATATCACCACTGATCCCACAGAAATACAAACTACTATCAGATAATACTGTAAACACCTCTACACAAATAAGCTAGAAAATCTAGAAGAAATGGATAAATTCCTGGACATATACACCCTCCCAAGACTAAACCAGGAAGAAGTTGAATCTCTGAATAGACCAATAACAGGCTCTGAAATGGAGACAATAATTAATAGCCTACCAACCAAAAAAAGTGCAGGACCGGATGGATTCATAGCCAAATTCCACCAGAGGTACAAAGAAGAACTGGTACCATTCCTTCTGAAATTATTCCAATCAATAGAAAAAGAGGGAATCCTCCCTAACTCATTTTATGAGGCCAGCATTATCCCGATACCAAAACAACAACAAAAAAAGAGAATTTTAGCCCCATATCCCTGATGGACATTGATGCAAAAATCCTCAATAAAATACTGGCAAACCGAATCCAGCAGCACACTGAAAAGCTTATCCGCCATGATGAAGTCAGCTTCATCACTGGGATGCAAGGCTGGCTCAACATATGCAGATTAATAAACGTAATCTGTCACATAAACAGAACCAATGACAAAAAACACATGATTATCTCAATAGATGTAGAAAAGGCCTTTGAGAAAATTCAACAGCCCTTCATGCTAAAAACTCTCAATAAACTAGGTATTAATGGAACATACCTCAAAATAATAAGACCTATCTATGACAAACCCACAATCAATATCATACTGATTGGGCAAAAACTGGAAGCATTCCCTTTGAAAACTGGCACAAGACAAGGATGTTCTCTGTCACCACTCCTATTCAACATAGTGTTGGAAGTTCTGGCCAGGGCAATCAGGCAAGAGAAAGAAATAAAGGGTATGCAATTAGGAAAAGAGGAAGTCAAATTGTCCCTGTTTGCAGATGACATGATTGTATATCTAGAAAACCCCATCATCTCAGCCCCAAGTCTCCTTAAGCTGATAAGCAACTTCAGCAAAGTCTCAGGATACAAAACCAATGTGCAAAAATCACAAGCATTCCTATATACCAATAATAGAAAAACAGGGAGCCAAATCATGAGTGAACTCCCATCCACAATTGCTACATAGAGAATAAAATACCTAGGAATACAACTTACAAGGGATGTGAAGGACCTCTTTGAGGAGAACTACAAACCACTGCTCAACAAAATAAAAGAGGACAGAAACAAATGGAAGAACATTTCATGCTCATGGACAGGAAGAATCAATATCATGAAAATGGCCATACTGCCCAAGGTAATTTATAGATTCAGTGCTATCCCCATCAAGCTACCAGTGATTTTCTTCACAGAATTGGAAAAAGCTACTTTAAAGTTCATATGGAACTAAAAAAGAGCCCGCATTGCCAAGACAATCCTAAGCCAAAAGAACAAAGCTGGAGGCATCACACTACCTGATTTCAAACTATACTACAAGGCTACAGTAACCAAAACAGCATGTTTCTGATACAAAAACAGATATATAGACCAATGGAACAGAACAGCGGCCTCAGAAATAACAGCACACGTCTACAACCATCTGATCTTTGACAAACCTGACACAAACAAGAAATGGAGAAAGTATTCCCTATTTAATAAATGGTGCTGGGAAAACTGGCTAGCCATATGTAGAAGACTGAAACTGGGCCGGGCACGGTGGCTCATGCCTGTAATCCCAGCACTTTGGGAGGCCGAGGCGGGCAGATCACGAGATCAGGAGATTGAGACCATCCTGGCTAACATGGTGAAACCCCATCTCTACCAAAAATACAAAAAATTAGCCTTGCATGGTGGCAGGCACTTGTAGTCCCAGGTACTCAGAAGGCTGAGGCAGGAGAATGGCATGAACCCAGGAGGTGGAGCTTGCAGTGAGCCGAGATCGTGCCACTGCACTCCAGCCTGGGCGACAGAGCGAGACTCCTTCTCAAAAAAAAAAAAAAAAAAAAAAACTGAAACCAGATCCCTTCCTTACACCTTATACAAAAATTAATTCAAGATAGATTAAAGACTTAAATGTTAGACCTGAAACCATAAAACCTTAGAAGAAAACCTAGGCAATACTGTTCAGGACATAGGCATGGGGAAGGACTTCATGACTAAAACACCAAAAGCAATGGCAACAAAAGCCAAAATCGACAAATTGGATCTAATTAAACTAAAGAGCTTCTGCACAGCAAAATAAACTACCATCAGAGTGAACAGGTAACCTACAGAATGGGAGAAAATTTTTTGCAATCTACCCATCTGACAAGGGGCTAATATCCAGAATCTACAAAGAACTTAAACAAATTACAAGAAAAAAACAACCCCATTGAAAAGTGGGCAAAGGATACTAACAGACACTTCTCAAAAGAAGACATTTATGCAGCCAAGAGACGCATAAAAAAATGCTTATCACCACTGGTCATCAGAGAAATGCAAATCAAAACCACAATGAGATACTGTCTCACACCAGTTAGAATGCTGATCATTAAAAAGTCAGGAAACAACAGATGCTGGAGAGGATGTGAAGAAATAGGAAAGCTTTTACACTGTTTGTGGGAGTGTAAATTAGTTCAACCATTGTGGAAGACAGTGTGGCGATTCCTCAAGGATCTAAAACTAGAAATACCATTTGACCCAGCAATCCCATTACTGGGTATATACACAAACGATTATAAATCATGCTACTATAAAGACACATGCACACATATGATTATTGCGGCACTATTCATAATAGCAAAGACTTGGAACCAACCTAAATGTCCATCAATGATAGACTCGATTAAGAAAATGTGGCACGTATACACCATGGAATACTATGCAGCCATAAAAAAGGATGAGTTCATGTCCTTTGCTGGGATGTGGGTGAAGCTGGAAACTATCATTCTCAGCAAACTATCACAAGGACAGAAAACCAAACACTGCATATTCTCACTCATAGGTGGGAACTGAACAATGAGAACACTTGGACACAGGATGGGCAACATCGCACACCAGGGCCTGTCATGTGGTGAGGGCTGGGGGAGGGATAGCATTAGGAGAAATACCTAATGTAAATGATGAGTTGATGAGTGCAGCAAACCAACATGGCACATGTATACCTATCTAACAAACCTGCATGTTGTGCACATGTACCCTAGAACTTAAAGTATAATAAACAAGAAAGAAAAAAAAGAAAAATAAAAAAAAACATAAACCTGACATAAAAAATTCAGCAAAAAAACGGCTGCTTGATTCAACTTTTACTGTGGGAGGGGTGAAGAAAAATCGTAACCGTAATTTTCGTAACTACAAGCCAGCTCTCATAAATGCTTGAGTCCTTATGCCATGTTTTTGAGGGTCTGAAAAAACATTTCAGCTGGAGAATTTAATTTAAAATGGCCTGAGGCTGGATCCTTTCTGGGAAACTGTGAGTTAAACACAGGCCTTCGAGAATTTTCTTAAATTTTTTATTTTTTTAGAGCTGTTTCAGGTTCACAACAAAATTGAGAGTAGAGTAGACACATACCCCTTATACGCTATGCCCCTACACATGTACAGTGTTCCCCATTATCAACAACCCGATCCAAGTGGTACGTTTGCTACAACTGATTAACCTACACGCATCATCACCCAAAATCCATAGTTCACATTAGAGTTCACTCTTGGTGCTTGGAATTTTACATATAAGGTTCAAACTAAAATGAGAAGCTCACTGTCCAAAATCACAATACCCACAAGCAAAGAGGTAGTCTGAGAGACAACAGAAATAACAGACACCAATTTTAGACCTGCATAGATTTTTGATATTATATGAAATTAAGTATATTTACTATATTGAGAGGAAAAATAAGTTCAAAACTATAAGCAAGAAACAGATGCATAAAGTAAAATCAGTCATATTGTAAAAATAAACTTATAGAAATATATTTAAATTAAAAATTCAATAGGCAAGTTAAATAGTAGATAAGAAGAACCTGAAGAAGAGTTTAATGAACTGGAATGTAAATCTAAAGAGAATATCCAGTGGCTAGAAAGGTGGGAGACAAAAAAGAAAAAATAAACAAAAAGAATAAGTGAAAAGACATGGAAAATAGAAAAAGGTCTAACAAATTTAATCAGAATTCCATAAGGATAATAGAAACATAAGTTGAGAGGTAATATTTAAGGAGATAACGACTGAAACCCTTCTCAGAATTATTCAAAGATATATATCCTAACATACAGGAAGTCCAGCAAATCACAGACAGTACGCATAAAAAACAATTCACATCTAGATTCACGAAAATGAAACTAAAAATCCACATTCATATACACACAAAAGATCTTAAGCCACAGAAGGGACAAGCGAGAAGACTAGAAACAAAACAAAATAAAGCAAAATGCAAAACAAAACCCAAAACACTGTAGAGAATAGGCATTGGCAACAGACTGACCACTATCTTTACAACAGAAATAATGAAAACTATAAGATGGTAGAATAATACCTTAAGTGGACTGAGAGAAAATAATTGTCAACCTAGAACTGCACACCCAGCAAAACTATATTCAAGTGCAAGGATAAAATAAAGACATTTCCAAACAGACCTGAGAGTTTACCACCAGTAGACCCTCACTAAAGGTGATTGTAAAGGATTTTCCTTAAGAAGGAAAAATGTAATCCCAGACAGATTTGAGATGCAAAAAAGGCTGATTATGAAACATATTGATAAGTATGTGCATAAATCAAAATAATAGTTGACTGCAAAAAATTAGAACAATAATAGTGACGTCTAACTTGTGGGGGAAAAGAACAGCAATTTAGGCAGCTAAAATATTGGACAACAACAGCTTTGAATTTGGCAGTGGGTGGTCCATGTTAAAGAACCTTGTTTTAGTTACAAGAGTGTTAAATTTATAAAATACTTAGACTGTAAGTTAGTATACATGTTTTATTATAAAGGTAAAATTGTATGAATAACTTCCAAGACATAGAGGGGAGAAACTAGAAAAAGAAAAAGAAAAAATAATTTAGTCAATTCTAAAAGTGTAGGGAAAAAAAAAAAAAAACCCAAACAAAAAACAGAAGAACCAGGACACGTAGATAAGTAGAAAGCACATACAAGATGGTAGAAATTAAGTCCAAATATATCCATTATCACAATAAATAGAAAAGGGCTAAACTTCTTAGTTAAGATTGTCAGATGGTATTTTTTTTTAAAGTAACTCGCTTTATGTTGATTTTAGAAAACACACCCCAAACCATAAGGAACAAAAATGTTAAAAGTTCAAGTATGGAAAAAAATATGTAGTAAACCCCCAGGAAAATGTAGCCCACAAAAATACGAATAAAAAAAGAATTTAGAAAGAATGTCTTCAGCATTCGACTTCTGTCCTTCCCTTTACTTTTAAATAGGGACAGGCTAGATTTATTTTCTTCTGTTGAGAGATGAGTAGGATTAGGATGTGACAGACTCTTGATCATTTAAGAGTTTTCCTGTATGGTATACATTTCTTCAGTTTCTTAGAGGACAAGTTTTTCCTTATTTACTTTTTGGATTTTTTCATGACAGAACAGAGTAACTAAAAATATTTCTTTAGCCACATACATAAACCCATGTTTTATTTTTGGACATTACTTATCACACTATGGCATAGGTTTTACTGTGTTAGCAAAACTAACAAGAAAACTGCTATAGCTATATTAACATCATACTAAAGACTGTCTAAGGAAAAAAATTGGTAGAGATAAAGAAGAAAACTATATAATAAAATGATTTATTAAGAAGATATAACTCTAAACTTTAATGCAGCTAATTATAAACTCTCAAAATTATGAAAATTGACTGAACTACAGAAAAAAATAGAAAGACCCAATACATTAGTGGGAGATTTTAATATATCTCTGTCAGTAATTAACAGATGAAGCAGATAAAAAATCAAGGGATATAGATGATTTGAACATAATTAAAAGGCTTGATCTAATGAACAGTTATAGATTACATCCAATAATTCAAAAATATTGAATCTAAGCACATATGAAATATTTATTAAAATTGGCTACATGGAGACTATAAAATTCTCAATAAATTTCAGAGAATTGATATCAAACAAATCTTATTTTTGAATCAAAATGTAACCAATTTAAAAATTAATAGCAAAAAGATAATTGGGAAATAGCATACATTTAAACAACATATGGGTTAAGGAATCAAAATGCAAATGCAAAAGCATTAGAAATGAGAGATAATAAAAGCATTATATTTCAAAACATTGGAGGCAGGGAAAGTAGTATTAGAAGAAAATACAATTATTTAAATACATTAGAAAAGAAGACTAAACAGTGAATTAAAAACACAAGAATAGCAGAATAAGCCCCCAAAATGTATAAGAAAGAGAATAAATAATTTAAAACAAACACCCCCCACAGAGAAAAACGAATGAATTAGAAAATAAACATATAAAAAGAATCCACAAATATAAAAGTTTGTGCTTTGAAAAAATTAATAAAATTGACAAGTCTGTGGCAATATTTGTCAATAGAAAAATGAGAAATGCATTATAAATAATATTAAGAATTAAAACAGGGACATAATGGAATAGAATTGTTTATGCTGAATAGATAAAAATATGTGTGTATTACATATGTTTTAAAGTCAATGAATCTGGAAATCTAGGAAATAAAATAATTTATTTGAAAAATGCAGTTTACTAAAACTGACACAAAAAGAAATAGAAAATATAAATAACCCTATAATCATTAAATAAATTGAATTAATAGTTTAAATTTTTCCCACAAAGATAACATCAGAATAAGGAGATTTTTACCAATATAGTTATTCAGATATTTAAGGGGCAAGTAATTTAAATCCTATACAAACTATCAGTGGTTAGAAAAAGAGAATATTCTCCAAGTATTTTGCAGCTAGCATAACTTTGACACTAAAATAAGGTAAGGACATTATAAAGTGGAAAAAGGCAATTTCACTTGTGATCATTGAAGCAGAAAAAAAGCAAAATAAAATATTAACAAACAAAATTTAGCACCATCCAGCACTGTACTAAAAATAAAATACGTTATGACTGCGTTGTTTTTTATCTCATGAATGCCTGGTTCATTTAATATTGGAAATTTTGTTAATGTAGCATCACTTCAGCATCATTGAAAGGAAATATACAATCTTCTTAACAGCTGCAGAGGAGAGAGTTAATAGAATTTACTATCTGTCTCTAATTTAAAACCAAAAACTTTTACAAACTAGGAATAGAAGAAAAATTTACTTGATAAAGACATCTACAAAAATATTAAAATATGACAAATATCATACTTGATGGGGAAATGTATGAATTTCTGTTAACATCAGGAACAACCAAGCATATCCAACTTCTGTGAAGACTGAAACTTATACTATTTTGGGGGCTCTGATTCATGAGTGTTAGTATTTACTGACCTGTTGATATCACCTCCTCTTATTTTTTGCAACTCCACACCTAGTCTTCTTTTCTTTTCTTTTTCAACCCTTTAACACCTCTGTAACCAATATTCCTTGCCTTAACTTCCCATTGGTTGAACTATCTCAAAACTCAAGCTTCAGAACTACAAATAAGAAATTATGTATTAAAATTGATATAAGGAAGAATGCACAAAGAATATTGGAGACTTAGAGATTTAGGTCTTTCTATTCTGAGATCTTTTAAAACAATTTATTGGAAATGCTTCCCAATTTCACTAGGCTTCCCTTTCTATACCTAGAATACTCTGCAAATCCTAATAACTCCTGGAACTCACAGGGGCCTGTGCAAATGAGGGCCTAAGTTTTATTTGCTTCTTGAGGACCTAAGCTATATGTTTTAGAGATGTAAACTAGTGCAATAAGACGAAAACTCAAAGTTCAAAATTTTGAATAAAAAGGAACAAAGCCATTACTATTACTAGGTGATACAATTGTTCACATCAAAATCCCCAAATAATCAACAGACATATTTTTTGGAATTAATATGAAAGCTTAAGTAGCTTGCTGCTTTAAAACAATGTATAAAATTAAATTGCATGTCTATACTTTGGAAATGATTAGAAAGATGATTTAAAAGACATCATTACAGTGCAACCCCCCTTCCCCCAACCAACCAGCCAACCAAAGCAAGCACCACCTAGGATTATATCTTGCAATAGATGATCAAGAACTTTATGCAGAAAAGTATAGAATTTTATTGAGGCCAAGGTGCGAGTATTGCTTGAGTCCAGGAGTAGTTCCAGACCAGCCTGGGCAACATAATGTGACCCTGTCTCCACCAAAAAAAAAAAAAAAAAAAAAATTATTGAAAGTCACTGGCAAGAAATACTATGTTCATGGATAGGATGATTCTGGCTCTTAAAGATGTCATTTTTTTCTCTATTATTATCATTGCATCATTGTAAACCTGCTCTTCTTTCTCCATTCTTTGTTTATAGGGAGTTGAACTTGTCAAATTAATGTCTACAGTGATATGTATGAAACAAAGGGAAGAAGAATTCTTGCTAACCATCAGACCTTTTGCAAACAGGATGCAGGTAATGCATAAGAGATACTATATTTTCTTACTTTTTTTAGGTTAATAGGTTTGCTCCATTTCAGCCACTAATTTTGATTCTTGATTCAGTGTCATTGATATTATATTTTAGATAATCCTCTTAGTTTCCATATTTATCCATACTCACATCATTGTAAATTATAGCATAATTTTAAATGCCTTCATAAATTATTTTTTTCCCACTATTAGGGACACATTACATTTATGCTAGGAAAACTTAGAAATGTGTTGTCTTTGCTATTATTTATTTCTTATGTTACTAAGGTAACGCCACACCATTAGGATTGAGGCACATGTGCTCACTTTAAAGCTGCTGGTATTGTTCCTAAGAAGTTGCACAAGCCTGGGCTTTTA
Organism: Pan troglodytes; assembly: GCF_028858775.2. NCBI lineage: Eukaryota > Metazoa > Chordata > Mammalia > Primates > Hominidae > Pan > Pan troglodytes. Next base: position 110,290,956 of record NC_072408.2, on the reverse strand, counting down.
ACTGAAGACAAACTTTTCACTGACATATAAAAAACTACAAATGCTCTGGTAATGGTAAGAATGATTCTGTATTAGTTCTCTGTAGCTGCTGTAACAAGTTACCACAAACTTAGTGGCTTAAAACAGTACAAGTGTACTATCTTCCACTTAGTTCTGTAGGTTCAGAAGTCTGATACAGGTCTCACTGGGTTAAAATCTAGGCGTTGGCAAGGTTTCATTCCTTTCTATAGACTTTAGAGGAGATTCTGTTTCCTTCCCTTTCCAGCTTCTGAAGGCTGTCTGAATTCCTTGACTCCTGTTGCTTTTACTCCATCTTCAAAACAAGTAACAGAGGGTTCAGTCTTCCTCACATCACATCATTCCAACCTCTTCTGCCTCCCTCTTCAACCATTATATTGGATTATATTATACTGGATCCGGGATAATCCAGGATCATCTCCCTTTCTCAAGGTTCTTAATCACATTTGCAACGTTCCTTTTGCCACCTAAGGTAATGTTCACAGGTTCTAGGCATTAGGACATGAACATCTGGCCAGGAATGTGGGCAAGCTCTCTAACTTCCTGTCCCCTTCCCCTGCTTACTTTACTGTGGCCACATTACCACCCACCCTCCAGACTTGGTGCTCACTTACTCTTCTCTCGGAGTAGAACACTTTCACCGAGAGATTCTTATGGCTTACTCCAATACTTTGTTCATATCTCTGCCCAGAGGTCCTGCCATGACCACTACACCTAAAATCTATCCTGTGCTTTCTAATCTTACCATGTATTGTTTTTCTTCATAACACTTCCCACTCCTCTGTGGCTCCACTTCTGAAAAGTAAGCTCCTTTAGGGTAGAAACTTGGCCAGCTTTGTTCCCCTGTGTTACTCAGGGTCTAGCTCAGTGTCTGGTACATAAGAGCTATGATGCATGAATGAATCAATTTTTAAATTTCATCCCTTAACATCACATTTTTTTTCAGTAAGCTGGATCACAGTGAAATCTCTATAATTTGAATTATGAGTTGAATTCAAATTGAAGTATGAAATCTATGGCCATTGTACTTTGTTATTTCACTAAGAGTGCTATTTGAGTAGCCAGATTTACAACTGACATCAGTAAGTAATACTCAATGTGATATATTAAGTATCCTTCTGTAAATACCCTACTATTGATTGTATTCTTTTGCAGTAGCGATTGATAATAATAGTGATGAAGACAATTAGCATCATCTTTGCTAGCATTTATGGACAACTTGCTATGTGCCATTAGTAAGTTCTTTACATTATTTAATCTTCTCACTCCATGAGGTCATAAAGTACACATTTACTCTTTTGTCTGCCCAAGAAAAGTATCCCCCTTACACAACACTTCTTTTAGGAAACTGCTTCTCTCCATTCCCACCAAGTGGTTTTGGAAACAGCCCAAGCACAATCCTTTGGCCTCTTGGCTATCAGGCTGGATATATGAACCAGTCTGGACCAATCAGAATCCTTTAGTGGGAATCCAATAGTTAACACGTAATCCATATCAAGCCAGAGTTCTTCCTCTCAGTTTTTGGACTCATTATGGGAAGAGAGAGTTTCTTTTCCTCTTGGGTCCAAAAATGGCAAGGATATAGCCTGGAGCTGCTTGTGGTCTGTGGCGAAGTGGACAGAGGAAATGGGTCAGGGACAGGAGTCAGATGTCCTGACTTATATAGTATGTGGTCTCATTTTCTCCATTTTATATATGAACAAACATGTCTCAGAGCTGTTATTTTCCGCAGGACAAATACCTTGTAAATAGCTAGTGAATGGTGGGGATTTTACCCCACATCAGCCTGCTTTCATTATCTATGTTTTCTTTAAATTTGCTGTATGCTCTGACATCCTAGCCACTTACTCTTTCCATACTTCCTGCTTTCTGAAAACACACAGCAAGGAAATGCACACTCTGTATTTCTAAAAAGGTGTTTCTTGGACAGTTGTTGCTCATCTGTACATCTTGTACTTGAATATGTTCACTTGAGGGTCTAGGGCTGGAATGACAAACAGGCCCCATCTTTCATGTTAATCCCAGGAGAATAAAGGTGGCTACCCACAGCTTTGTGTTGAGAAAGATTCTGAGGTTTCATCTGGCCTAGCAGAAAAGGAGGAAAGTGAAATAAGAATATAAGCTATTAAATTTGCTCAAAATGTTTGATAATTCAGATTGCCTTTTGGAAATACAGAGTTATACTTTTCAGCATCCAGGAAGTGTTGAACCAAGGACTCTTGTTTTTCAGTTCAAAAAATATTTTGTTAGCCCGGGACTCAACTTGTGTACCAAACCAAATTCCTCAACGGTCTTTTCACTGTGGAATGATGACATCTTCTAATGAACATCTTCCTTTGCAAAATGCCCAGACAGTTCTATGCTGCAATGATAGGAACAGCAACATGACCTGAATTTAGATTCTGGAACTGAGTGTCATTTATTGGGACCACTCTTTTTCGGTGAGAGAGATGCTAAATCACAGCCACCCTGAGAAAATTGTCATGCACTGGTATTGTTGAACATTTTCTAACAATCAGATTGGGCCTCACATTTTGTTGGTTGGAAGTTCCATTTCTTCATCTTTGGTCCAAGTTACTTAGCAATGACCAATCAAACTATGTGCCCACCATATTGTTTTGCATGTTTGACTAGAACATTGACAGATTAATAGGAAGGGTAAATAGCAGAGCACAACTGTGGGGGCCCAGTGTGGGGCAGCAGGATTGACTGCTCTGGACTTTGTTGTGTTTGCTCAGAGGAAGCCGTGGCAAAAGCCTGCTGGGATGAGGTGACCTGGGTCATGGGCATTTGTTTTTTGTCTCTATAGAAAACAATTGTCTTCTCAATGGAAGATGGCTTTTTTCTGAATCTACATGGTTCCACCAATGAGGAAGCATTTGCCATTCCAGGGTGCTTGCTAAAACACAGACATACAAATAAAAAGGCCACACAAAAGTTCAAATTTACTGTATTTTTTCAGAGAATCCTTTGACTTATGTTAACCAGGAGAGAAGCCTAACTTTGGAAAATTTATCTTGAGGGTCTCTAAACCTTTGTCTATTTACTGCTAATTCCCAATATTTGATGTTTAGAATTTTATGAAGTTTCAAAATCCAGCTACCTTTCCTTCTCCTACAGTTCATGAAGGCAGAACCCATGAACATGTAGCACTGTTGATTTTGTAAACCCTGGCTTTGGTAAAAATTTATTTTGATTTCAAAATTGCTCTACTCTGAATTGATATGAATGAAATACATTAATAATAAAGGAAAATCTACTTTGGGTAAGATTTAATTAATCAAAAGTGGTGGCTTGATTTAAAAGCCAGAGCTATGTTTCTGGTTGATAGATTTGTTTGAGCATGACTAATTTTACATTTACAAACTTATCATGGTTCTTTAGAAAAAGGTTTACTTTTAATAAAAGACTCCAAAGGGTTCCACATGGATTTTTGATGAATTATTCTTGATCATTCTTGATGTATTTTATACACACACGCACACACACATATACATACATACATACATGTATACATACATACAGGCATACATAGAGACAGAGAGAGATCAAGAATATATATATATATATATATATATATATATATTCAATCAGCCAGACTCTCTTTCTGATCTGGTAGGAATGAAGAGAGGGTCAAATGGCACTCTACAATTTTCCGTTTTGGTAATTTTAATTCTGCTTTGTCATGTCTGACTGGTGCTGTTTTCCAACTTTTTCTTCCCCTTCACTTTCTCTTCTCTTTACTCCTTTACTTTTTTGTGTCTGCCTTCCTAGAGCTTAGGGCTTAGGAAAGCCATGAATGTGTTATTGGTGGTGGTTGTGGAAACAATTTTCGTTTCTGGCTGCCTACTTCAGGTCCCATTGAGCTTTTTCCACTTCTAAAACTGAAAAACCACCATGGGATGGGGTGGTGGATGGTGATGTACTCTAAACAATGAACCAAAACCCCGTCAAAACTCAGGGAATAAAAACCTCTCAGTGGCATTAAAAACTAAGACTAATCTGAGTATTAAGAAAAATCAAAACATCTGCACTGATATGATATCCTTTTTATTCATTTAAAATTAACCAGTATTTATTATGCACATCCTCTGTGCTACTCAGAGGATAGTTTCTGCCCTCAGGGAGCTGAGAGTCTTGGGTTGAGGCATGGGGAAAGATAATTATACAAAGAAATACAATATGGCATTCCCAATTCCCCATAGTATTAATTATAGTACAGGGATTGGGAGTGAGCTCAGGAGACTGGTACCAACTCTATGTTTTCAAGACACTGGAAAATGCATGTGGTTTTGTGGCTCTTTATTAGACTAATCTCATTTGCAAGGCATAAAACAAATAACAATTGTCTAGCTGATGCCTGTACTATAGAAACATGGTAAAACTTGGGAAAGAGCATTGGACTGTAAGTTTTGTAGGGCAGAAATTGCACCTGTCACATTCACTGTATGGAGTGAGACTGGCACTCCATGAATATCTGTGGAATTAATGGATAGATAAGAAGCCTGAGGACTGTAGTTGCCACTTACTGGCTGTGTAGCTTTTAGCATGGCCTGGGGTCTCTCTGACTATCTGTTTCTTCACCTATCAAATGGCTCTGCAATACCTGCCCATGTCACAGTATTATCATAGGATCAAAGCCTATTGGTTTAGCATCCACTATATGGGAGGCACTAATCTTAAGGATTACATGTGTTGACTCATTTCATCTTCATAACACAAATAGGAGGCAGGTACTATTATAATTATTATTTCCATTTTACAGATGATTATGTGTCATTATTTTGTCAACTGTAAAGTACTGTATTAATCAAAGAAATGGCATTGTAATTATTATTTCTAATGTTCTAAAAGGCAAAAGCATGCAGATACCCACTATGAAGTTCTGTCTCTCATCTGACTCTGTGTCTGTCTCACACTGCCTTCCTCTGAGATTTATAGCATGAGAATATTTTGGGCATCCATTTTAATTAAGGATCTTTGGATGATGCAGAACCAAAAGCCCTGCAAATCTCCTCCAGAAAGAAAGATATATCTTCATTTTGAATATGTGTGCCCTGGAATTGGAACCAAAAAGCCACCAGGACCTGCTGCCATGCAAGAGATGAGCTTCTCTTTGACTCCGTCTTCCCCATGGGTACAGGGCCTCTCCCTGCTTCTCTCTGAATGTGTGTTCCATTCTTTTTTCCCTTCCACATGGCTTCTTCTGTTCCTTCATCATTGTGGTTTGTCTATAATTGCTATGGCCTTTCCATTTCCAGTGCTGTCTTGTGCACTTTTAGTTCTACTCTCACAATTCTTTGGCTTATTTTCCCATCATTCTAAGTGCTGAGATTGGGCCAGCTAATTTTCTCATGCTCTGCCATATCACAATTCTTTGGTCAGCTGATGGTCCGAAAATCTAGAGCAAGGAGAGCAGGCAGTGTCCTGAGCTGTGAGCCTGGTGAGGGCTGTGGCCAGGGTTGTTCTGTCCAACAACTGAATATAAAATATAATTGAGGTATCAATTTTATTGTTTGCTAAATGTACCAAATAGGGCTTTTTATTAAATAGTCTTATATTAGAATTTGTGAATAGAGATTTTAAGGCTTGTTTCTAATTTTAAAAATTGAGTTGTGGCTGGGTGCGGTGGCTCACGCCTGTAATCCCAGCACTTTGGGAGGCCGAGGCGGGCGGATCACGAGGTCAGGAGATCGAGACCATCCTGGCTAACACGGTGAAACCCCGTCTCTACTAAAAGTACAAAAAATTAGCCTGGCATTGTGGCGGGTGCCTGTAGTCCCAGCTACTCGGGAGGCTGAGGCAGGAGAATGGCGTGAACCTGGGAGGCGGAGCTTGCAGTGAGCCGAGATCACACCACTGCACTCCAGCCTGGGCGACAGAGCAAGACTCCATCTCAAAAAAAAAAAAAAAAAAAAAATTGCGTTGTATTAAAACTTTTTTTTTTAACCTGTAGGTAGTGACCTTCAGTTTATAAGAAGAAAAGTGTTTTGAGGTAATGACCTCTCAGATTTTAAGTCAAATGGGAAAAGGTAGTGAAGTGAATGTTTAAAGTCTCTGTGTTGTGATCAATTTGCAGCAGGTTATACAATCGATTTCGTGGGTTACTATCTACATTTTTAAGAAAGAGAAATAGAATGGAAAAATAGAGAGGTCAATGTGCTATATACATGTCAAGATGTTTCTTGTTTCCTGATACTTTTATTTCAGTTATATATATGTGGGTATTTATTGGCCATGATGTAAGATGCATTTCTTACCATGGGATGTAGACCAAAAGCTTGTAAGCTACCAGTGTAGAGGTTAAAATCTGGGTTTGGGGTCCTTTGACCCTGGGTTCAAATCCTGGCTGTACCATTTAGAGGCTGTGTTACCTTACAACTCCAAACCACAGTTTCCTCTTCAGCAAAATATGTTAATATGACTTACCTCATACAATCAAGATGCTAAATCAATGTGAGCAAACTGCTTAACATACAACTCAACATAGCTTATTTTTGTTATTTTAAATGAAATTGACCTCTGTTGGCTGTTTAGGTTAAGTATGGGAAGTTTCTGGAAATGCTTTACATCAGGGATGTGGGTACGAATTATGAGCAAGGTTAGGAAGTAGAGGAAAAATATAGAGCAGAGAAAACATCTCAGACATTTTAATGCCAACAGGAAAATCCATTTCTAGGTCCTTTCATGTGTTCTAGGTGACTTTCAAGTCTCTTTTTCAATGCAACCATGAAACACATTAATATTATATATTGTGTATATTCATATAATATTGTATATTATATGAATGCACTGATCCAATCCACAGAGATTCTGGGAAGAATGATGGGGACACTGGTAGCCCACAAGTTGAGTAAGGAAATGAAAAAGTGGAGAGTAATCCAGTGAGACATGATCTATTTCACCTCTTTTTTGCTGCTCAACAAATGCCCCAGAACACAGGAGTATAAAACAACAATCATTTTATTATGCTCATTAATTGTGTGAGTCAGGAATTCAGACAGAGCACAGTAAGGATGACTTGCTTCTGCTTCATGATATCTGAGGCATTCACTGGGCAGACACAAAGGCTGAAGTTGACTCAGATGGCTGGGGACCGGAATGATCTGGAAGCTTCTTCTCTCACATGTTTGGCACCTGGGCTGGGGTGATTCAAAGGCTGCATTCAGCTGGAACTGTAAATCAGCACATCTACTCAGGGTCTCTCTCTGTGGTGTGAACTTCCTCATAATGGTCTCAGGGTATTGGTGCTTCTCACAGGTTGGCTAATATCTCCAAGAACAAGTGTTCCCAAAAGAGAAGGAGGAAGATGCATTGCCTTTAATCACCTAGACTCGGAAATCACATAGCACCACTTCCATACTCTATTGGTCAAAGCAGTCACAAACCTGCCCAGATTCAAGGGGAGGGGACAAAGATCCTTTCTCTCATTGGGAAGAATTGAGAATTGCATGTAAAAAATTAAAAAGGAAGTTTTAAAGGCGTGGTAACAAGTAAAATCTTTAGTTGTGGCCTTTATACCTTCATGTTCTCACCATGAATGAATCACAGACAACTCGGGTAGAGACCATGAGGAGTCATTTATATTTTATTGTAGATGGTCTCTTGAGATATCTTTGGAATGGACTGAGCTTCCTAGTGATACTTTGCTTTGGTTAATTCTGAAACAACTTTGTATTTCTTGACTTTTCCCCTCCAAAAGGTAAGGTTAAAAAGCTGCCAGATGTCAGGACCACCAGCCTCGGACAGTGTGAAAGCATTGAAAAATTAGTGAGGAAAACAGCTTTACCAAACCACAATTAAAAGTCTCCTCTGCCTCTCCATTCTTTCTGCATTTTAAAGCAGGTTCTATCTTACTAAAAATCTCTTCTTAGGAACGCTGGGATGGGAAATAGAATTCTTGGGTTTTAGTCCTGAGTTCTTCACTACAGGAGTGGCCTGGGCAAACAATTTTGCCTTCAGTATGTTCCATGCTCTTTGAAGTCACTTTTGGTATTCAGTGACTCATTTTATGGCTTTCTAAATGGCCCAAATATGTTAATTTTATGAGCAAACTGAGCTATATATAATAACTTTTGTACACATAAACTGAAAATGTGACTTTCGATCTGTCATTTTACCTGTCAAATTAGCACAGATTAAAAACTCAATGTTGGTGAAAGTGCATTAATAAAGGCCTCTCCTACCACGTGGCTGAACACACTGTCTAATCGATGTGGCTTTCCTGCAGAGCAATTTGACTTGATTTTATGTATCAAATATGTTGAAACATCCATGCCCGTTGATTCCACTTATCCCTTCTGAGAATCTATCTTAAAAACCTAATTAGAGTGGGAGACCAAGATTTCTGTATAAGGATGTTCACTGCTATGTTATTTATAGTTATGCAATAATGGAAATCACCTATATTGTCTAATAATGGAAACATTTTATAACTTACAGTGCATACAAATAGTGATATTATGTGGCCAAAAAATCAGATTTTCTTAAAAAAGTATTCATACACAATAAATTTGCATAAAGTAATTAAAGTCTGCATGGAGAAAAACTGGCAGGAACTGCATCAAGATGTCTAGATACAATTATTGGTGCTTTTGTCCCCATTTGGAGGTCTTTCTGTTTTTCAAAAATCTATAATGAATGTGTATTATTTTTATAATCAGAAAAGAAAATGAATGATATTGATATATGTTTTTACACATCATTTTCTTTTCTTTGTGTTAAAGCCTGCCTCCAAAAAAGAGAGCTGGAAGGTTCATGCCTTCCTGAGTTTAACACTCACAAATGCTGTGCCTTCTGCCCTGCCCCTTCCCAAGCTCCCTGCTCCCTTTAACACCAATTGGACGTCCCATACTGGGAACTGCATCTGAGATGTGAGGGTGGTGTGAGGCTGAGAAAGGGAGTCAGCCAGGAGGTCAGGTGTGAGCCAGGAGGTCAGGTGTGAGATCTTCTGGTGGTTATGCAGTCCTACAGGCACTAGGCCGCCCAAGGCCTGCATGTGGCCCTTGGTTGAAGGCCTCAAATCTACAAGGCTATTAGCTAGATTTTACTGGAGTAAATTACCCCTGCTTTGCAAGAACATTAACAAATTACCATGAAAATGCTGTCATCACCAGCACAGATGTCTCTTAAAGGCTCACTTCAGTGGGTTTCTTTGGTCCCAACTCAGTAAGATTCACTTGTTAGTTCTACAAAAAGGGAAAAATGAATCTTGAGGTAATTTGTACTTTGGGTGAATTCATCGACCCGTTTTTTATTTTCTTTCCCCATAGGGTTTGTTTTGTATCCAGGCTTATGCACAACTTTTGTAAGCAGCAATAGCAGTTTTGTGGGCACTTGAAATGGGAGAGAATTCTAAAGTCGCTGCCTCCTGTTAAACACCAAGAATGGGGAGGATTGCCTCTTAGTCCAGAGTAAAAGATATCTGAATTAAAAACAATGAGAATTTTAACTTTAAAAGTCTGATTCTGGAAACAACTACAGGCTACAACTTGTATGTATTATAGTTTGCATTTTGAAGCTTACTAGTCTGGTTAATAAAATTACATAGCCATCCTATGAATGTAACTATTACATGCATTACGTTTAGAGTCCTTAGACGATACACACCCAGTGAGTCCTAAGAAACCATGCACAGGTTACATTTGGAATCCAGAATGGCAGGTCCCAAATATTAGGGTGAAAACTATGTACATCAATTCCTCTTTGAATGTTAGCATTTTATAACTGTCTGATCATTACATCTAATTAAAATTTGAAAGCAGGCTCAAAATCAGGAAGGTGGTTAAGAAGTTTATTAAGTAATGGTATTTAACACAAATTTGTATAGGCTGAATTTACATGATCAATTAGAGTTTGTTCTTAGAACGACTCACATTCAGAAATAAGTTATTTTCCAAAGCACAGCGTATGAAACTTTATCTATTTTGGATTTATTAATTAAGGTTTGTTGTTGGTACAAATTGTTTCCATTCTGAAATAGATGCAACTGGTTAGGTCAGTCAGAGACCCAGGTAGAAAAAGAAAATCTAGCTTTCCTTGGTTGTTTTCTGATCTGCATATAGGTAGAATACCCCACAGGAGGGCTAAATATGTAAAGAAAAGAGAAAAACAAGCCCTCCCACCCCCAAATGGATACACAGAAATTCACTAAAATACAAAGAAGTTTGGTTTTTAGTAATGTCAGAAAGTCCCCCAAATTAGAATAGCTAGATCACAGCATACATGAAGTTTTGTGTCATTGAAAAACAAATCTTTTAAATTACTTATGGCAATGGGCATCATGATCTTGTTAATGCTTTGAGTCTCAGGATATCCTAGTCCAGTCCTCTAAAGTCCTCTTGATATTCGGGCTTCTAAAATAGAGACCATTTACTAAAGTGCGTTGGCCCAAGAGGAAATATAGCAGACATCAACCCACCTGTTCCACCCTCCAGCGGGTCCTGAGGGCAGGACCCTCACTCCTACCATCAGGACTCTGCAGGCTCAAGGCTTGACTTGGGATGGGGTCAGTGCTTTCCTCTAATTGTATCTGGAGATGGGAACAGTCCCAAAGTGCACTGTGTGAAAAATTTATATCCATCAGATCGTTTTGCAGCAATCTCCTGTTTTTCAACAGGGGTCTCTAGAGCAAATACCTTTCTCCCCAGTCCCTATCCTCCCCATTAATACAATGAAGGATATTCTAAGTTGCAATATACAATGGTTATGTAATGATTAGGTCAATATGTGCATATTTAATAATTCTAGTAAATAGCAAATCTTAATTTTATAAATAAAATTCTTGTAAGTACATGGGATCTCATCAGTGATATCCACAGAGAAGGAGAATGCTTTTTTACATAATATTATCCAATATGTAACAGACAATTTACAGCGGTAAATATTTATTTTGCTCAGGTGTTTGAGAGGTTCAGCTACTTTGGTCTGGTTCTCAGACTCTCATGGCTCCCTCACATGTCTGTGGTCAGCTGTGGGTCCACTAGACAGCAAGGCTGATTTTGGCTGGGGATGTGTTGGCTGTTGACTGATCCAGGATGGCCTCGTCTGGGAAGACTGGGTGACTTGGCTCTGCTCTGTCTTTCACCCTCTAGCAGGCTAGCCAGAGCATATTCTCATGGCAATGGCAGAGGGCAAGACTGAACAACTCCAATAGTGCCTCCCCTTGAAGCCAATGCTTGTGTTTGCATTTGCTAGCATCACATTGGCCAAAGCAAGTAACATGGCTAAGCCTAGATTCCCAGTGGGAGTTGCCACAACGTTATATGGCAAAGGGATATGGATGCAGAGACAGGTGAATGACTCCAGCCCTAAATGCAATCAGTGTACCACATGGGGTAATGTTTTAAAACATTATATGATTTATTTTGCAATAAGACAGAGGAAGAGAGGAAGATGGAGAGGAGAGAGAGAGAGAGAGAGAGTCAGGGAGAGACAGAAATCTGTTTCTTTTTATAACCTATTATTAAAAGTGATAAACAATTACTTTTGCTGAATTTATTCATTAGAAGTGAGGTATTACTTCTAGCTCATACTTAAGGGAAAGTGTTACCCAGGGTGTGAATCTGAGGAGTGAGGGATGGATCAGTAAGTAGTATCTTAGAGGCTGCCACTACAAAACCCTCTGGGAGACTCTGATGAGCACCAAGTTTTGGGAAATATTGAATTACTGTAAGAAGACAAAGGGAATATTCCGAAAAGACTTGAGGATGTAGAAAATTTTACTCACGACACAGTAATAAATAGCTTACCAAACAAAAAAAGCCCAGGACCAGATGGAGTTAAAGCTGAATTCTACCAGAGGTACAGAGGAGCTGGTACTATTTCTTCTGAAACTATTCCGAACAATTGAAAAGGAGTGACACCTCCGTAAGTCATTTTATGAGACCAGCATCATCCTGATACCAAAAGCTGGCAAAGATACAACAGCAATAAAGAAAACTTCAGGTCGATATTCCTGATGAACCTCAATGCAAAAATACTCAATAAAATACTGGCAAACCGAATCCAGCAGCACATCAAAAAGTTTATCCACCATGATCAAGTCGGCTTCATCCCCAGGATGCAAGGCTGGTTCAACATGCACAAATCAATATACGTAATTCATTACATAAACAGAACTAAAGACAAAAACCACATGATTATCTCAATAGAGGCAGAAAAGTCCTTCAATAAAATTCAACATCCCTTCATGTTAAAAACTCTCAATAAACTAGGTATTGATGGAACATACCTCAAAATGAGAGCCATTTATGATAAACCCACAGCCAATATCATACTGAATGGGCAAAAGCTGGAAGCATTCCCTTTGAAAACCGGCACAAGACAAGGATGCCCTCTCTCACCACTCTTGTTCAACATAGTATTGGAAGTTCTGACCAGGGCAATCAGGCAAGAGAAAGAAAGAAATAGTATTCAAATAGGGAAAGAGGAAGTCAAACTGTCTCTGTTTGCAGATGACATGATCCTGTATCTAGAAAACTCCATCATTTTAGCCCAAAAGCTTCTTACACTGATAAGCAACTTCAGCAAAGTCTCAGGATACAAAATCAATGTGCAAAAATCACAAGCATTCCTATACACCAACAATTGACAAGCAGAGAGCCAAATAATGAATCATCTCCCATTCACAATTGCTACAAAGAGAATAAAATACTTAGGAATACAGCTAACAAGGGAAGTGAAGGACCTCTTCAAGGAGAAGTACAAACCACTGCTTAAGGAAATCAGAGGACACAAACGTATGGAAAAACATTCCATGCTCATGGATAGGAAGAATCAATGTCTTGAAAATGGCCATACTACTCAAAGTAATTTATAGATTCAGTGCTCTTCCCATTAAACTAACATTGACATTCTTCACAGAATTAGAAGAAACTACTTTAAAATTTATATGGAACCAAGAAAGAGCTCGTATAGCCAAGACAATTGTAAGTAAAAAGAGTAAAGTAAAAAGAACAAAATAAAAAGTAAAAAGAACAAAGCTGGAAGCATCATGCTACCTGACTTCAAACTACACTACAAAGCTACAGTAACTAAAACAGCATGGTACTGGCACAAAAACAGACACATAGACCAATGTAACAGAATAGAGATCTCAGAAATAAGACTGCACATCCACAACCTTCTGATCTTTGACAAACCTGACAAAACCAAACAACAGGGAAAGGATTCCCTATTTAATAAATGGTGCTGGGAGAACTGGCTAGTGATATGCAGAAAACTGAAACTGGACCCCTTCCTTATGCCTTGTACAAAAATTAACTCAAAATGGATTAAAGACTTAAAAGTAAAACCCAAAACTATAAAAACCCTAGAAGAAAATCTAGGCAATACCATTCAGGACATAGGCACTGGCAAAGATTTCATGATGAAAACATCAAAAACAATTGCAACAAAAGCAAAAATTGACAAATGGGATCTAATTAAACTAAAGAGCTTCTGCCCAGTAATAGAAACTATCATCAGAGTGAACAGACAATCTACAGAATAGGAGAAAATTTTTGCAATCTATCTATCTGACAAAGGTCTAATATCCAGAATCTATAAGGAGCTTAAGTTTACAAGAAAAAAAAAACCCATTAAAAAGTGTGCAAAGACATGAACAGACACTTCTCAAAAGAAGACATTTATATGGCCAAGAAACATATGAAAAAAGCTCAATATCACTGATCATTACAGAAATGCAGGTCAAAGCCACCATGAGATACCATCTTATGCCAGTCAGAATGGCAATTATAAAAAGTCAAGAAATAACAGATGTTGGTGAGGCTGTGGAGAAATAGGAAGGCTTTTACACTGTTGGTGGGAAGGTAAATCAGTTCAACCATTGTGGAAGACAGTGTGGTGATTCCTCAAAGACCTAGAGCCAGAAATACCATTTGACCCAGCAATCTCATTACTGGTTATATACCCAAAGGAATAGAAATAATTCTATTACAAAAACACATGCATGTGTGTGTTCATTACAGCACTATTCACAATAGCAAAGACATGGAATCAACCCAAATACCCATCAATGATTGACTGGGTAAAGAAAATGTGGTACATATATTCCATGTAATACTATGCAGCCACAAAAAAGGATGAGATTGTTTCCTTTGCAGGGACACAGATAGAGCTGGAAGCCATTATCCTCAGCAAACTAACACAGGAACAGAAATTCAAACACTGCATATTCTCACTTATAAGTGGAAGGTGAACAATGAGAACACATTGACACAGGAAGGTGTCTGTCAGGGGCTGGGGGCAGGAGAAGGGAGAGCAAATAGTTAATGCATGTGGGCTTAATACCTAGGTGATGGGCTAATAGGTGCGGCAAACTACCGTAGCACATGTTTACCTATGTAACAAACCTGCATGTCCTGCACATGTATCCTGGAACTTAAAATAGAAAAAAATTTTACTCATGAGGTACTATGGATTCTAGAGGGTACAATGGAAAGTTTTAGGGCTGTGGCTTTGAAACACTTTTGATAGCATTCCACATTTGGAAATACAGTTTTCATCCCATCTTAGTAACACCTCCTCCCAAATTGCATATAATAATATTTATCTCACTATATGTGATATACATGGATACTGAATTTCCTATTCTAGTCTACTCTATTCTACCCCATTTGATTCCATTCTAGTCTATTTAAATAATTGGTATTTCAGTCTGGCCAAATTAACCTCATGATGTGTCACATGGTCACAACTAGTAGTTATAAAATATTTATTTAGGGAAGTTAAGGAGAACTAGAAGAGGAAGGGTTCAGATTGTGAGATAGAAAACCTTAACCCCTCAATTAGTCTTGATAATCCTGGCCCTGTAATAGTCCAATAGCTACGAGTTACTAAGCACTCACTATGTGTTTAGCACTGCAGTAAGCTTTTATGTATATACTTTGTTTCTGTTTGATTTTAAGAGTGATCCTATTATATATCAGTCTCCTTTTCAGTTGGAAATGAGGGAACAGTTTCATTAATACAGCGGAAACTGAGGCTCAAATAACTTAAGCGTTTTGCTGAATTACACAAAGATAGCAAGTGACACAACCTGAATTTAAACCTGCCAGGGGTAGTTCCAAAAGCACAGCTCTTAGTCATTGCTGTGATCTTGTCCAGGATGCTGCCCAGACCATGGGTAAGTGAAAAACAAAAGATGTGAATGCATTGTTATTATTCTCCACAGATAGGGTTTAATGAGTAATCAGAGCAATGACCCTACCATTTGTTCTTGAATATTTAGCCATCATACTGACGGTGCTTTAACTGATGTGCAGACATGCCTAGATTTTCTATTCCTTTTCTGATTTTACTCCTTAAATTTTATAGGTCTGATTGTCTTATAGAAAATGATACATTTTTCCAATGCAGTTACGCTTTGCTTTTACCTAAAAAGCTTACTTTACTATAGGTTTAGTCTTTGCACACATATATTTTGTGTGTGGCTTTTAGGGGACATTCTCATTTGGGCTGGTAAAGAAGGAGTGCTACAGCAACCACCTATGATGTTACTGAGATATCATAACAAACATTTTAAATAATTTCTTTGTCTGGACTTAGGCTATCTTTTATAGCTTATCAAAAATGGAAATAGGCCGAGTGCAGTGGCTCACACCTGTAATTCCAGCACTTTAGGAGGCCAAGGTGGGTGGATCACCTGAGGTCAGGAGTTCGAGACCAGCCTGGCCAACATGGCAAAACCCCATCTGTATTAAAAAATACAAAAAAATTAGCCAGATGTGGTGGCGCATGCCTGTAATCCCAGCTACTCAGGAGGTTGCGACAGGAGAATCACTTGAACCTGGGAGGCGGAGGTTGCAGTGAGTGGAGATTGCACCATTGCACTCCAGCCTGGGCAACAAGAGCGAAACTCTGTCTCAAAAAAAAAAAAAAAAAAAAAAACCAAGCAAAAAACAAAACAAAAATGGAAATAACATCCAGCTTTCTATATGATTGTTAGATTGATTAGCATACCTGAGTCTTAAACTCTGCTGTATCTACCCTTGAGTCCAGACTAAGTAGATGTGCCAAAGAGTCCAATATTATGAATGTGATTATTTTTCTTTGAAACATATTATATTTGCATAGCACTTTGCCACTTACAAAGCTCTTTTCTAAATATTTTTCTTCTTCAGATCCTTAAGATAACCCTGGGATGAAAAAGGGGCAGATAATTTTATGACCAGTTTTCTAGTTGTAGAAATGGAGATTCTGAATGGTTAAGTGCAATGTATCGGATACTTGATGTGCACTAAGTCATTTAATCCAAATCTCAGTGTTACAAAGGAGGGAACCAAAACTCAGAGAAGTTAGGTGACTTATTCCAGGTCACACAGCTAATCAATTCAGAAGTGAGACAAGAATTCAAGTCTCTAGATTCCTATATCAGTACTCTTTCTACCACACTCTGCCACCTCTGTTCCAGTTCCATAAGTATAAATGTAGACATCACAAACACAGTATCATTTATGTTCACATGTCTGTACATGTTATGGAAATATTTTATAATGCAAAGTGGGTCTGGAAGATAGTCTATGTACGTTTTTTTTTCTCATTAGAAATGTGTTATTCAACTTCTTAGCAGATCTAACATTTCCTGACTTTAATTTCTAAGCCCATGACATCATCTGTCCTCTAAAATGGACAATGTAATGCAGGATTATGTTGTTAGGGGATATAAAAAGCTATTTGTCATCTTCAAAAGTAAGAGGGAGCTCTGATGTAGCTTAAAAAGTAAAGTTTGTTGCCCGAGCTAAGTGATTAGACTGCCAGCAGTCTTTTGCATGCTCTTCAAGCATATGTTTCAAATGACATATTTGCATATGTGTAAGAATATAAAATAAAATTTCACCATAATTCAATAAATGGGGTCCAAAAATTTTATTCTCATAAATTATTGTATTGCTTTTTTGAAGGTTAATAGAAGACAGTATTTTTAACCAGTCTGTACTGTCATAAAGCCCACAGACATAGAGAATCAACTGAATGGTATTAAGTTGTTCTACAACAAATCTACAACAGACTATAGACTGCACAGAGAAAATCCCAGATGATCATGGACAGTCGCTTCCTAACTTGCCTCTGACCCACTCCTCCCTGCAACAAGAACGGAAGCTTGTTAGAGGATGGGAGTCAATCACCAATGACCTTACACAGTATCCAAATTTACACCCTCTCAAGATTTTGCAAAATATGACATATGCATTTATGCTCACACATACATATTTAGTTCCCAACTTACAGATGGGGTTTCTTACTAAAATCTGTTTATAAATAGGTTGTTTATAACTCAAAACACATTTTTTCATAGAAATTCTCCATCCAAAAACATTTACTAAGTGCCCAAAGCTGAGCTCTCAAGCAGCTCCCATTCTTCTGGTTAGGTTCTGAAGCCAACTTCAGAAACCTTTAAGGGCAAAACTGCAGGTCCCATTGCACAGAAAAGCAGTACTGGAGAGCGAGTCCAAGACTCCACCCTCAGCCTCAGTACTGGACCCTACGTGGCAGAGAGCAAGGTGCTGACGAAATCCGTTTACTCTTGCTCTTGTGCACACAGCTGGACTGCATTTCCCAATGTCTCTTGCAGTTTGATGGATGTGACCATGCAACTTGTTCTTGTCAACAAATACGTGTGGAAGTGATAATTACCATGTGCCGACCTGGCCCATAGTAATCTTTCCCAGGAATTCCTTTGCTTTCAATCTCTCTCTCTCTCTCTCTCTTTTTTTTTTTTTTTCTGTTCTGTCCAATGTTTGGAAGAGAATGTCCACCAGTCTCTAGGGGTTGACCAAACAAAGGTCCGTGAATCATTGTGTAAAGGTTGCCTGCTATGTGCCACATGGATAGTTGGATATACAAAAATAAATTTCAATTGTGTAAAATCACTGAGCTTTTGGTATTTATCCATCAGAACAGCGAGCCTTAATTAATACTCTTTATGAGTCCTGTGCCCTTGGAGTTAAGCCACTTTGGACTGAACTTTTCAGAAAGATGGGGATGGCAGTAAAGGGGTGCAATATAGGAGGAGGCTCTGGGTAGAGGGCAGCTTTCAAGGTTGCTGAGGAGGCAGGCATCTTGCAGTAGAGGTATGGAGAATGACAGAGGAAAAGGGTTTTCAGAAGTGGGTGATAGCTCAGCCATGAGTAAAGCTCAGCTGTGGCAAGGCCTCCAGGTAGAGCAAAGCCAATGTCAACAGAAGCTCTGTCTACACAGTGTGCTTCACATAAAGACCTTGTTAATTTGCAGTTTGGCTTTATCTAAGTGTCCCTTTTTGAAATATCTAAGTTTTCATTGAAAGTTGTATCTGCAACTGGAGAAAATTGCGACCTATTTGTGTTAGGCCATTTTTGCATTTCTATGAAGAAATATTTGAGGCTGGGCAATTTATTAAGAAAAAAAGTTTAACTGGCTCGTGTTCTGAAGGGTGTACAGGAAGCATGGCACCAGCATCTGCTTCTGGTAAGGCCTCAGGAAGCTTACAATCATGGCAGGAGGTGAAGCAGGAGCAGTCATCTCACATGGTGAGAGTGGGAGCAAGAGCAGGGGGAGGTGCCACACACTTAAAACAACCAGGTCTCCAGTGGATACACTCATCGAAAAGGGGATGGCACTTAGCCATTCATGAGGGATTTACTTCCATGATCTAAACATCTCCTACAAGACCCCACTTGCAACACTGGGATTATATTTAAACATGAGGTTTGGAGGGGACAAATATCCAAACCCTATCACTAATTAAAAAGCAGTGGCGGCTATGATAATTCACTTTTTAGATCTGTGGTGAGGCCTTGCTTCTCAAGGGCTGCTCTCAGCCCGTGGCCAAGTATGGCAGAGAGACTGAGATGAGCCCTTCCTGGGAAATACGGGATCCCTCTTATGGCCAACTTTAGCTTGAGGACTCCTTCAAGTTGTAGATATTTTCTTAGACTGCATGCCAGTCTAGGAAGCTTCCATACACCCTTTCTTCTTTCCTTTCCTCTCTCCTTCCCTCAGGGTCAGATTTGTCTTTTCTCACATCTCCCACAGATGTTTCCCCTAGTAAGTTTTTTTTTTTTTGCACATTTAATACATCTTGGTGTCTACTTCTCAGAGAATCTGAACTAACCCAGAGGTCATTCTGTTATTCTAATCTTTCTGTTTGTGACTGTAAAATGGGACAAATTCTCCTAAATTGTGAGAGATCCTGTGGTCACCTGTATAGTTCCCCAACTAGGTGAAGTTCAGTGATAGACCATGAGTGTTAGCCCTTGAGCAGTTTATAGCATTATAGCAAAGGTGTGGTTACCCAGGCCCCTGTGGTCCATCCAAGAAACTGGACAAGTTGCAAGAATCACTGGAGACAGAACTTCTTGCTTTTAAACACAAGGATTCATGATGGGGATGACAGAACAAAAATGAATGAACATTTACTAAGATCTAGCTGAGCTGGATGTTTTCCATATGGGATTTCACTGGATTATTAAATGAAAGTTCATTTCAGGTAGATATTTTTATCTCAAAGGGGGGATGCGATGCAGAGACAGTAAGTAAGGTGCCTAGCATCACACCCTGGGTAAGCGCAGAGCTGCTATTTGATCTAGTTTCGCCTATCCTATAACTCATCATACTTGTTCTGTTTCACCACATGCCTTTTCAGAGAGCAGTCTTGCAGAGAATTCTTGGAAAAGTACTATTTTTTTTTTTCTACAAAGAAAGGTAGAAATCTCCTAGTTTCAGAGTCTGTGGAGAGCGTAAGTTCTCCTTCTCTGGTTTGTTGGATTTGTTCCTGCCCCCAACGTCTTCTTTATGTGAAATGTCTCATAATTAAAAAGTGCAGATTCTATACAGACACAGAGTCTTTTCAGTATAGACTACATTTCCAAAAGTGGTTAATATGCATGGATGTGCTTGGAGAATTAGATTTCTGTGGTCTTGACTTTAATTGCCCTGTCTAGATATGTGATTAAGCTTTTGTTCTTTGTTTCAAGATGACCAGTCAATGGAGTTGTGTAGTTTTAATTTTATCTGAAGTGCAGTTGGAGGACAGGCAACAGAGCCTAATGCTTTTTTTCTCCTCTCCTTCTCAGTTACGATGACCATTAGTTCAATATTTTCAGGTCTTATATGAAATAACATCCTGTTATGGCCACATTTTTTAGTCCAATGTGAAGTTTTTAATTTTAAAAAGGTTGTAATATAAAGGGGGTAAGAAAGATTGAATTTTACTTGTGCTTTGACTCCCCCCCACCCCCTGCCAGGAGGGCAGAGCATATAAACGTGAAGCTTGTGGGAAGTGGAGAAAAACAGTTTAATACAAAATTGTAGGTCCCTGTTTTTGAACATCTGTTACCATGGCAACTGATTCAAATGCCTGAAAGTTAAGTTGCTATTTAGGCAACTTAACTAGATGTTTTTGACAGTATGGGAACTAAATATAATTTAAAAACAGACACATGTAGATCCCCATTCAGCTGACCTGGCTGACACAGCAGTAAGACATTGGTCTGCGAGATGGACCATCTTCCTGAATACAGTGTACAGGGATGTACAGCATCCCTGATGAACAAACACAGGACATTATTAGCTTCATCTTTTCTGTACTTTCAAGCCACAGAGGAAGGGCAGACTAGCAATTTTTGGGGTATAAACATGGAAAAAGAAAAGTTAATTTCCAAGAGAAACATAGTGTATACCCTGCCGGTAGCTTCTATTACTAACTGCCTTAAAAGCTATTTTCTTCCCCCTTGGGAAAATGATACAGAAGTTCGGTTATATCTTCATGTTTAATTCAAATGACAAACTTTCAGAACTATTCCCTTATCATCATATGCTTTAGATTGAAAGTAGAAAAATAAATAAATAAATAAATAATTCCAGTGTTTCAAAGTAACAAAGTCCAAGTTCTGTGAACAGAGTAGTTCTTCAGTATATATTTGTGAACTGAGGAAAGATCACAAAAGGGAGAGGAAACATCATATTCGGGTGGTTTTTTTCTCTCTATTATGCATGGGTCATTTTAGCTTCTTAGAAATTGCATTTTCAGAACAGTGTTGGGATCAAATAATCTTCATCATCCTGATGAAAATTTCAAAGCAGATTATTTTAAAAATCAGACAAAGAAAACATAAAGAACAAATGGCTGCATAAAGGATTTTCCTGGATTGTTTATTAATTTGATTTAGTAAAGTAATACATAAGAAATACCCTTGAATTGGTGGGGAATTTCCAAAAGAAAGAAGATAGATGGGTTCAGAAGGAAGAGGAAAACCACAATGCAGTTTCTAAGGTCTACATATAAGCCTCAACCTTTAAGCAATAGTTGATTTTCATGGAAGTATATAGACAGTACCACATATCCAGGCAGACATCAGTGGAAATATTCAATGTTAATTTACTTTATATTTTGCTAATAATTTTTTTATCATGTGTGCTATATGCTGTTTTCATAACAAGAATGGTAAACTATGAGTTAAATGGTTCCTTTTCCTGGTGCAGCAAATGTGGCGATTCTAGCACACTAAAGCAGGCACAGAAGGTTTTGTATTGACTTTTGACAAATTTTGAGAAGTCAGTTTTACTTCCAGAAAATGTCTTATAAATGTCAAAAGCCTTTATGTTCTAAGGGGCTCTGTTTTAGAGACATAAGTGACAACATCTCAAGTAGACAGGGAAGTGCAGGACAGGTCTCTGGATGGACCTTGGTGACCCAGCTTTTTCCCCCTTTCTTGCTTACAGTTCTCAAGAATAACTGCAGAATGTGCTGGAAATGCAACATTCTGAGATAAAGAGGAACTGGTTGGGCTTCATTTCTGTCCCTCCCACCACAGAATGACCTACAATGCTTTAGCCCAGTGAGTGCAATTGCCCCGGGATATAAAACCCAAGGTATTGGGTTTTCAGGGTTCCTTAGCTGCAGTGAGATGTGGGGTATTTGCAGACAAGACTCCATCCACCCTCAGAAACTTTCCTGAGACTTGGGGGATCAGCTTGCCATAAATCCTGTGCTTCTATTGTTCCCTGCTGCCTATGTATGAGTAATGAAGTTGCTTCCCTTAACTTGTTCTGTGAGAGTTCTGTCTCATGGAACTCAAGCAGGAGACAGAGTAATTGGTGCATGGTGAATCTGATTCTCAGGAAGAATATGTAGGCCTGAGATTCTTAGTAAGTGAAATTTATCCTTGATACAGCAAAAAGGAATATTGTATAAGTGGTTGTTTTGAGTAGAAAACAAGCATATGTTTTAGAAATCTCTAATATATCTCAGAAATACTTATTCTAAGCCTGGCAGCATAAAAATTAATAGAGAAGTTCACTTGTTTCTTCTTCTCCTGCTCTCTAAGAAGAGAAAAGGACAAAAAGATGCATCAGTTTATTCTTAAGGTAAAATCGATGAAAGTAGAAGAGGAACCTCACACCCCCAGGGATCTTGTGGTACAGTGATAAGACTTCTTGGGCAGTGTTGAGAGGAGCAGAGAGGAAGTGGTGACCAAGATGGTGATGTCAAACCAGGATGCATAAGAGTTTATTTGAGGTAGAAGAACAAAACAAACCTAAGAGATCAGAGAATGAAATTTTTAATGAACATTGCTTTGGACCACGTTTTTCAGCCCCATTAAAACTTGGAGAGTGTTATAAAGATAGACATTTCTGCTTCTATCACCCTTCTTTAAAAAACAGCATCACTCCAGAACTGGAATACAAGAGCCATGGCTTTACAAACTTTATACAAATCTCAGATTAATTCAATTGAACAAACATCTGAAAGCGTGGGAGATTGCAGCACATCCTCAGTTGCAGCATCATCTTGAATAGAAGTCTCATGGCTTCCTTTTACATCGACTCTCTATGTAGCCACTTCGCTATATAATCTGAAGGCTCTAAAGTTGAGAAAGACAGAGTTCTTTCCTCTGAGAGGTAGTAATATAGTAGAAAGACTTACATGTTATCAGGTATGCTACTACTATTACTAATAACTTATATTCAAGTGCTGTGCTAACTGCTTTACATGTGTTAACTCATTTAATCTTCATGAAAACCTATGAAGTAAAGTAACTCATTGTATCCTCATTTAGGGAATAGAAAGTGAAGAACTAAAAGGTGAAGGCACTGGCTAAAAGTCACTTACCTAGTAAGATATAATGCTGGGTAAATATATACAGGAGTGTGAGACACGTGCTGTTCAAAGTCTCAAGATTGTTGTGACATGCTGTGAACACAAAGAAGAAAAGCTACTAATCCTAACTGGATAGGAATTATCAGTGGAAACAAAGATGGAATGAAATAAACCAAGAAACAAGCTGATGATTTTGGCAACTGGGCAGTTTTTGATGACATTTAAGGCAAGTTTCAGCAAGACAGTAGAAGCAGAAACCAACATCCAGTGGGCTAGGGATAGAATTGTGAAGTAACTTTCAGCAACTCTTATGAAGTCTGGTGATGATAAGAAGGAAAGAACTGGTGACAGAAACCTGAGGAAAAAGTAGATAAGGTCTTTTTTGGATACAGAAATTTGAATATATTTTTGGCTGGTGGAATAGGGAAGATGGAAATATCACAAATAAAAAGAGAAATAGGATGCTTTCCAAGATGTATTACATAGTTTCCTGTCTTTTTCAGCAGAATATAAGAAAGATTTAAAACATCTTTCTTAATGACTTAAGATTATTATCATGAGTTTTGATTAGTATTCCCTGTTCTAATTCTGAAATGAGATTTTCAAGTCCGTTGAAACTCCAGTTTAGTGAAATTCTGGCATTCCTAGGAAAGCTGTGGTGGCTTGTGTTTTAAGAAGAACTGAGCACAAACTATAGACTTCCTCTCCTGAAATAAATGCCTAGAAATTTAAGAAACAATATAAATATGTAACCATCTTCAAAAATAAGGAGAATAGATTATAGAGGACCAGAGCAGGGAAGAATTCTAAAAAGAAGCAAAGCATATGGGATCAGATTAAGGAAACTATAGCTCAGGACCTTGTACGATGGACTGTGGCTACAAAAGGTGAGTTCATGGTTGATGGTAGGGTGGTTAGATGAGATATCATAGTAACAATTATCCAGGTGTTTAAAATTGGTGTTTTCTCTCTTTTTATTGGGTCTGTCCTGCCTCTAAGTGCTTATGTTGAGTAAAGGAGTTTTGTTAGAGAGACAAGGTGGTGAACAAGACAGAAGAAAGAAGCTATATGTTTAAGAGATAAGCCATTGTGTGGAACAAGTACAGAAAGTAATTTAACAGGAAATCTGATTTATTAAGTTGAGTGAAAAAATCAAAAGTCACTCAATATTGGAAAAAAATTGCAACCAAGAAGAGGAGTTTAAAAGCTTAATGAATATTAGAAGAATTTACATCCAAGGAAACAGCGAATAAAGCCATGACAGCAAGGCTTTACAACGTATATAATTAATATTATTAGGGAGATAAGGAACAAA
Source organism: Pan troglodytes (assembly GCF_028858775.2). Taxonomy (NCBI): domain Eukaryota; kingdom Metazoa; phylum Chordata; class Mammalia; order Primates; family Hominidae; genus Pan; species Pan troglodytes. Next base: position 110,266,543 of record NC_072408.2, on the reverse strand, counting down.
AGGTTATTAGGGAGAGATAAAGATAAGAGCAGAAATTAATGACATAGAAAATAAACAGAAAAGCTCACTAAACCAAAAGTTAGATTTTTGAAAAGATGAATACAACAACAAAAACTTTGCCAAAGTTGATAAAAAATAGAAACAAGGAAAGAATAAATGAAAGAAAGACTGAAGGTGCAAGCAAATAATATTATGAATGAAAAATAAGACATAATTACAGACACAGAGATGAGTATGACAAAGATGTATTAAAACTTTATGTTAATAAATTTGAAAACTGGTAGAATGAAAAAATTCTAGAATAATATAACGTTAAAAGCCTCTTATATAAATATAACTTTATATAAACCTTTATATAAGATAAATAATAATCTAAGAAGAAATAGAAAACCTGCATAGTCATTAAAGAAATAAAATTAATGCTTTAATAAGTCCATTAACAGGGAGTTAACACTTCTTTTATGGGAGAGTTATACTGTGCATTGAGAGAATTGATTATTCTAGTCCTAGGCAAACTTCTCCAGAAAATTTAGAATTATCAAATTGATTGCAAAAAAATTTCCTTTTCTTTTTTTTTAAATATACTATCAGTTCTAGGGTACATGTGCACGACATGCAGGTTTGTTACATATGTATACATGTGCCATGTTGGTGTGCTGCACCCATTAACTTGTCATTTACATTAGGTATATCTCCTAATGCTATCCCTCCCCGCTCCCCCCACCCCATGACAGGCCCCAGTGTGTGATGTTCCCCTTCCTGTGTCCAAGTGTTCTCATTGTTCAATTCCCACCTATGAGTGAGAACATGTGGTGTTTGGTTTTTTGTCCTTGTGAGAGTTTGCTGAGAATGATGGTTTCCAGCTTCATCCATGTCCCTGCAAAGGACATGAACTCATCCTTTTTTATGGCTGCAAAGTATTCCATGGTATATATGTGCCACATTTTCTTAATCCAGTCTATCATTGATGGACATTTGGGTTGGTTCCAAGTCTTTGCTATTGTGAATAGTGCTGCAATAAACATACATGTGCATGTGTCTTTATAGTAGCATGATTTATAACCCTTTGGGTATATACCCAGTAATGGGGTGGAAAATATTTCCTTTTCTAATTGTTCATTCCTTCCTAAATCTATGCCATTTGCCATATGACTTTGTAGCTTCTCCTATCGAGAGGTGGAATCTATTTCCTTAATTCTTGCATCTGACTCAGTTTTATGATTTATGTGATTTACGATTTTATGTGATTTATGATTTTATGTGATTAGAATGTGGTGGAAGTGATGGTGTGCTAGTGGTCAGCCTGTGCCTCCAGAGCTCTTTCATGCTTCCATGCTTTTGGAATCCTGACACCATCATGCAAACAACCCCAGGCTAGCCTATTAGATGTGAAAAACCTGTAATCCAGTCATCCCTGTCACTTCAGCCCATAGCCAAACAACTGCTCGTCAGGCGAGTAAGGACATCCTAGATGATCTGGTCCTCAGCTGATTTATCTGTTAAGCACAGACCTATCAGTGAGCTTGGATAAGTTTGGCTTCATCTGGCCTAAATCAACAGAAATTCTCAGTGGACCCATGAACTCCCGAGCAATAATAAAGGCTTATTGTTTTAAGTCATTGAGTTTTAGGGTGGTTTGTTACATAGCCATAGTCACCTGATGGAAAAATTGGTACCTAGAAATTGAGTGCTATTATAACAAAAACCTAAAATATGTAATATTGGTTTTGGAACTCGGCTACAAGCAGAGGCTGGGAAAATGGCAAGCAAACTGGCTGCAAAACCTGGAAAAGTGGTGATAACATTGTTATTGGAGGCTGGATAAGGGTGACATATGCTATGTAATAAAGCAACTGGCAATACTATTGCCTGAATTAACTTTCCTAAGGGGAAAATAGACCCAACAAATGTTTGGGTTTGGCTAAGTTTGTTTCCAGGCAGAATGTTGGAGAGTCAGCTGATTGCCCCAAACTGTAGATAATATGCTATGGCAAGAAATAAATGAGTTTAAGAAAGAACTGGCCAGTTTGCAAGCATAATTTATAGGGCACATATAGAGACCAGAATTGGCTGGGTTAGAAAATAAAATGGGCTGGGTGCAGCAGCTCATGCCTGTTATTCCAGCACTTTGGGAGGGTGCAGTGCTAGGATCCCTTGAACCCAGGAGCAGAAGACAGCCTTGGGAACGTAGACAGACCTGTCTCTACAAAAAATAAAAAATAGCTAGGCATGGTGGTGCACATTTGTGGTCGCAGCTACTTGGGAGGCTGAGGTGGGAGCATTGCTTGAGGCTAGGAGGTTGAGGCTGTAGTAAGCTATGATTGTGCTTCTGCGCTCCAGCCTGGGCAACAGAATGAGACCCTGTCTCAAATAAATAAACAAATAAATAAATAAAATGAAAGAAAAGAAAAAGAAAATAGAAAATATTGTCTCCATTTGGCAAAAGGTGTTTAAAATAAAATGGAACCTGGAGGCATAGATAAATTTGAAGTTGTGCTCAACTATGTGTTGAGACCTCAGCATTGCGGTGTCCTACAGCAGTCTGACACACCCAAAGTGACAATGATATAGAGAGAGGAAGAGGGAGATGTCTTGAAAACAACTGTGCGTATAACTTTCAGCAAATACATTTAAATGGAATCAGATGTATAAAAGGTCCAGGAAGTTCTTAAGTGAGTTGTATGGAAAAAGCTTTATCAACCTGAAATTGAATAGTCTGAGATTGGTAAAATTCCAAAATTGCCTTTGGGCCCCCAACTTTCTATGGACTGAAAGCAGGCTGAGAAACTTACTCAGCTGCCAGTGCAATCTACTTCTATTTCAAGAAACCTAGGCTGTGATGTAAAAGGAATCACATCTCAAAGGACAGAGCCAAGATTCATGGTAGAACCAGTGGGTGGAGCAAAAAACCATGAAGAACAGCAGATTGGGAGCCACTCCTGGAGAGTAAAACTGGAGTCTAATTAATGACACCTTCTTAGGGGAGACCGTGGGGTTGACCTGGCAACAATTGCTCAGTAAGATTTTAGAATTGCTGTGGAACGATGCTGTGAATGCATCAATAGATAACTGATGCACTGCCCCTTCACCTCAAATTATTTGTCATGGAAGGATAATCTTGATATCAAAACCAATGAAAGAAAACATGAGAGAAAAGTTATAGAACAATTTCATGAACACTGATAGAAAATACTGATCCAAAATATTAGTAAATAAATCAAGAACACCAAGTTTATCCCAGTAAAGCAAGAGGAGATTAACATTAGAAAATCAATTAGTACGTAATCTTGATATCAAAAATTAAAAGGACAGTGCAGAAAAGGAAAGTTATAGGCAATTTCACTGGTGGACATTGATGCAAAAATCCTAAACACAAATCTAGTAAACCAAATCTATCATGTTAAGTTTATCTTAGGGATGCAAGGGCAGATTAACATGAAGAAATCAATTCATTTACCACACTAATAGATTAAGGTAGAAATCTAAATCTAAGGTAAAAACCTAAACCTAATATATTTAATCTAAATACCTAATCAATATATACAATTAATTCCAGTTCATATAACAGCAAGAAACAGAAAATTCAATAATACAAGATATCATTTACAAAACCTAAAAAATTAAAAGATATAACTTTTATGCAAAAATTATAAAACCTTATATTAAGATACATTAAATAAAATTTAAAAAGTAGAAAAACAAAATATATTTATATTTGAAGACTTACTATTATAAAGATGGTCATTCTTCCCATTAATTTTAGAGTTTGTGCATTTTCACTTGAGTGAATGCTTTTTTTTTTTTTTCAAATGGAACTAGAAAAAAATTCTAAAGTTTAGATGGGAGAACAAAAAGGCAGGAATGACCAGGATACTCCTGAAGAAAAATAAATTAGGGGAGGGAGAATTGCCTTATTAGATATCAAGAATTGTTATAAGTATGTAGCAATTAAAACATGATTATAGAGAAATAGCCCAATGGAATGGAAGAAAGAGCCACGAATATGGAAACTTGACATCTCACAGAGCTGGTATTACACACCAAAACATATTATTATCTTATTTTTTTCAAGTGCTTAATAAGTGATTGTTATCATGTCTATTTTTTAAATTTATTTTTTATTTCAATATGTTTTTGGGGAACAGGGGGTGTTTGGTTACATGAATAAGTTCTTTAGTGGTGATTTCTGAGATTTTGGTGCATCCATCACACAAGTGGTATACACTGTACTCTATGTGTAGTCTTTTATCCCTCACCCCTCTCCCAACCTTCCCCCCAAGTCCCCAAAGTCCATGGTATCATTCTTATGCCTTTGTGTCCTGATAGCTTAGCTCCCAATTATGATTGAGAACATACAATGTTTGGTTTTTCCATTCCTGAGTTACTTCACTTAGAATAATAGTCTCTGATTCCATCCAGGTTTCTGCAAATGCCATTATTTTTTTCCTTTTTATGGTTGAGTAGTATTCCATGGTGTCTATCTATCTATCTATCTATCTATCTATCTATCTATCAATCAATCATATTTTCTTTATCCACTCATTGATTGATGGGCATTTGGGCTGCTTCTGTATTTTTGCAATTGCAAATTGTGCTGCTATAAACATGTGTGTGCAAGTATCTTTTTCATATAATTACTTATTTTCCTCTGGGTAGGTACCTAGTAGTGGGATTGCTGGATCAAATGGTAGATCTATTTTTAGTTCTTTAAGGAATCTCCACACTGTGTTGTATACTGTGGTTGTACTATTAATAGTTTACATTCCCACCAACAGTGTAAAAGTGTTCTCTTTTTACCACATCCACACCAACATCTATTTTTTTTTAATTTTTTGATTATGGCCATTCATGCAGGAGTGAGGTGGTATCGCATTGTGATTTTGATCTGCATTTCCCTGATCATTAGTGATGTTGAGCATTTTTCTATATGCTTGTTGGCCAATTGTATATCTTCTTTTGAGAATTGTCTGTTCATGTCGTTATCCCACATTTTGATGAGATCGTGTTTTCTTGCTGATTTATTTGAGTTCTTTGTAGATTCTGGATATTAGTCCTTTGTCAGATGTATGGATTGTGAAGATTTTCTCTCACTGTGGGTTTTCTCTTAACTCTGCTGATTATTTCTTTTGCTCTGCAGAAGCTTTCTAGTTTAAGCCCCATGTATTTATCTTTGTTTTTGTTGCATTTGCTTTTGCGTTCTTGGTCATGAAGTCTTTGTCTAAGCCAATGTCTAGAAGGATTTTTCCAATGTTGTCTTCTAGAATCTTTATGGTTTCAGGTCTTAGATTTAAGTCTTTGACCCATCTTGAGTTGATTTTTGTATAAGGTAAGAGGTGGGGATCCAGTTTCATTCTTCTATATGTGGCTTGCCAATTATCCCAGCACCATTTGTTGAATAGGGTATCCTTTCCCAACTTTATGTTTTTGTTTGCTTTGCCGAAGGTCAGTTGGCTATAAGCATTTGGCTTTATCTCTGGGTTTTCTATTCTGTTCCATTGGTCTGTGTGCCTATTTTTATACCAGTCATGCTGTTTTGGTGACTGTGGCATTATAGTATAGTTTGAAGTTGGGTAATGTGATGCCTCCAGATTTGTCCTTTTTGCTTAGTCTTGCTTTGTCTATGTGGGCTCTTTTTTGGTTCCACATGAATTATAATATTTTTTTTTCTAGTTCTGTGAAGAATGATGGTAGTATTTTGATGGGAATTGCATTGAATTTGTGATTGCTTTTGGCAGTATGGTCGTTTTCACAATATTGATTCTACTCATCCATGAGCATGGGATGTGCTCCCATTTGTTGGTGTCATCTATGATTTTTTCAGCAGCGTTTTGTAGTTTTCCTTATACAGGTCTTTCACCTCCTTGATTAGGTATATTCCTAAGCATTTTATTATTTTTTTTTGCAGCTATTGTAAAAGAGGTTGAGTTCTTGATTTGATTCTCAGCTTGGTCACTGTTGGTGTATAGCAGAGCTACTGATTTGTGTACATGGATTTTGTATTCTGAAATTTTGCTGAATTCATTTGCCAGTTTTAAGAGCTTTTTGGATGGTTCTTTAGGATTTTCTAGGTGTATGATTATATCATCAGCAAACAGTGACAATTTGACTTCCTTTTTACCAGTTTGGATGCCCTCGATTTCTTTTTGTTGTCTGATTTCTCTGGCTAGGACTTCTAGTACTATGTTGAATAGAAGTGGTGAGTGGACAATCCTTGTCTTGTTCCGATTCTCAGGGGAAATGCTTTCAATTTTTCCTCATTCAGTATAATGTTGGCTGTGGGTTTGTCATAGATGGCTTTTATTACCTTACCTTCCATCTTGATTTCATTGTTGACCCAGTGATCATTCAGGAGCAGGTTATTTAATTTCTATGCATTAGCATGATTTTGAGGATTCCTTTTGGAGTTGATTTCCAATTTTATTCCACTGTGGTCTGAGAGAGTACTCTATATAATTTTGATTTTCTTAAATTTACTGAGACTTTTTTGTGCCCTATCACATGGTCTATCTTGGAGAATGTTCCATGTGCTGATGACCAGAATGTATATTCTGCAGTTGTTGCATAGAATGTTCTGCAAATATCTGTTAAGTCCATTTGTTCTAGGGTATAGTTTAAGTCCATTGTTTCTTTGTTGACTTTCTGTCTTGATGACATGTCTAATGCTGTCAATGGAGTATTAAAGTCTCCCACTATTGTTGTGTTGCCATCTATCTCATTTCTTAGGCCCAGTAGTAATTGTTTTATAAATTTAGGAACTCCAATGTTACATGCGTGTGTATTTAGGATTGTGATATTTTCCTGTTGGACTAGTCCTTTTATCATTGTATAATGTCCCTCTTTGTCTTTTTAAACTGTTGTTGCTTTAAAGTCTGTTTTTTCTGATATAAGAATAACCACTTCTGCTCACTTTTGGTGTCCATTTGCATGGATATCTTTCTCCACCCCTTTACCTTAAGTTTATGTGAGTCCTTATGTTTTAGTTGAGTCTCCTGAAGACAGCAGAAACTTGGTTGATGAAATCTTATCACTTCTTCCATTCCATATCTTTTAAGTGGAGCATTTAGGCTATTTACATTCAATGTAAGTATTGAGATGTGAGGTACTATTCTATTCATTATGCTATTTGTTGCCTGAATACCTTTTTTAAAATTGTGTTATTGTTATATAGGTCCTGTGAGATTTATGCTTTAAGGAGGTTCTATTTTGGTGTATTTCAAGGATTTGTTTCAAGATTTAGAGTTCCTTTTAGTGGTTTGTAGTGCTGGCTTGTTATTGGTGAATTCTCTCAGCATTTGTCTGTCTGGAAGACTGTATCTTTTTTTCATTTATGAAGCTTAGTTTCACTGGATTCAAAATTCTTTGCTGATAATTGCTTTGTTTAAGGAGGCTAAAAATAGGACCCCAATCCCTTCTAGCTTGTAGGGTTTCTGCTGAGAAATATGCTGTTGCTCTGATAGGTTTTTCTTTATACCAAATCATATTAGAGAGCTGGCATAATATGTAAATTGCTTAGAACTGTGACTGGCATGTAGTAAACAGTGTATAAAGTTAGCTGCTATTGTTATTGTTATTAGTACTACTACCATTACCATAGATTGGTGATGAAACTATGGACTTATCTGTAAATGGTGCTATCCCATTGAAAAAAAGGAAGTTGACTTTCGCCTCTTGCCATATACAAAAACCAATTCAAGAGCAATAAGAGACTTAAATAAAAATGACAAATCTCTAACATTTATAAAAGACAATATAGAAGAACATCTTCATGACCTTAAATGAGGGAAGATTTTCAAAAACAAGACCCAAAGAGTACTAACTATAAAGAAAGGTCTTGATAAGTATAGTACTTAAAGAATTGATTCCATTCGTTTAAGCATCATAAGGAAAACAAAATAATTGGAAAGCTCCAAATGGGAGAGAGTATTTGCAATACATATAATCCAGAAAGAATATCTAGGGCACATAAATAACTCTTTATAAAAAAAGCAAACCACAACAGGAAAATGGGAAAGGACTTGCACAAGCATTTTACAGAATAACCTATGCTGATGGCCAGTCAGCAAGTGAAGATACTCGTTCTCATTAGTAAATCAAGGAAATGCAAATTAAATTCAAAATGAGATAGCAGCAGGCACACCAAAAACCCCCCCAAAAACCCAAAAAAGAGTAAATGGAATGTTGGTGAGGACATGGAACAATTAGAATCAGTACAAATTTGTACAACTAGTTGGAGAAACAATTTGATATTATATGGTATTGAGTTGAAAAAACTGTTTTTCCTCTGCTCTCACACCACAACAATCAACACAGACGAAACGTGGGATTTTCCCCCACCAACAAACAAGCAATCAGTTCTGCAGTGGACACCAGCTGGGTTTCCTCCAATTCAATTCTGACATCATCTACCTGGAGACGGTGTCAGATCCCACAGGTTGAGGGAGAAGAGAATGATAAGGAACAAACTCACATAGCGTCTACCCCTGAGAGACGGTATGGGGGATGAGTACAGATTGGCAAGCAGTACACAGGAAGTATCAACATGATTCGTAACAGTTTTTTTATACTTTGGATTGTGGGTTCATGTATGTTTATGGTTTATTACTTATGGATATCTACATATGTTCTCTTTTATAATCAAGTATTTTATATTTAAAATATCAAAAATATATTTAAGAAGTAGAAGAAATATATCAAAGCTTGTATAGCAATATTAATTTAAGGTAAAATAGATTTCAATGCAAAAGACATTTAAAGAAAAAAAGAAAGGGGGAATATGATATTGATAAAAGGATTAATTACTAAAGAAGGTATGATAGTCAACATAACTTTGATGTATACATCAAAAACTTATAAAGAAGAAGAGAACTTGCTTATTTGTGCAAGTATATGTACAATCTTATATGGAGAAACTAATTCAAATTCTAGTTAAGTCTTCAAGACACATCTTTCAGAAACAAATGAATCAATTAGACAAACATGAGTATGGCCACAGAAGATAGAACTAACACAATTTGCAGGTACATACTTACACATGTGACTGTGTGCCAATACAAATACAAATGGAGAATAACATTATTTAAAAATATGCTTGAAAAGTTTTACCAAGTTAACTCATACTAGACAGAAAGGATATTTTAATGCATTTCAAAAAGTCGATATTATATAAGCCACATTGATGACAGAATTATACAATAAATGATGTTTAAAATGCTTCTAATTTTACTTTAAATTTTTATTTAGAAGTTACAAACTAAGAACTAAAAAATAACAGAAGAAAGCCCTTTGTATTAGAACCTGTGAAACCCATGAATCCCACGTGGGGCTCAGGGAAAAATGTAGACCTTTACATGTATTTTATTTAGAAACAACAAATAGTATAAAAATGAACTAAGCTTTCAACTTAAGAAGCTAGCAAATTAATAACAAAGTTGGCATTAATAATTATAATTAGTAAAGATAACATAAATTATTAAAATGGGTAACAAACAGCAAAGTTGATCCATAAAACCAAAAATTAATTTTTGTAAAAAACAATAAAATAAAACTTTGGCATATATAACCAAAGAAAAGGAGACAAATGGCACAGGTAAAGAATTTTTATTTGACATTGATGATAAATACAGGTTTTAGAAACATTAAAATGTTAAAAAAAATGTGCAACATGAAATCTGGAAATAGCTAATTAAAATTTCAGTTTCACGTTTCGAGGACTTAGCGTCACCCATCCAATTTGATATCATCTATAAAGTGCTTAGTCTCTTTCTCTTTCTATGCCTTGAAGAAAATAAGCTTATGTCTGATCTCAACTCAACATGACTTCTTGCACAGCCTTTTTCTACCCTTTATGGTATGTGCCAACCCTGCTCAGCTGGCTAAACTCAGTGGAGAAAAACACTGCCAAGCAGAGGTTTCAAATGAATGACTTCAACATTTAATTACAGATATGTTTTGTTTGACCTGCAGAGAATTTTTAATTTTTTGAATTATTGCTAATTGAAAAAATGAAGAGATTTCACCTAAAAATTTATATTTTTGGCATGGCAAAAATCAGAATTGCTGAGGGTTACATGAGGCTTGTGCTCTTCCATTCACAATAGTCTCCAATGGGGAGTTTGGAGTGAGAGTCCTGGAATTTAATCTCATCTCTGCCACCCACTAGCAGATTGTCTCAGAAAAGTTACCTAAACTCTAGAGTGCACTAATTTTCCTTATTTGCAACATGGAGGAAACATCAGGCTTAGAAGGTCACTGGATATTGACCAAGATAATGAACATAAAAATATCTGGCAGAGTTCTGGGCCACTGGTTGAGGGCTCATTCTGTATCAGTTTCCTCTTCTGCCTTTGTTGTTCTTCTCTACAACATAAAATTTCTGGCACTTGTTAGTCGTAGATAAGCAATAAAATTATCTTGACAAAATATTCAGCAATAATTAACATTCTCTGTGTAGGTGTTTGAAAAGATGAAACTTGTGCTGTTTGATTTCAGTTTATTCTAATATATAGAAGTTACTAGCCATGCACCTCCTTACTAGCCTGAAACTCAAGACTTCAGTTCCTTTTTTTCCCCTTCTTCCATGTGGTAACTTTCTCCATTTGACTGTAAGCTGCTTAGAGCACCTGCCCTGTTTACTACTTAGTTCTCAGAATGTAGGGCAAAACCTAGTGTCTAATAGGCATTAAATAAAATAAATATTTGTTGAATGAATGATTGAGAATGTGTAATTTCCAAGGTTATTTCCCTTTTAAACAGTTTGAAAAATTAATTTTTTTTACTCTTTAATACATATATTCTTTCATTCATTTACTCTTTTCTTTTTAAAAAGATCTATGTATGATACATGGAAAGCATGTAGTGCAGTGTCTGACACATAGAAAGCACTTAATGTATTATTTGTTAATTTAAGAGTTTTATTATCTACATTGTTCTGATCGTAAAGCCCTGAGATTTGGTGATTTGTTAAAAAATGATAAGGCAGGGTATATCAGGATGGGAATAAAAGAGGCTATGCCAGGATGTACAGGGAACTGGCAGAATGGAGTGCTGATTTAGATTGCAGCAGGAAGGTGCAATGATAGAATAGGCTAAGGCCCCATTTGTGAGGTTGGAATGTCAACGATAGGGCTTTGCAAGGGAAGCCTCCTTGTCTTCAGCCTGCGAAGATCTTAGGTACCCAAACCAGCAAACTGTTGTTGACTTGCACATCTGTGCTGTCCAGTGCATGCAAATGTCATTGTTCACAGAACTGTCATCCCCGTAAGACTGTGAGACCAAAAATTGGATGTGAGATCATCAATCGTATCGCTCCTTGCTTTTGTGAAGAAATAACAGCCGTGCATGCACATTGGTTATGGTTAGTTGCTGACATTATCTCATTATAAATATCTAGAGAAATGTATGTATGTCAGATTTCATAATGTGGAATTTCATAATAAAAGTGATGATATAAAATGTTAACATTGACAGCAGTAAAGGGAAAGTTGTAAAAGTGGAGGAAAATTTGCATGTGAAAATTTTGGTGGACATTTTAAAGGTTATGATACAGATTTTTGACTTTATTTACTTATTTATTTTTGAGATGGAGTCTTTCTCTGCCACTCAGGCTGGAGTGCAGTGGTGTGATCATAGCTCACTGTAACTTTAAACTCCTGGGCTCAAGTGATCCTCCCACTTCAGCCTCCTGAGTAGCTGGGACTACAGGTGCATACCACCAAGCCTAGCTAATTTTTAAATTTTTTTGTAGAGATGAGGTCTCACTATGTTGACCAGGCTGGTCTTGAATGCCTGGCCTCAATCTGTACTTCAGCCTTGACTTCCCAAAATGTTGGGATTACAGAGATGAGCCACCATGCTGGGGCTAGATTTTTGATTTCTAAGAGAAAATAATTTGTCTTTAATGATTGAGTTTTCTTTAAACTGGATTCACACTTCCCCTTTTCTCAAGAGAAGTTTCTGTTATTTGAGAACACATTTCCTGTTTTCACATTTGCTCATCTGAATATGATGCCAGACCTGAGAGAGAAAGGATGTTGTTCTGCACATCTTGAAGACAGCTTGCTTTCTATTGTCCCCAGCCCTCAGCTCACCACTGCTGCTTTTGAGGACTCTCCCTTGGTGGGCTTCAGTCATTCAAACCTGACTCCATTAGGTGCTGCTCACTGCCTTGGAGGCTGCTGCTCCTGTGTGTCAGATCCACAGAGATATCCGAGTTCAGAAATGAGTGGAAAAATACCCATGGTGGGCAGGAAGAGGTGAGAAATTTTTGGTTATGTGAGGAAGGCATTTCTTAAAATAGCCCAGTTTGAAATTGTTGCTTAGTTTTCCTTTTAATGATCAGTTTCAGTTTGAAGGTTTTATATCTACAGGAAAAAAATATTTCAACCATTTTTGCAAAATTTGGCCAAAAGGCTTGAGCTTGTATTAGTATTACCAGTGGCATTAAATCATGAGATCATTTGGTAAAATGTAAATTTCCTCCCCCTTCTCTGTCCAGTAGTCTAGGAAATAAACTTTCTAATATGCTTGGGTTGGGGAAGGGTGCCTCAAACCTCATGGGCTATTTGGAAAATATAATACTTAGGAGTCCAACTAGGGAGGAAACAATATTTGCTTTTTGACAGAGTAAAGTTGGTGCTTATCAATTAAAAATGATGCTGGCCATAGGTAGTTAACTGTTTGCTAGGTAAATGAAAAGTAGTTTATTTTTTAAAAATAATTATGGCATGTGTTAATATTCCCAAATTCAAACATAGCAGAAATATAGTAAGATTTCACCCATTATTAGCTTGAAGCAATTCTTGTGTACCCTGTGGTTATATGCAAACTTAATAGATGCTAAGTGTAAAAGAAAGATTCCATGGTCAGAGGTTGAGAAATGATTGGTGAAGGAATTTAAACACTTTTTTTTTTCACTGTAGAACTTGGCCTAAACTACTGCACATTGTAATTCTCCAAGAGGGGAGCCACGGTGTGGTGTTGTACCTCATTTGAAATGGAGTTAGGCCAATCTGGGTTTTAATTCTGTGCCACTCTTGACAAATCACATAACCTCTTTGAGTTCTGGTTCATCTGCAAAATGGGTCTAATAGCACATATCTCATGGATTTGTAGTGCACATAAAACACTCAACAAGACTATTTGCATAATAACAAATGTTAATTTAAAATTTATGACTCTATTTTCCTTTCTTGAAGTTAGGGGTCTATGGTGAAGTACCCACTTGTACCAGAGTAGGAGTTTCTTTTTTTTTTGGTATCTGTGAGGCTTTTATTTATTTATTTATTTATTTTATTTTGTTTTTTTTTAATTACACTTTAAGTTTTAGGGTACATGTGCACATTGTGCAGGTTAGTTACACATGTATACATGTGCCATGCTGGTGTGCTGCACCCACTAACTCGTCATCTAGCAGTAGGTATATCTCTCAATGCTATCCCTCCCCCCTCCCCCCACCCCACCACAGTCCCCAGCGTGTGATATTCCCCTTCCTGTGTCCATGTGATCTCATTGTTCAATTCCCACCTATGAGTGAGAATATGCAGTGTTTGGTTTTTTGTTCTTGTGATAGTTTACTGAGAATGATGATTTCCAGTTTCATCCATGTCCCTACAAAGGACATGAACTCATCATTTTTTATGGCTGCATAGTATTCCATGGTGTATATGTGCCACATTTTCTTAATCCAGTCTATCATTGTTGGACATTTGGGTTGGTTCCAAGTCTTTGCTATTGTGAATAATGCCGCAATAAACATACGTGTGCATGTGTCTTTATAGCAGCATGATTTATAGTCCTTTGGGTATATACCCAGTAATGGGATGGCTGGGTCAAATGGTATTTCTAGTTCTAGATCCCTGAGGAATCACCACACTGACTCTGTAGGCTCCACCTCTGGGGGCAGGGCACAGACACTGGATCCAGTTTCAGCTTTCTACATATGGCTAGCCAGTTTTCAAAGCACCATTTATTAAATAGGGAATCCTTTCCCCATTGCTTGTTTTTCTCAGGTTTGTCAAAGATCAGATAGTTGTAGATATGCGGCGTTATTTCTGAGGACTCCGTTCTGTTCCATTGATCTACATCTCTGTTTTGGTACCAGTACCATGCTGTTTTGGTTACTGTAGCCTTGTAGTATAGTTTGAAGTCAGGTAGTGTGATGACTCCAGCTTTGTTCTATTGGCTTAGGATTGCCTTGGCGATGCAGGCTCTTTTTTGGTTCCATATGAACTTTAAAGTAGTTTTTTCCAATTCTGTGAAGAAAGTCATTGGTAGCTTGATGGGGATGGCATTAAATCTGTAAATTACCTTGGGCAGTATGGCCATTTTCACGATATTGATTCTTCCTACCCATGAGCATGGAATGTTCTTCCATTTGTTTGTATCCTCTTTTATTTCCTTGAGCAGTGGTTTGTAGTTCTCCTTGAAGAGGTCCTTCACATCCCTTGTAAGTTGGATTCCTAGGTATTTTATTCTCTTTGAAGCAATTGTGAATGGGAGTTCACTCATGATTTGGCTCTCTGTCTGTTGTTGGTGTATAAGAATGCTTGTGATTTTTGTACATTGATTTTGTATCCTGAGACTTTGCTGAAGTTGCTTATCAGCTTAAGGAGATTTTGGGCTGAGACAATGGGGTTTTCTAGATATACAATCATGTCATCTGCAAACAGGGACAATTTGACTTCCTCTTTTCCTAATTGAATACCCTTTATTTCCTTCTCCTGCCTAATTGCCCTGGCCAGAACTTCCAACACTATGTTGAATAGGAGTGGTGAGAGAGGGCATCCCTGTCTTGTGCCAATTTTCAAAGGGAATGCTTCCAGTTTCTGCCCATTCAGTATGATATTGGCTGTGGGTTTGTCATAGATAGCTCTTATTATTTTGAAATACGTCCCATCAATACCTAATTTATTGAGAGTTTTTAGCATGAATGGTTGTTGAATTTTGTCAAAGGCTTTTTCTGCATCTATTGAGATAATCATGTGGTTTTTGTCTTTGGCTCTGTTTATATGCTGGATTACATTTATTGATTTGCGTATATTGAACCAGCCTTGCATCCCAGGGATGAAGCCCACTTGATCATGGTGGATAAGCTTTTTGATGTGCTGCTGGATTCGTTTTGCCAGTATTTTATTGAGGATTTTTGCATCAATGTTCATCAAGGATATTGGTCTAAAATTCTCTTTTTTGGTTGTGTCTCTGCCCGGCTTTGGTATCAGAATGATGCTGACCTCATAAAATGAGTTAGGGAGGATTCCCTCTTTTTCTATTGATTGGAATAGTTTCAGAAGGAATGGTACCAGTTCCTCCTTGTACCTCTGGTAGAATTCGGCTGTGAATCCATCTGGTCCTGGACTCTTTTTGGTTGGTAAACTATTGATTATTGCCACAATTTCAGCTCCTGTTATTGGTCTATTCAGAGATTCAACTTCTTCCTGGTTTAGTCTTGGGAGAGTGTATGTGTCGAGGAATTTATCCATTTCTTCTAGATCTTCTAGTTTATTTGCATAGAGCTGTTTGTAGTATTCTCTGATGGTAGTTTGTATTTCTGTGGGATTGGTGGTGATATCCCCTTTATCATTTTTTATTGTGTCTATTTGATTCTTCTCTCTTTTTTTCTTTATTAGTCTTGCTAGCGGTCTATCAATTTTCTTGATCCTTTCAAAAAACCAGCTCCTGGATTCATTAATTTTTTGAAGGGTTTTTTGTGTCTCTATTTCCTTCAGTTCTGCTCTGATTTTAGTTATTTCTTGCCTTCTGCTAGCTTTTGAATGTGTTTGCTCTTGCTTTTCTAGTTCTTTTAATTGTGATGTTAGGGTGTCAATTTTGGATCTTTCCTGCTTTCTCTTGTGGGCATTTAGTGCTATAAATTTCCCTCTACACACTGCTTTGAATGCATCCCAGAGATTCTGGTATGTTGTGTCTTTGTTCTCGTTGGTTTCAAAGAACATCTTTATTTCTGCCTTCATTTCATTATGTACCCAGTAGTCATTCAGGAGCAGGTTGTTCAGTTTCCATGTAGTTGAGCGGTTTTGAGTGAGATTCCATGGTGTATATGTACCACATTTTCTTTATCCAGTCTATCATTGATGGGTATTTGGGTTTGTTCCAAGTCTTTGCTATTGTGAATAGTGCTGCAATAAACATATGTGTGCATGTGTCTTTATAGTAGAACGATTTATAATCCTTTGGGTATATACCCAGTAATGGGTTTGCTGAGTCAAATGATGTTTCTGGTTCTAGATCCTTGAGGAATCACCACACTGTCTTCCACAATGGTTGAACTAATTTACACTCCCACCAACAGTGTAAAAGCGTTCCTTTTTCTCTACATTCTCTCCAGTGTCTGTTGTTCCCTGACTTTTTAATGATCACCATTCTAACTGGTGTGAGATGGTATCTCATTGTGGTTTTGATTTGCATGTCTCTAATGACCAATGATGATGAGCTTTTCTTCATATGATTGTTGGCCGCATAGATGTCTTCTTTTGATAAGTGTCTGTTCATATCCTTTGCCCACTTTTTGATGGAGTTGTTTGTGTTTTTCTTGTCAATTTGTTTAAATTCCTTGTAGATTCTGGATATTAGCCCTTTGCCAGATGGATAGATTTCAAAAATTTTCTCCCATTCTGTAAGTTGCCTGTTCACTCTGATGATAGTTTCTTTTGCTGTGCAGAAGCTCTTTAGTTTAATTAGATTCCATTGGCTTTTGTTGCCATCACTTTCAGTGTTATAGTCATGAAGTCTTTGCCCATGCCTATGTCCTGAATGGTATTGCCTAAGTTATTTTTCTAGAGTTTTCATGATTTTTAGGTCTTATGTTTAAGTGTTTAATCCATCTTGAGTTAATTTTTGTATAACATGTAAGGAAGAGGTCCAGTTTCAGTTTTCTGCATATGGCTAGCTGGTTTTCCCAACACCATTTATTAAATAGGGAATCCTTTCCCTATTGCTTGTTTGTGTCAGGTTTGTCAAAGATCAGATGGTTGTAGATGTGTGGCATTATTTCTGAGGCCTCTGTTCTGTTCCATTGGTCTATATATCTGTTTTTGTACCAGTACCATGCTGTTTTGGTTACTGTAGCCTTGTAGTATAGTTTGAAGTCAGGTAGTGTGATGCCTCCAGCTTTGTTCTTTTTGCTTAGGATTGTCTTAGCTATATGGACTCTTTTTTGGTTCCATATGAACTTTAAAGTAGTTTTTTCTAATTCTGTGAAGAAAGTCAATGGTAGCTTGATGGGGATAGCATTAAATCTATAAATTACTTTGGGCAATATGGCCATTTTCGTGATTTTGATGCTTCCTATCCATGAGCATGGACTGTTTTTCCATTTGTTTGTGTCTTCTCTTATTTCCTTGAGCAGTGGTTTGTAGTTCTCCTTGAAGAGGTCCTTCACATCCCTTGGAAGTTATATGCCTAGGTATTTTATTCTCTTTGAAGCAATTGTGAATGGGAGTTCACTCATGATTTGGCTCTCTGTTTGTCTATTATTAGTGTATAGGAATGCTTGTGATTTTTGTACATTGATTTTGTATCCTGAGACTTTGCTGAAGTTGCTTATCAGCTTAAGGAAATTTTGGGCTGAGACAATGGGGTTTTCTAAACATACAATCATGTCATCTGCAAACAGAGACAATTTGACTTCCTCTCTTCCTATTTAAATACGCTTTATTTTTTTCTCTTGCCTGATTGCCTTGGCCAGAACTTCCAATACTGTGTTGAATCGGAATGGTGAGAGAAGGCATCCTTATCTTGTGCCGGTTTTCAGAGGGAATGCTTCTAGCTTTTGCTCATTCAATATGATATTGGCTGTGGGTTTGTCATAAATAGCTCTCATTATTTTGAGATAGGTTCCATCAATACCTAGTTTATTGACAGTTTTTAGGATGAAGGGGTGTTGAATTTTATTAAAGGCCTTGTCTGCATCTATTGAAATAATCATGTGGTTTTTGTCATTGGTTCTGTTTATGTGATGGATTATGTTTATTGATTTGTGTATGTTGAACCAGCCTTGCATCCCAGGGATGAAGCTGACTTGATCACAGTGGATAAGCTTTTTGATGTGCTGCTGGATTCAGTTTGCCAGTATTTTATTAAGGATTTTCGCATCAATGTTCATCAGGGATATTGGCCTGAAATTTTCTTTTTTTGTTGTGTCTCTGCCAGGTTTTGGTATCAGGATGACATTGGCCTCATACAATGAGTTAGGGAGGAGTCCTCTTTTTCTGTTGTTTGGAATAGTTTCAGAAGGAATGGTACCAGCTCCTCCTTGTACCTCTTGTAGAATAAGGCTGTGAATCCATCTGGTCCTGGACTTTTCTTTTTGTTGTTAGGCTATTAATTACTGCCTCAATTTCAGAACTTGTTATTGGTCTATTCAGGGATTCGACTTCTTCCTGGTTTAGTTTGGGAGGGTGTATGTGTCCAGAAATTTATCCATTTCTTCTAGATTTTCTAGTTTCTTTGCATAGAGGTGTTTATAGTATTCTCTGATGTAGTTTGTATTTCTGTGGAATCAGTGGTGATATCCCCTTTATCATCTTTTATTGTGTCTGTTTGGTTCTTCTCTTTTTTCTTCTTTATTAGTCTGGCTAGTGGTCTGTCCATCTTGCTAGTCTTTTGAAAAACCAGCTCCTGGATTCTTGGATTTTTTGAAGGGTTTTTCATGTCTCTATCTCCTTCAGTTCTGCTCTGATCTTAGTTATTCTTCTTCTAGCTTTTGAATTTGTTTGCTCTTGCTTCTCTAGTTCTTTTAATTGTGATGTTAGGGCATCAATTTTAGATCTTTCCTGCTTTCTCCTGTGTACATTTAGTGCTATAAATTTCCCTCTAAACACTGCTTTAGCTGTGTCCCAGAGATTCTGGTATGTTATGTCTTTGTTCTCACTGATTTCAAAGAACTTACTTCTGCCTTAATTTCGTTATTTACCCAGTAGTCATTCAGGAGCAGTTTGTTCAGTTTCCATGTAGTTGTGTAGTTTTGAGTGAGTTTCTTAATCCTGAGTTCTAATTTGATTGCACTGTGGTCTGAGATACTGTTATGATTTCCGTTTTTTGCATTTGCTGAGGAGTGTTTTACTTCCAATTATGTGGTCAATTTTAGAATAAGTGTGATGAGGTGCTGAGAAGAATGTATATTCTGTTGATTTGGGGTGGAGAGTTCTGTAGATGTCTGTTAAGTCCACTTGGTCCAGAGCTGAATTCAAGTCCTGAATATCCTTGTTAATTTTCTGTCTCATTGATCTGTTTAATATTGACAGTGGGGTGTTAAAGTCTCCCACTATTATTGTATGGGAGTCAAATCTCCTTGTAGGTCTCTAAGAACTTGCTTTATGAATCTGGGTGCCTCTGTATTGGGTGCATATATATTTAAGATAGTTAGCTCTTCTTGCTGCATTGATCCCATTACCATGATGTAATGACCTTCTTTGTTTTTTTTTTTTTAATCTTTTTTGGCTTAATGTCTGTTTTATCAGAGACTAGGATTGCAACCGCTGTTTTTTTTGTTTTTTTGTTTTTTTTTTGCTCTCCATTTGCTTGGTAAATATTCCTCCATCCCTTTATTTTGAGCCTATGTTTGTCTTTGCATGTGAGATGGGTTTCTGAATACAGCGCACTGATGGGTCTTGACTCTTTTTCCAGATTGCCAGTCTGTGTCTTTTAATTGGGGCATTTAGCCCATTTACATTTAAGGTTAATATTTTTATGTGTGAATTTGATCCTGTCATTATGATGCTAGCTGGTTATTTTGTCTGTTAGTTGATACAGTTTCTTCAGAGTGTTGATGGTCTTTACAGTTTGGTATGTTTTTGCAGCGGCTGGTACTGGTTTTTCCTTTCCATATTTAGTGCTTCCTTTAGGAGCTCTTGTAAGGCAGGCCTGGTGGTAACAAAATCTCTCAGCATTTGCTTGTCTGTAAAGGATTTCATTTCTCCTTCACTTATGAAGCTTAGTTTGGCTGGATATGCAATTCTGGGTTGAAAATTCTTTTCTTTAAGAATGTTGAATAATTGCTACCACTCTCTTCTGGCTTGTAGGGTTTCTGCCAAGAGATCTGCTGTTAGTCTGATGGACTTCCCTTTGTGGGTAACTTGACTTTTCTGGCTTCCCTTAACATTTTTTCCTTCATTTCAACCTTGGTGAATCTGACAATTATGTGTCTTGGGGTTGCTCTTCTCGAGGAGTATCTTTGTGGTGTTCTCTGTATTTCCTGAATTTGAATGTTGGCCTGTTTTGCTAGGTTGGGGAAGTTCTTCTGGATAATATCCTGAAGAGTGTCTTCCAATTTGCTTCCATTCTCCCCATCACTTTCAGGTACACCAATCAAACGTATGTTTGGTCTTTTCACATAGTCCAATATTTCTTGGAGGCTTTGTTTGTTCCTTTTCATTCTTTTTTCTCTAATCTTGTTTTCACACTTTATTTCATTAAGTCTATCTTCTACCTCTGAGACTGTTTCTTCCACTTGATCAATTCAGCTTTGATACTTGTGTATGCTTCACGAAGTTCTCGTGCTGTGTTTTTCAGCTCTGACAGGTCATTTATGTTTTTCTTTAAACTGGTTTTTCTAGTTAGCAATTCCTTTAACCTTTTTTCAAGGTTCTTAGCTTCCTTTCATTGGGTTAGAACATGCTCCTTTAGCTCGGAGGAGTTTGTTATTACCCACCTTCTGAAGCCTACTTCTGTCAATTCATCAAGCTCATTCTCCGTCCAGTTTTGTTCCCTTGCTGGCAAGGAGTTGTGATCCTTTGGAGAAGAGGTGTTCTGGTTTTTGGAATTTTCAGCCTTTTGGGGCCGGTTTTTCCTCATCTTTGTTGATTTATCTAGCTTTGGTCTTTGATGCTGGTGACCTTTGGATGGGGTTTTTGTGTGGACGTCCTTTTTTGTTGATGTTGATGCTATTCCTTTCTGTTTGTTATTTTTCTTTCTAACAGTCAGGCCCCTCTGCTGCAGGTCTGCTGGAGTTTGCTGGAGGTCCACTCCAGACCCTGTTTGCCTAAGTATCACCAGCAGAGGCTGCAGAACAGCAAAGATTGCTGCCTGTTCCTTCCTCTGGAAGCTTGTCTCAGAGGGGCACCCACCAGATGCCAGCTGGAGCTCTCCTGTATGAGGTGTCTGTCAACCTCTGCTGGGAGGTATCTTGCAGTCAGGAGGCACGGGGGGCAGGCACCCACTTGAGGAGGCAGTCTGTCCCTTAGCAGAGCTCAAGCACTGTGCTGGGAGATCCGCTGCTCTCTTTAGAGCTGGCAGGCAGGAATGTTTAAGTCTGCTGGAGCTACGCCCACAGCCGCCCCTTCCCCTAGGTGCTCTGTCCCAGGGAGATGGGATTTTTATCTATAAGCCCCTGACTGGAGATTCTGCCTTTCTTTCAGAGATTCCCTACCCAGAGGTGAGGAATCTAGAGAGGCAGTCTGGCTACAGTGGCTTTGCCGAGCTGTGGTGGACTCCGTCCAGTTCCTACTTCCCAGTGGCTTTGTTTACACTGTGAGGGGAAATCCACCTACTCAAGCCTCAGTAATGACGGACACCCCTCTCCCACTAAGCTCGAGTTTCCCAGGTCAACTTCAGACTGCTGTGGTGGCAGCGAGAATTTCAAACCAGTGGATCTTAGCTTGCTGCTCTCCATGGGGGTGGGATCTGCTGAGCTAGACGACTTGGCTCCTTGGCTTTAGCCCCCTTTCCAGGGAAGTGAATGGTTCTGTCTCGCTGGTGTTCCAGGCACCACTGGGGAATGAAAAACAAAACAAAACAAAACAAAAACTCCTGCAGCCAGCTCGGTGTTTGCCCAAATGGCTGCCCAGTTTGTGCTTGAAACCCAGGGCCCTGGTAGTGTGGGTACCCAAGGGAATCTCCTGGTCTGCAGGTTGCAAAAACCATGGGAAAAGCATAGTATCCGGAATGCACTGTTCCTCATGGCACAGTCCCTCACAACTTCCTTTGGCTAGGGGAGGGAGTTCCCTGACCCCTTGCACTTCCCGGGTGAGGTGTTGCCCTACCCTGCTTCCACTCGCCCTCCGTGGGCTGCACCCACTGTCTAACCAGTCCCAGTGAGATGAGCCAAGTACCTCAGTTGGAAATGCAGAAATCACCCGCCTTCTGTGTTGATCTTGCTGGGAGTTGCAGACCGGAGCTGTTCCTATTCGGCCATCTTGCCAGCCACTCAGTATGTTTTTATACCCAGTAATTTTCTTATTAGCTGATAGGAGATCATCACAAATGAATGAAGACAAAAGGAAGTAGCAACATATTTTCCTTATTATAGCTGACCCCAGAGATACAGATTCAGTTCGTAGATTCATTAGCTCATTTCCACAGCATTTATTTTTTGTGCCCATGGCATGTGACAAATGGGAAGAGGCACCATGTGCAGGGGGATCTTAATCACTTTGGAGCTTGCGCTCAAAGGCTTCACTTCTGCACGGTGATTGGTGTAGATGCATTTCTAGTAAGTTAAGTTGCAATGTCCTCCATTCATTCATTTGCCAAAATGGCCCAAATGTCATCCAATACACAAAATTATAACAAAAATATAAACAGAGTAAATAGCATCATGCATTTACTTTGAAATCCATCTTCAGGTAATAGAGTTGAATAAATTTTTATATTAAACAATGAAAAACTTATGGCTTATTTATAAATTTCAGTAGAACTACTCTGGAGTCTAATTCTCAACTTGTTATCTTTACAGGGGATGCCGAGAGCTTTGACTTCATTTGGAATGTTAAATTGCCATAATTCTTTTTTTGAAACTCATTAAATTTTAACTAGAGGCATGCACTTTCTGCTCAACTTAGGGGAAAAAAGTATTTTAAATATCTGTCAAGTCTGTCGTCATTCCTCATAGAAATGTGACTAATTTTAGGCCTGAAAATGTTGATCTGCTCCAAGGAATGCTGCAAATGTTACCCAGTGAACATGCAATGGAAGCACATGTACAAACAGTAGAGCACAAAATCTTCTCAGAAGTTTCCTGGTGTATTAATACTGGAAGACTTGATTTGAAAATTTCCCATTCAACTCTACTAAAGAGTAGGGGATGGGGTGGGGAGAGAAAACCCACTTATCTTAAAGATTCATGATTCAAGCGCCTGATAGAATCTGCAGTTTCCATAGTGCTGGGCCCTAGATTTCCCTTTAATGTAATTAAGCCTCAAGATTTATGAATACAACAGGCCAGAACTTGATCCGTGTTCATTTTCAATTACTGCAGTGAAAGGGCTCTATCCAGATGTCTCTATTTACAGCATTCAGGCAGGCCAGACCAGGGGCCAAGGGGGGAGGGCCCACAAATTGTCACACTTGTTAATTCTTCACAGAGGATACTCAGCTGAGGTCCTGGCTTTGACCCTGTGACAAAGGGCTGGGGGCCCCAGGGCAAG
This sequence comes from Pan troglodytes, assembly GCF_028858775.2. NCBI lineage: Eukaryota > Metazoa > Chordata > Mammalia > Primates > Hominidae > Pan > Pan troglodytes. The sequence goes on along the minus strand of NC_072408.2, from coordinate 110,243,168 downwards.
GGCATCAATGCTTCCAGGGACAACACGGTGACCCATGGGGGTCACTCCTTCTGCTTTGTAGGTATTTGTGTAATAATGGGGTCCATTCCTTATTTTTATTTCTGTTACAGTTCTGGGGGCATCGAAGGAAAAATACTGGCTCCAATGTGGATGTGAAAGACAAACATATATAATGAGAGCATCAAGTGTCCCCTGGCAACAGTAACCATGATAAAATGCTACAGGGAAAATACACAGTATGCAGTGACCCACATAATTGGGCCTATTTTGAGAGCATTGTTTTATTTTTCTTTTGAAGGGTGTTGTGTCTTTTTTTTTTTTTAATGTTCCCAGGTTGCAATTTAGTTTTGTTGGGATTATTGGAACACAAGTGTCTTTTTTCTTGTTACAGTTACAGTCTTGCTTGTTTTGGAGCTGGCTTTTTACCACCAGATACCCACCTGCTAGGGCAGTCTAAAATATTCTGTTTTATTTCCTTTATTTTTGCTTTAAAAAATTTCTATGCTTTCCATGGCCATTCTACAGGTTTCTTAGACATGGGCTAAGTGTTTTCTTACACTGGGACATTTGCATTGAGGTATCATTTTAAAAGGAAAATCCCACACAAAAGACTTAGAAATAAGAGCCCAGCAGGGGACTCAGAACCACTAATGAAATGTACCGCATCCAGTAAAAAGCCCCAAATCCTACTCCACACTTTTCCTCTGTGGCGTGTGTCTAGTCCATCATTTTATTTTCTCAACTCACAGGCCAGAGTCGTTACCTTGTGAAAAAGAATGAATTGGGATATTGCTTTTGTTGAACAATAATTGGCTGTTATATTAACGTGTGGCCCAGTAAAATGGAATTGTTGGCCAATTCTCTTCCATTTCAGAAGGTTGTTTCTTGAAAGTACTGCAAATCTCCTCCTTGATTAGCCCCTTTAAATCAATTTTGGGTTTTTCTTTTTTGAGTCATGACCTTTACAGGACTCAAATTCATTTCAGTGAATTTAAAGAGATTTGAATAGAACAAGGGGTTGTTCAAAAATAGGGCTTTCAATCAGATTTATCCATTGTTGCTTTTCTGAGCAACATCTCTTTTTTCTTTATTTAAGGAGCGATTTAATAATTCAATACTGAGTCTAATCAAGTTCAATACTTCATTATACATAAAGCTATCCCTCTGGCTCCAATGAATACATTTTAGAAACAAATAATATAATTTCTGACCATCTTATTATTATTATTATTATTATTATTATTATTTGGAGCATGAATGTAACCAGGAATATAAGACAGGCGAATAGAATTGAAATATTTTGCAATTAGTCATTCCTTCTGGAAAGTTGTTATCTAGACAATTTAGCAGTTAATTTGTATCTTTTGCACACACACTTGTGCAGACATCAGATCTTTTTTCCTCAGTTCCTAGAGGGAATTATAGCCCAACGGTATGTTTCATAACAGTTGTTTTAGAACAGTATTGAAACACTACTACTATACTGGAATATTAGTTCTTTTTTTGAGTTTTGTTTAGTTCATTTGCTACTAGTTGATCATGCTGATATTTATTTATTTATTTATTTATTTATTTATATTTATTGACAAGGTCTTGCTCTGTTGCCCAGACTGGAGTGCAGTGGTGAGATTATGGCTCACTGTAGCCTTAACCTCCCAGATTCAAATGATGCTCTCACCTCAGCCTCCTAAGTATCTGGGACCACAGGCACACACCACCACACTCAGGTAATATTTTTTATTTTATTTTGTAGAGACAGGGTCTCCTGATGTTGCCCATGCTGGTCTCAGACTCCTGGGCTCAAGAGATTCTCCCGCCTTGGTCTCCTAAAGTTGTGATTACAAGTGTGAGCCACTGCACCCAGCCCTAAAATATTCTTACATTTATATTTATTTGGTTTTACTTTTCTCTTTGCCTCCTTTCCTCTCTTCTACATTATCTTCTTCCCTTCTCTATTTTTTATCCCTTGTCATTAGCCCCTGGGCCTCTCGTGTCTCTGTAGCAGGCTAGGCACTGTGAGACAGAAGTTGCAAAGATGAGTAAGACAGGCTTCTTGGTCCCTAGGACATCATTCTCAACCACACAATCTTCTCATATTGGTGCACTGTGATTACTTAAAGGTATCTTTGTGAGTAAGTTGTACAATAAAATAAAAGATTTTGAAAATATTTGAAAAATGTGTAAGAATAGTTTCACTGTCTTCTCACTTTATACTATGCTTTCTTGAGTGGGAAGAAATAGTGGAATTAACGCTATTTTGCTGGGAATTATTCATAACCACAAATAATCCAATGGTCGTGTCAATCTACAATGTGTATAGTGCAAAAGAAACATGCAGGCTGGGCGCGGTGACTCATGCCTACAATCCCAGCACTTTGGGAGGCCGAGGCGGGCAGATCACGAGGTCAGGAAGTCGAGACCAGTCTGGCCAACATAGTGAAACCCTGTTTCTACTAAAATCAACCGTGTGTGGTGGTGTGTGCCTGTAATTCAAGCTACTTGGGAGGCTTAGGGAGGAGAATCACATGAACCAGGGAGGCGGAGGTTGCAGTTAGCAGAGATCGTGACATTGCACTCCAGCCTGGGTAAAAAAAAAAGAAACATGAAACATGCAAAGTTTGAGAACCACTGCCTTAGAGAGTTTGTATTAGAAGGGGAAGTGCTGACACAAGGAGACAATTGATGAGCAGTAAAGGGATACAGAAGACAAAAGGAGAGGGAGAAAACTGGAAGCTCATCGTGAGTGTACAACTTAGCAAAGATCTCGGTATCCACGTCCTCATGTGGCAGTTTGCAAGATTTCCAAGTCTTCCAAAGAATCTTCAAAGGAAAGAAGTCCCCAATGTGTACTTTTTCTATGGTTGTTTTTGTAAGTACAAAGGGTTCAGTTAGAGGGGTACTGCAAACCCACCTAAGCAGACAAAACCAAGTTGTTTGAAATGTTAATTATCAAGCTGTAGCAATTAGAAAATATCTATAATATAATGTTACATTGAAAAAACATATGTTTACAATGAAAACAACTATGTAAAAGTATGCCTATGAAGGACAATACAACTTTTCCCCTCTGTAACATTTCCTTTCTAAAGAAATGTTTTTAAAAATGCAATTTTATATGATATCTGTGTCATTTACTTGGCCACATGTTAATATAACAGCCAATTATTGTTTATGCAAAACAACTATATATAGTACTGTTACATAATTTTATACAATTAATCACAGTTATGGAAATTTTTTGTTATAGAAAACCCTTTGCACACATTTAGTTTTGTGGCAGAAAACCTTCTGTATAAAGCCCCTGCTTGACTGAAACTGGAGGCAAATAATATCAGGGTTCGGGCCCCTGGAAGCAGAGCTATGACAAGGTATCCACACAAGGTGGCCAGGAATGGAAATGACTAGAGGGTGATTCTGAGCTAATATTCTCAGAAAGGCCAAGGTCAAGCTGGGGAAATCAGGTTTAGTTGAAGGAGTGAACACAAATAGATCTGAAGGACTGGCAAGTGTGCTGAGCAGAGTTGGAGAATTTGAGAGTCCAGCATGGGGGACTCTGTTTAGGGTTATTCAGAGAGTTGGAGTCACTGGTCTTTATAGCCATCACCACCGTGATCCATGGTGGGTTAGACTGGATTACAGGAGGAGCCCTGGGGAGGTGAAGGACTTGTCTTCCCCGCTGCTTCCTGTCTCGTCACCCATCTCCTCTATGTCCTGATTCTCCTCTAGTCTGTTTTATCCCATAACAACTTCCACCTGGGGCCCAAGGTGACCTTTCTAAAACCTATCTTGGACCACTTTTGGCTAAGATCAAGTATAAAACGTATCTTGGCTTAAAAATTTACACCTTTGCTTAAAACATGATGACTCCTTATTGCCTTCAGAATAAATTCCAAACTCCTTTACAATTTTTTTAAGGTTCTTTGCCATCTCAACCCTGCTGCCTCTCCTTTTATCTGCCTTAAACTCTGTTTCCCCCTTAGCCTGCCATCTCACTGAACTCCCTGTGGTTCTCTGAATGTGCCGTCATTGAAAGATGATAGCATTTGTGCGTGCAGCTCTTCCTGCCTTACCTCATATTCTCATTTAACTTTCATCTAGATCTAAGTTTGGATGGCTCTTTCTTTGGGGAGCTTCCCATGATATCCCAAGACTGACTTAGATTTTTACCCTCTAGTATAGCTGTTCAGGACTCATCTGTTTAATTCTTTTTCCCTGATGGGCTGAGACTACCAGAAGCACATGTGGAAAGAAGTGCAGACCTTTGTCAATAGTAGATATAAGATAAGCGAACTGTGTAATATGGCTACCAAAAAAAAAAAAAAAATTAACGGAATGTTACATACAGAAAATGAGCTTCCTAAAATTGTTTTTAAAGCATTTTTTTTTCTGCCTATCTGTTGATTGTAAACTGTTAGTGTTTATTGCAGTGATTACACTGGTTTGAACTGGCCCCTCTTCCTGTATCACAGTAGCTGCTCATGATCTGGGGCTTGTTATTTTCAACAAGGATACAGGAATGATAAATTCATGGGAATAAAACATCCTCTTGAGACTGAAGAAAGCATTAAATCATCCCACCCGAGACCACCACCAAAAAGTATTGTGTTTATTCACATACATGCTACATTTATTACTATATGCAGACAGTTAAAAAAAATTTGCTTCCAGGAATACAAAGATAGATATTTTTGCCCTGACATAACTATTTTACAAACACTCTATTTTCTCTATTAAAAGGATCTCCTGTTCCATACTTCCATACTTCTGATCTTCCATAAGAAGATCAGATTATCTTCTTAGCATTGTATGTTAGACAAGAGTAGGCCATATGATCCTATCTAAGAAGATGGCATGCCTGCTGGTATCTGGCTTTCATGTCCTTTGATTTGGATTCTAGGAGACCTGTGTTCACGAATTGATGATTCCAAAACCCTGAATTTTTCCGATGTGAGGATTACTCCATTAAAAGAACAAATATTTCTCCAGTCAGTGAAAGGAGGATTTGGTTAGGTAGTACTTTAGAAATAGATCTGGTAGTACTTTAGAAATAATTTAAATACCATTTCTATGTTAGTGGTAGAAATAAGAAGTTATTCTAAATAGCTCTTGGCCGTAGGGTAGAATAGCAAAGTTATCTTTTAAAAATGTCACTATGAACAAAGTTGAATTAGGCAGAATTAAAGAGTTAATGTATATTCTTTGCCAGAATTCTTCAGTGTCAACTAACTTTGTAAAATCTGGTTTCTGTTACTTAAATCTCATGTTAATAATGCCATTCATTAATTAATCTAACCATTGACTCCTGCATACATTCACCCATTTATCCAGTGATTCATTATCTTTCTATCCACTCACTCATCAGTCCAACCACTTCTTATCCTATCCATTTCTGCATCCATCCATTTATCTATCTGGCAAATCTTGTGCAAACGTCTACCCAGTATAACTTTCCAGTTACTGAGAGGATTCAAAAATAATTAAGATAGTTTATCTTCTCAAAGTGCTTAAAGGTTAATAGCAGTCTCTTAGGTAATTAAGATTGGGACCTGGATGCGGATAGGAGAGAAGAGAGTGGAAGGCAAGGGACAAAGTATGGATGCTGCCATACACATGGGAAAGTGTAAAGTGCAAAGGGAACAATGAGGTGTGTGAAAAGGTGTGTGCAGGGGAATATGGAGGCTAAGGCTGAAAGATGGTTTGGATAAAGGAGCTGAAGCCCTTAAATGCCAAATGGAGGAGTATGAAGAACCTCTGGTGATTTACGAGCAGGGAAAATAACATGAAGTTTAACTATTCTTTAGGAAGATCAATCCAGGTCGTTTTAGGGGATGGATTGGATGAGAGCAATATGAGAGAAGAGGGAGACTGGTTAGTGCTACAAGATAATTAGGTTTACCCTTTAAATCACTTACAGCATACAAACTTTGCCACAGTTAAGTGGGGGGGATTTTCCCATTAAAATTACTCAAGTATTGTTCGTATTTCAGAGACAGAAGAGGGAAGTTATGCCTATGTTACTCTTTTTAGTTTATGTTCAATGTTGACTGTCTCCTAAATATTGAAGAGAATAATTTATATATTCAAACAAACTCTTCCTGGACTGGTACATTCAGATAGCTTTTATTACAGTGAGATAGGGAAGGTATGGAGAGAAGACATAATTATCAAAGTCCATGTTTGAAAATAAGGGAAGGATAGGCCCTTTCTCTTAATAAAATAACATCAATCCATTCTCCTTGCACATACTAGTTATAATATCTTTTGTGCAACTAATGTAAAAACAAACATTTAACTCAGTTGCAAAGCTTGCTTTGAAGCATACTATTCAAGGTTTAGAAGACTAAAACAGAGGTGAAGAACTCTGTGTCAGTTCTCAAGGTCATTGAGTTGAAAGAAGGTAAAATCAGAATTATGTAAAGTATGGAACAGGAGATCCTTTCAATAGAGAAAATAGAGTGTTTGTAAAATAGTTACGTCAGGGCAAAAATATCTATCTTTGTATTCCTGGAAGCAAACTCTTTTTTTTTTTTAACTGTCTTGCATATAGTAATAAATGTAGCATGTATGTGAATAAACACAATCCTTTTTGGTGGTGGTCTTGGGTGGGATGCTTTAATGCTTTCTTCAGTCTCAAGAGGATGTTTTATTCCCATGAATTTATCATTCCTGTATTGCCTTGTTGAAAATAACCAATCTAAATTTCTCTGCGGAGTTGCTCTCTGGCCATCACTGGATTTCCAGGCTCTCAAGAAAATGTGTATACTTTTCTAATATGTTGAGCTCTGCCCAGTGCAGTGGGCCACTCACTTCTCCCATTCCCTATAATGCACTAAACCTTTTGGTTCACAGAATGTTCTCTCAGATTTTGCGAGCTTCACCAGCTCTCCAAATCAACTGAAAAACTGGGAGTCACAACCCTTTTTTTTAAACCTACATTACTTTTTATATCAATTTTTGCATTATTTTATGAAAATGTGCATACCCCTACAGAATGACATAAATTTTGATTAAAATGAAAACAAGCAACCAAAATGACACCTAGCACACAGACCCATGTGTTGCACAAGTTGCACATGTATACACGTATACACACTCAGTTGCAGAAAGGCCAATAAAAAAAAAAACAAACCACTAAACAAAGACAATGGTGCCTCAGTAATCACCTGCTAAATCATGTAGACCCATCTGAAAAGAATGAGGAAACCTACAGAAAAAGGCAGAGAGTTTTTTTCTTCTTGGAAACAGGAGGGAAAAAAAGAATAAAATTTGGCACTTTATCAGCATGGCAGCTGTGCCTGTCTCCACAAGAAAACACCATCAAGCAATTCATGAATTCATGTTAAATAATTGCTCTTCACGTAAGGTGACTATTGTGTTCTGTCCCTAATTATGAATATCTTACAGTCTGATTTTTGGCACATTTACTCCTGTTTAAAACCAAATTAAACTCTGAAAGCATATGTTACTGTAAAACATGAGTCTCAGGCGGTCATAGCATTTTGCAGAACATTATTCCGCAGCTATCTTAAAAATCAAAAGCACTTGATATTGATTTCTATTTTCATTGCACTGTGATCTGAGAGTGTTCTTGGTATTATTTCAATTTTTAAAAATTGATTGAGACTTGCTTTATGACTGAGCATGTGGCTGATCTTAGAATACGTTCTGTGGTGGTTGAGCGGAGTGTTCTCTAAATGTCTATTAAGTCCAATGGTTAGTCAATTGTTGAGTTTAAGTCCAGAGTTTCTTTGTTAGTTTTCTGCCTTGATGATTTGTCTAATGCTGTCAGTGGGGTGTTGAAGTCTCCCAGTAGTATTGTGTGGTTTTCTAAGTCATTTCCTAGGCCAAGAAGAACTTGTTTAATGAATCTGGGTGCACCACTGTTGGGTGTGTATATATTTAGGATATTTAAGGCTTCTTATTAGATTGTACCTTTTATCATTATGTAATGTCTTTCATTATCCTTCTTAATTCTTATGGTTTAAAGTATTTTTTTTCCCTAATATAAGAATAGCTGTTCCTACTCTTTTTTTGTTGTTGTTTTCTGTTTTCATGGTAGATCTTTCTCTATCCTTCTACTTTGAGCCCACGGGTGTTGTTACATGTAAGACAGGTCTCTTGAAGACAACAGATGGTTGAGCCTTATCTTTTTATCCAGACTGCTATTCTGTATCTTTGAAGACAAGGATGCCCCTCTCACCACTCTTATTCAACGTAATACTAGAAGTCCTAGCCAGAGCAATCAAGCAAGAGAAAGAAATAAAAGGTATCCAAATAGGAAAAGAAGAAGTTAAACTATCTCTCTTCACTTACAATATGATTCTGAGTCTAGAACGACTCTGCCAAAAGGCTCCTAGATTGGATAAACAACTTTAGTAAAGTTTCAGGATGCAAAGTTAATGTATAAAAATCAGTAGTATTTCTATACAGCAGCAACTTCTAGGATGAGAGTGAAATCAAGAACACAATCCTACTTACAATAGCCACAAAGAAAATGAAATATACCTAGGAATACAGCTAACTAAGGTAGTGAAAGATCTTTATAAGAAGAACTATAAGACACTGCTTAAAAATATCGGATGCAACACAAATAAATGAGGAAATATTCCATGCTCATAGATTGAAAGAATCAATATAATAAACATGGCCATACTACCCAAATAAATGTACGGATTCAATGCTATTCCTATCAAACTACCAATGTTATTCTTTGCAGAATTGGAAAAACGATTCTATGCATCTGGGAAAGGACTGGTATCCAGAATCTGCAAGGAACTCAAACAAATCACCAAGAAAAAAACAAACAATCCCATAAAAAAGTGGGCTAAGGACATAAATAGACAGTTCTCAAAAGAAGATATACAAATGGCCAACAAACATATGAAAAGATGCTCAACATCACTAATTAACAGGGAAATGCAAATCAAAACCACAATGTGATGCCACCTTACTCCTGCAAGAATGGCCATAATGAAAAAATAAAAAAAAAATAGGTATTGGTATGGATGTGGTGAAAGGGAACACTTTTACACTGTTGGTGGGAATGTACAGCCACTGTGGAAAACAATATGGAGATTCCTTAAAGAACTAAAAGTAGAACTACCATTTGATCCAGCAATCCCACTACTGAGTATCTACCCAGAAGAAAAGAAAATCACATTTTCACATGCATGTTTATAGCAGCACAATTCACAATTGCAAAAATATGAAACCAGCCTAAATGTACATCAACCAATGAGTGGATAAAGAAAATTATAATGAAGTATATATAATATATATACACACACACACACCATGGAATACTACTCAGCCATAAAAAAGAAACAAAATAATGGCATTTGCAGCAACCTGAATGGAGTTGGAGACCATTATTCTAAGTGAAGTAGCTTAGAAATGGAAAACCAAACATCCCATGTTCTCATTTATAAGTGGGAGCCTAGCTATTAGGACACAAAGGCATAAGAATGATACAGTGGACTTTGGGGACTTGAAGTGAAGGGTGGGAGATGGGTGAGGGATAAAAGACTACCCACTGAGTACAGTGCACACTGCTCAGGTAGTGGATGCACCAAAATCTCAGAAATCACCACTAAAGGATTTATCCATAAAACCAAACACCACCTGTTCCCCCAAAACTATTGAAATAATAATAATAATAATAATAGAGTAAATGCCAAAATAAAATTCATATGGAATGAAAAAAGAGCTTGTATAGTCACAGTAATCCTAAGCAAAAAGAACAAAGCTGGAGGCATCACACTATCTGACTTCAAACTATACTGTAAAACTGCAGTAGGCAAAACAGCATAGTGCTGGTTCAAAAATGGACACACAGACCAATGGAACAGAATAGAAAACTCAAAAATGAAGCCACACACCTACAGCCATCTGATCTTTAACAAGGCTGACAAAAAAAAGCAATGGGGAAAGGACTCCTTATTCAATAAATGGTGCTTGGATAACTGGCTAGCTATATGCTGAAGATACTTTCACCACCTTTCACCATGTACAAAAATTAACTCAAAATGGATCAAAGATTTAAATGTAACAGCTCAAACCATAAAAAATCCAGAAGACAACTTAGGAAATACTCTTCTTGACATTGGCCTTGGCAAATAAGTTTTGGCTAAGTTTCCAAAAGCAATTGCAACAAAACAAAAAATAGACAAGTGGGACCTAATTAAACTAAAGAGCTTATGCACAGCAAAAGAAATTATCCACAGAGTAAACAGAACCTACAAAATGGGAGAAGATATTTGCAAACTATGCATCCCACAAAGGCTAAATATCCAGAATCTATATGGAACTTAAATTAACAAGAAAAAACAAATAACATCATTAAAAATGGGCAAAGTATATGAACAAATACTTCTTAAAAGAAGACATATAAGGAGCCAATAAATATATGAAAAATGCCCAGCATCACTAATCATCAGAGAAATGCAAATCAAAACCATGGTGAGATGCCATCTCAGACTGTAGAAAGCAGTCTGGAGATTACTGCAACTTAGGTTTGCAGTGAGTTGCAGTAAGCCAACCTCTGCCTCCCAGGTTCAAGTGATTCTCCTGCCTCAGCTTCTTGAGTAGCTGGGATTACAGGTGCCCACCAACATGCCCAGCTGATTTTTGTATTTTTAGTAGAGACAGGGTTTTGCCATGTTGGCCAGGCCGGTCTCGAACTCCTGACCCCAGGTGATCTGCCTGCCTCAGCCTCCCAAAGTGCTGGGATTACAGGCGTGAGCCACTGCGCCCAGCTGTCTCTTTCAAATTTTATTCCAGTTTACCTGATGAACACCGTCACATGTGTGTATATCACAATATTATTTATTTGGTTATTACTGTTTAGTGGAGGTAAAACAATCTTAGTGTTTAGTTGAAATGCAGTTTAATAAAAATGGGCTTGGTGTTCAATATATATCTCATTTCAGTTCTGAACTATGACATTTTACTTGTGCTGATTCCACGGTTAAAAATTTAAACTCAGTTAAAATGTGAGTTTTCAGAAAGAGTTTCAGAAAATGTGCTTTATCCTGGGTTATCAGATGGTGTTTTGCCACCTTGGTTGCAAGTCCTGATGTGGCACCTTTGTTAAGTGTTGTATACTTTATGCTCTACTAACTCAGATCACTGTAATTAGTTGCCAGTGATCATTGCATTGGTAACCATCTTGGGCTCCTCTATAACATATTTAGAGTAGAAGTATGTTATAGCCTTCAAATAAACTTTTTAAGTAAATTTCTTTCTCTCTGCCTGTCTCCCTCTGTGTATGTGGGTGTGTGTTTGTGTGCATGCATGTGCACACATGTATACATAATTGTTTTAGTCTGTTCAGGATGCTGTAACAAAATACTTTAGATAGGGTAATTTATAAACAACAGACATTTATTGCCTGTAGTCCTGGAGGATGGGAAGTCCAAGATCAATGCACAAATAGATTCAGTGGTGAGGGCTTGCTTTCTGCCTCAGAGATGCCTTCTTTCTGTGTTCCTCCCATGACAGAAGAAGATAACAAGCTCCCCTGGGCTTCTTTTTCATAAGGGAACTAATCCTATTCATGAGGGCTCCACCCTGATGACCTAGTCACTTCCCAAAGACCCCACTTCTTAATGGTATTAAGGGGTTGGGAATTAGATTTCAACACATGAGTTTTGGAGAGATACAAACATTCAGATTATAGCAATAATTGTTTGTATCACAATTTTACTTTCTGTGCTTTTACTTCTGCTTAGTAACTATATTGTATCTGACAACATTATATCAAATGAAAAAAAGTAGAGTGTCATGGTAAGAATACACTGCTACAGTTTTGCATAATAAAATTGACAGTAAGTTCCCTTTTGATTATGATTTTTAAAAACTTTTGCATATTAAAAATATTAATAGAATTAGCTATATAGTTCTATTAGAATAATGTCATTACTAAAAGAGATAGTTTTTTATATATAGAGCAAATTAGCTGCATATTAGCTTGATGTGATGATAAGGCTGGCAAATGAATCTGCAGGTGTGCAATGCACTACAGCATGGACAAGGGAGGATGGAAACAACTGCTGTCTAGTATTTTTCTGTACACATGCCTTGAAGGAAATTAAGAATAATAGTAAAAGTTATTGGGGTATATTTGGAGGCACTTTGGGCACACATCTTGGTTCAAATCCTCCTTGCTTGGTAACTGAGTATCCTTGGACCTATCATCTAATCTTTCAGTCAGCTATTTTATCTAAATAGAGATGACAGTAGCTACTCTATACAGTTGCTGAGATGTGCTCAGTAACCGTTGATTTCTCTTCCCGCTTTCCTTATGGCTGGCTTTCAAGAGTGTGAATAGACATGAACATACAGAGTCTTCTACTTTTAATCTGATTTGTTTATCTGAAAGGACAAAGGTGAGACTGCTCTGATCCCTAAGAATAGAACCACCCTGGGAATAACTCCTCTGTTCTCACTTGCCCTGCTTTCCATGCTATTCTTGCTGGAATAAAGTTACAGTTCCAAATGTTCTTCTGGCAGCTCTTTCCAAGGCACTACCTAGAGCAAAGATGGTTGAAGTATGGGTAGATATTCCCCATCCATCCTGGGGCTTGCTTGTGGCCATGACAATCATGCCAGTCAGTCAGGGCCTCTTTCTTATGAAACCTGGAAGCATCTCCAGGGAGCCACTCCCCACTTGGCCTAAGTTGGCATTTAAGTTATCCTGACTTAAAAATTCTATAGGAGAAAGCATACAAATTGGAACACAAGGGTCTTGACTCACAGATGATCACACAAATATTTTTGCTTCTTTTTCAGACAAGCATAGAGATTAAATGGATTACTGAAGATCCTAAATTGATTGGAGAAGCAGGATTAACATTTGGGGTTCTTGACCTCAAAATTAAGCCTCCTTTTAGTTTAGTCTTTTCAATTTTTCCTTCTGAAAATATTGTCTCCCTGGAAGTGGGTGGCTGCAAGAAACAGTGAGTTTGAAGTCTTTGCAGAATTATGCAACTACTGACCGGATGATGACAGTGGGGTAGGAGAGTTACGGGAGAATTCAAACATCAGCTGGCATGTTGGATTAAATGATCTTTAAGATGTATTCTGGGCCCCAGATTCTGAGATTCTCCCTACAGTGTCACTTAGGAATGTAATTTCCTAAACATGAAATGTCTCAGGAAGTAAGTTCCATGTCTGGGACTCATTTGCAATTAGACATTCAAGACTCTAAATAACATTTGGGTTAATTAACTTTTGCCTGGTTTCATAAAACACATTTAGTACTTCTGACCATCTTAGTGTATTGTGCTCAATATAAGATTGTTAGTAGACTTGTGAAAATTACAAAATTTAGAAAATAAGAATCATGATGAAAATACTGAATACATTATTTTAAAGTCAAGGAATTGCTAGGTGCATGACATGATATCATAATTATTTTCTGGTAGGGAAAAAATCTTATTTATCTGCATACTCATCTTAAAAAAGATCTATTAAAAAGTTGATAATTTAAGATAATTCCAGAATATGAGATTTGAGAAGTGCACATCTGTCCATTTTTGACCACAATGAATGTTAAATAGATTTTCAAGTTTTTTTTATGGGTATCAAAGTGATGTTCTTATTGAACCTTAAAAGCCATAGTGCGCCTTCCTTGTCTCCTGTCCTCCCCCTTGCAGCGTTGTAAATCTAACTTCTGCCCGTCCTATTGTTCAGAAAAAAGCAGCCATATTGTGCTGATTGCTATTAAATTAAAGCAGAAAGGGAGAGACACAAATGTGGAAGCCCATCTTACCAGCAGGGATACCACTATCTTTTATTTTGCATTTTGGGAGGGTCAGAAAGTCATGACAGGCCTCTGACCTCTGATAACCTCTTTGATGCTTCTGTGTGCAGTTTTTTGGGGAAGAACTTAATTAAATACAATTGAATTTCCCTGCTAACATTACCACTGAAAGGACTCCTTTTAGATGGCTCAGTGTTTGCTGGTGAGGAACAAACAAAGATGCTTCTTTTGTTCCTCAAAGAAAAGTTAGCATATGTTAGTTAAGGATTTGTGATTTCTTTTGACTAGACTGGCGGGTTCCTAAAAATTCAATGAGTCTTCTGAAATGGTAACCATGATAAAACATGAAATATGCGGTTAACTAAAACCCTAACTCTCTTTATTCCTGTTGGTTATTACTAAGGTTAATCGTTTAAAGAATTTACTATGTTAATCTATACTTAAAAATTATGAGCATTTATTTATAATGAAATTGCTAATGTTTGGATACATCAAATATAACTTGTTCATCTCCTGGATTTTTTAGGTACCAGAGGAAGGGAAGAGTTACCAGCAGATGCGCTTTTGTGCTTTTACCTAGGAGACAGTTAAAACAGGAGTTGACAAAAAATATACAGTTTTTGGTTTTGAACAGTTTGTTGAAACTTTAAGAAGCTTGTCTACAAGCTACACTTTAATAAAATGCAATAATCTATGTACTCTATAGGTTAAAAATCCATTTTCCCATTGTTACTCTTGGGCTTCTGAAATCAGTGGCTGATAATGACAAATGGAGGAATCAGTTTTATAATCATACACAAATAATAAGTTATTTTATTCAAATTTGAGACTTGGTACTTATTGAGAGAGGAATCAGGTTTATATCTTCTTAGATAAAAAGAAACTTTTCATCCTAGATGATTTTGTTTTCCTTGAAGAGAAGATTAGAATTAGGAGCTGATGCTTTTGAATTTAAAGTTGACTACTGTGTGTGTTAAGCCTACTTCCTCACCTCCACACCCTCTTCCTCTGTTTCTAAGCTTTCCCAGATCTCTCTAATTATTTAGGGGGAGAAAAAGTCAACACTTGACTCTGCTGACCTATCTGGCTGCTGCTCCGTCTCTTGTTTCTCATGCATGGTTAAATTCCTAAAAATGGTGTGTACTACACCCACAGCCTATATTTCCATGTCACTCTCCAGAATCTAGTTTCTATGTTCACTATATACTATGTACTCCAGGGGAAGGTGCCCACAATCAGGGCTACCATGTAAGTTTGATGTTATACCTTACACATGACTCCAAGCCAAGGGGATAGGAAGAGGCTAAAATTTTGGTGCATTTAATGGCTAGACTAAGTCCTACCATGGGACTTTATCTGCCAAGAGGGGGGTGCCATTGTTACTATGATGATGATAATGATTATTTTGTGCTTTGCCTGAAGGCTCCATAGGGCTAGCTGTGGCTTTGTCAACAATTCCCTTGGTCCAGTCTCAGCCTTTACTGTCTGATCTTATTTTTCAAAATCTCAACCTTTGAAAAGCATGTGATCAAGAATGAAACCTCATTTGTCTAAAGGGTGCAAAATTCTTTGTCAACAGGAGGTCTTCCCCAAGGCTGTTAAAATCTTAAATCACTATGGGATTGGGATGAATTGTAGTTGACCTTTGAACAGCATGAAGGTTGGGGTGCGGTTGCCCTGTGCAATAAGAAATCCATGCATAACTTTTGACTCCCCCAAAACTTAACTATTAATAGCCTACTGTTGACAGGCAGCCTTACCAATAACAGAAACAATCAATTAACACACATATTTTTGTATGTTATGTGTATTATATACTGTATTCTTAAAGTAAGATAAAGATGTTATTAAGAAAATCATAATGAAGAGAAAATATATTTGCTATTTGTTAAGTAGAAGTGAACCATCATGAAAGTCTTCATCCTTATTGTCTTTACATTGAGTACGCTGAGGAAGAAGAGGAGGGGTTCGCCTTCTGTCTCAGGGGTGGCAAAGATGGGAGAAAATCACTGTATTAGTAGACCTGCACAGTTCAAACCCATGTGTTGGTCAAAGGTCTACTGTATTTTTCTGTGTATTTAAACAAAATACTAGTTGAGGGAAGAAAAATAAAGATTAAAATCATTATGTAAAAATGCAATGCCAGTCTCTTTTTTTTATCACTTGGCTGTCTCATCCCCTCCCCCTCTGCAGTCATCCTGATGGGAGACACCTGAACACTGTGAAGAGGCTGCAGGCTTTATGACTACTAGGAAGGCTCACCTTGGAATCGCAACTCCACCACTTACTCAGTGATATTGCCTTGGCTGTCATTGAGTTCTCTGGGCTTCAGATTTTTCATCTACAAAATAAGGATAAAAATTGTTGGCTGTCAATAATCCTTTGGTGGAGGATAAAGGGAGTTATTACAGGGCACAACTACTGTTTGGCCTGGCAGCAGCTCATAGCAGAGTCAGAATGTTCTCTCAGTCTACACTTTCCCTGTGCTGACCCTCTGTTAACATTACTTTTACTTGTTCTTTTCAACTGGATTTTTTTTTTCTTTTTGCTCTTTCTTCAACATCTGGCTCAGCTGACATCTCTTCCAAGAAGTGTTTACTGATTCTTCACATTTGTCTAAATCTTCTCCTTAGGTCTGGGAGAGGAGCTCCCCTGGTACCTTATGCATCCATTTTTACAGTCTTTATCCTGTTGTGCTGTAATTGCACCAGGGGAGCATTGTGGAGATTATGCTTCATTTATTTTTGTATCCTTGGTACTGAACATAGTAAATGGCAAACCAATAACTATTTGATAAGCTGAATTGTCTTGATCTCAACATCTGGACAAGTGGAGAGAAAAGCATCAGCAAAGCCATGGCAGTTGGGAAACATAGATCATTAGAAGCAGTGGTGACCAGACCCCTTCCTTGTATGTTTCATCTGTAATGGATATTCCTCTATTGCTTAATTTCTGATCTATTACACTATCCAGGTCTCTTCTTGGAGAAGAACTGATCTATTTCCAGGGCTTCAGCTATGTCTTTTCTTGACCATACAACCTCTTGAAAGCAGCTATCTACAAAGATCAGTAGATCAGTACCTTGCTGTTCCGGAACCAACATCACCTGGGAGCTTGTTATAAAACCAGAATCTCAGGCCCTCCTCTAGACCTCCTGAATTAGAATCTGCATTTTAGCTACTCCTCAGGTGATTTTGATGTACAGTAAAATATAAGAAGCCCTGGATTAGTAGTACGTGCCTTCAAGAATAGTGTATTCCCTGAATTTGTTGATATTTAAATGCCTTTGCCTATGAAGTCTCAGGGAAAGACATTGGGTCTGTTGCAAAGAGAATGAAATAGTACACTGGTATATTGATGAGATCTTGGCCAAAATCAGGCAGTAATTTTCTAACCAAGTTAACCACAAATGAAACAATCCACATTAGATTAGAACTAAGTAGACAACCTACATATTTAAAAAGGGTTCAAGTAAGTGAGAAATAAGTATTTCATCTTAATGTCTTGATCCTCTGCTTGGATAGAAAATGATTATCCTCTTAAAGAGAGACCATTTCTTTAGAAAGAAATACACTACCCCACATCAAGGCAAACATGTTTTTTATTTGGTAGTAGTTTAATGACCGAAGCAAGGATTTCAAAAGCTGTCTCCTGGTTTCCATTCCAATCTCAGAGGCAAAGCAAGTATTTGCTTTCAGCATAGTTGACACCCAAGCTTTTTGCAAATGTTTCCACAAAGCCAGCTGTCCTTTGTGGATCCCCCTGGGAACTTTTCTTTTGGTTACTAACCCTCGAGAGCCTATAGCTCCCTATTTGTGAAGGTATTTGTCAGATGGAAAGAGGTCATGACTCTTCAGATCTTTTTGAGGAGCATGATCAAGACTCCAGTTTGAAAAACTTTATCCCTTTGCTCAGACCTTTGGGCTCATCTGAAGACCCCCTTCTCCAGCCTTATCATCCCATTGGAACATGCCCCTCCACACACATAGATAAACAAAAACAGCATGTCTGTAGCATTTCTTGGCTAGTATATTATAGGGTTAAAATTCTGAGAAAATTCATTCCTTATCTGAAAACTTCATTGGATTTTAAATGCATTTTTATACTAACATTTCTGTTGATGAGTCTTGTGGATGCATGAAATTTTATGTTTACTGCTTTTGTTTTATCACCAGTTCAGTCATGGTTTCTCCCTGGATCTCGCCTTTGTATCTTCCCTAGTACCTTATTCCCTCCTCCTTTTTAAATAACAGAGTCCCAGAGAGTGTTTAATGACTGACCTCTAATGCCATGTGCTCAGTTGAATAAAAGGCTGTGGTCAAACACTCATCTGGAGAATCATGTTACAAAATCGTCAGTGACAAAGACCTGCTACTGAGATATCGTGGCCTTCCAAGGACCTGATGGCGGATTCAGTTTTTACTCTTCACGCACCTATTAGGTGGTTCAAGTGTATAAATGCGTGCATGTGCACTTGCGTGTGTGTGCATGCCTGTGAGCGTGAACAGAACAAAAACCTGAACTCTCTAGCACATACCACCTGTTTTCACATCATTGTTGTTACAAAAGGCTTTTTTTTCCCTCCTTTAATTAGCTGAGCTGTCCTATTTTTTCATAATTTGCCTCTTCTCTAACATATGGGCTGTAACCGTATTTCTTTTCATTAGACCTGAGCCTTGTTTGTCATTTATACCATACTTTTGCCTTTCTCTTTCATTTGGAAAGAAAGAGAGGCTTTTCTATTATTTTAGAGCAAAGCACCTCTGGTTTATGTGGCGACTCTTGTGGCTTTCTAAATGCACTTGATTTAGCTTTCAATGTGTAATTACTGCCAAACAAGTTAATTGCTTTATAAGTGTCCAAAATTCCCTGGTTTAATTTTGCTTTCATTTAGCAACCTTCATTATACATCCACTGTTCAACATAAACACAAATGATTGTTAATGAATGCCTAATGCCATATTCATTAGAAAATCAGGTTAATGACTGACAGTGAATATCCCAGCTACTTTATTCTTTCAACCTTTTATTTATTTATTTTTGCCTTGTTGATTACAATAGCTTTTTTGTTTACCAGGCAATTCTACCTGTACTCCTAGTCTGTTTCTTTCTGGACTCCTCGTCTTGCTTAAAAGTTCAAGGTAAAGGTTTCTAAGGTACTCCCATTCCTTAATTGTTCTTTCTTCCTTCTTCCTGCAGATACCTCCAATATATGCAGCTATTTGTACATAAATTATATCTCAATAATGCTTTATAAAAAATTTAAAAACTAAGATAATCAGAATGCACATGATTTCCTTGGGCTATTGGCTACCATAAAGTCTTGTTGTTTGGAGAACAGAAATCTCAGGACTGCTTTGTATAGATGGTCAGGTGGTACACTGAACTACCCTAAGAGGTATTGTTTTTGCATCACAGTCTCTGTGAATGATGCCACCCTGCTGTGCCATCCACAACTTGCATAGCTCTGAGGAGTGGCACTAAGAAATCTCCACTGAAATAAAAAATGTATCAGAGCAGGGTGGTTTGGGACAGCATTCAGTGCTTCGTGCTGACTGCCCTGGGCAAAGGTTGACTACTTGGAAGATACCGGATGTGTGAATGTACATGGTTCGAGTGAGTGGCAGGAAGTCCATGGAGAAGGAGAACTGAGACGCAAATTATCGGGATGGGCCTAATTTTCCCCCGGTGATTCTTGCTTTGTAAATGAAATTCCTTCCCCTCGCTGCAGACATGGCTTTTCCAATCAAACCAGCAGCTGGGGTTCAAAGGCTATGCATGTATGCTGATAATCCAACAGAGGACGATGGGCAGAACACAAAGTCCAGATTCTGAAATTTGAGCCCTGGCTTGTCACTACATGGTTGTGTGATCTCGAGCAGTTTCCTCATCTATCAAATGCAAATGTTGGCGATTTAGAATTCCTTCTGGCTCCACACCCTGTGACACCACATTCCTTTTGGGATGACAGGAGAGTGCCCCTGCATCCTTTTTCTTTTTTTTTTTTTTTGAGATGGAGTCTCGCTCTGTTGCCCAGGCTGGAGTGTAGTGGGGCGATCTCAGCTCACTGCAAGCTCCGCCTCCCGGGTTCACGCCATTCTCCTGCCTCAGTCTCCGGAGCAGCTGGGACTACAGGCGCCCACCAGCACTCCCGGCTAATTTTTTTGTATTTTTAGTAGAGACGGGGTTTCACCGTGTTAGCCAGGGTGGTCTCGATCTCCTGACCTCGTGATCTGCCCGCCTCGGCCTTCCAAAGTGCTGGGATCACACGTGTTAGCCACCGCGCCTGGCCCCTGCATTCTTTAAGTGCATTGATTGGATGCTTACCATGTGCCCAGCGCAGAGTTGATGTCAGGGATACTAGGTAGAAGACACATTTTCTTGATCTCATGAGAGGACATAATGGGGGGGCCCATGCGCCCCACCTGTCTTTGACAGGCAGTACAAATGCATCACAGTTGTAGCACTACTCAGCTTCAGTGCTGTGAAATCTATTACCCTCCCCAATTATTTACTCCAGATTCTAGTAATTTTACCTATTTCCACCACCTTGGGTCCCCTTCTACTTCTCTTGTCAACATCCTTCAGTCATGGTACTTTGATCTCAAAGAAGCTCTTGCTTCTTCTTCCATTTTTGTCTCAATTTCTGTCTCTAGTCCATCACCCAAGTCTACATAATCTGTATTCCTTGACTCCACCTATGTCTGTACCTTCATAACCTTTAGTGTTATTGGAATCTTAACTTTATTTGTGTGATTCTTTGGTTACTACCTCCTGCTTTAGACTCTAATCACCTCTGGGAAAAGTAGTGGGCAACTCACCATTGTTTTTCTGACATATACTTGTATCCTGGTGACAGATTTTTTGGGGGTCTGTCCTTCATGACACCAATCTTAACAGACTGGTTTTAGCAAATACTGGGCAACAGAAAGTCAAAGACCTTGAGGAGCATGACTAACTAAATAAATAAAAAGCACCAAATTGAAAACCAGAAGTATGAGAACAAATCCTGATATTATCTTATTAAGGTTTGATATTTTAAGTAAAATTGCAAGTAAGCTTCAAATCAAATGTCTGGTTTGATATTTGAGTAAAATTGTTCTCTTCCATTGTGAGATCCTCAGGGGTTACCTCTTCTGACATCCCTGAGTATATCTATTGCACGTATTGTAGATTTGTTTCAGTCACAGGTTTCTACAATGATAATTCTACATGCCAAGCAACTCCAAATAAGTGACTTTCAACAAGAAACATTCATTTCTTATTTATGTTCATGGGCCTGTGGGTTGACTATGGCTACATTGGGCTCAGCTGGGATGGGCTTCAGGCTATGGGAGGTACATCAAAGTCACATGGCAAAGGGTGTAAATGTTTAATTCTATTTCATCCCAATATATCACCATATTTTCAAAATACTTCATCTCTCTCTTTCATCACATGTATCAGAGTTAAAATTTTACATTTATTTGTGTGATTATTTCGTTAATACCTGTGGCTTCCTCTGGACTCTTGAGGATGGGAAGTGTGTTTTGGGCTCACCATTGTTCCCCAAGCACCTGGGACAGTGTTGTGGGCAATATCGGGTACTCAGTGAATGAACAGCCATTGTTTGAAAGAATTAGCTTCTGATCTGCCTAAAAACCATCTCAGGAATGGAAATGTTTCTTTGTAAGAATTATTGAAGTGATACTAAATGCCTTGTTTCTAATGTTTCAGAAATCCCCTTGCTATATTCCCATTGTGAGCAGTGCCACCCTGTGGGATAGAAGCACACCCAGTGCAAAGGTGAGTCAGCGGAATGTTATGTGCAGGGCTGCTCCATAGTGCCGTCCTTTTGGGTTCAGTTGCTTTACACGTAAGCAGATTTGTTCCTTTGTATTTTTGACTTTATAGCTAGTAAAGGATTTTTTAAATTTTAAAATAAGAAGAATGTTAAAAGACATTTCCTAGAAAACTTTGGATCTCTGTTTGAGAGTCACGCCACCTCCTTATTCTTTGCACACAGATATGTACACCTAGAAAAACCTGTATCATCCACTGATGTCCAAGAATAGAAATCACAGTGCATTAGGGGTCTTTGCAGTGCCTGTATGAGGCCAACATACAGAAACTAGGGCAATAATTTTATCTTACCATCATACATAACAATTTACAGCTGAGTTCTCTAGGCAAAAAGTTGACCTGTTAGTAGTGTTCCTCTCCTGTACCACCTTCTACTAATTGGTTGCTAACGCTCTTTTTCTTGATGAGAGCCAAAGTGAATGTTTGTCCCTACGATGTGCATATGCATGACTATGAATGACTATGATGTGAACATGGAGATGGTCACCATGGCTGGCAAGTCCAGTTGTCATGGAGCTGTGGTAGCTTTCCAGATTCAGTCCCACCGGAGCTTTGTTTACAAAAGCAGGATTGGGATAAAAAGAACCTTTCAGCCAACACTGAAATTTACATCCTAAGGGCTTTAATCACCTTCATTTCCTTCCTATTTACCATGAAGGGAATTGCAACTTCCTCTAAAAAGGAACACAGCCCAGCAATACTGAGGAAATCACAACATCCCAAGCACATGAGGAGGAGATAGTTTTCTCTTCTGTGGACTCCCTTTTTCAAAATTCGTGAGCAGGATTGGCTTAAATTACAGCTTGCAGAAAAGTAGCATATGGTGACTGAAAATACGATTCAAGAGTAGAAATCAAAGATGTAGAAAATCACATTTTAAGATTAATGGAAAAGGCCAATAGTAGAAAAGATGAAAAACATGACCTAGTTGAAAAACATGACCTGGTTTTCTTACTGTTCTTACTTTGCACTAAAGCAGAGGAATATAGCTAAGTAAGGCACCTGCAATATGGTGTTTCATTAGTTATATGTCCATTTGGACTTTAAGGATCTGTGCAACTGAGGGATTCCATGACTCCCAGAATGGACAGTGTTAGAAAGGAAACAGGCCCCAGCAAAGTCCCTTTGTTACTACTATTCCACAACTAGTATGTCAAGGCTCTTAGAAGGCAACACTTCATGAAAGGGGACCACAGATCCAATCTCTCATCAAGGAGTAGTGCAGGTGACAATGAGAGTTGGCATTTAGCTCATACTGCAGCAAGATGATGCCTCTGGAGCTCACAGACCAGTGCCCCCTGGGTGCCACTCCTTTCCTCTGACAGCTTAAGTTAGGACGGGGAAGTGAGTGCAGTCCTGTGTAGATCAGGGCTTGGCATCAGCTAGATCCTCTTTTAAATTGCATCATCCCTTCCTCTCTCTTTCTTCTCTCTCTCTTCCTCTCTGTGTTTTTGTGGCTTTGGAGGAATTATAGAAATAGGACTAAAAACTTTTAAGATGTATATCTTTAAAATACTTTCATATTATTTGTTTTATATATAGTATATACAGTATATTGACTGCCATATACTTTATTATATATTATACATGGTATATTATGCACTGTACATCAGATGTTATATAGCACATGTATATGAAACATATATCATATATAACATACTATCATATATGTCAGATAACCTGTATTGTGTATGTGTGTGTGTCTTTGCGTGTCTCTGTGTCTGTGTCTGTGTGTATGTTTTCCAGTATTATACCTTACATATATTGTATTTACTGACCACCTAACAATAGTCAGATACTAAAAGCAACAGTAAAGAAAAAAGTCTTTGCTTTTTAAGAGACTATCAATAGTGAAGAACATAAATAATGGGAAATTATCAGATAAATAATTCAGATAAATAATTCAGGTAGTTCCAGGAAACTGCTTTGTTATGAAAGCTGTAGATTGGTGGTAATGAGGCTGAGGGTCTCTTGGGGTGAGAGGAGGGTGCTGCTTTTGCTAGGGTAGGGTGGTCATGGAAGGCCTTTCTTCTTCTTCTTTTTTTTTTTTTTGAGTTTGCTGGATCATATAGTAATTCTACTTGAACCTGGGAGGTGGAGGTTGCAGTGAGCCAAGACTGCACCATTTCACTCCAGCCTGGGCGACAGAGTGAGACTCTGTTTCAAACAAACAAACAAACAACAACAAAAATAGACTTAATAGTGAGCCTTTAGAATCATTTTCATTAAAATAAAGAAAAACAATGACTACTATTATTACGTCTACTCAAAATTGTCCTCGGGGTTCAAAGCAATAAAATATAGGGAAAAATATATAAGAACTGGGGGAAAAAGATAATATTGATTATCTACCTGGAAATTCTAAAATTATCTCCAAATTATTAAAATATATAAATTATTAAAACCAAAACTATAAATTACTTTGGAATAAATTAAAAAAATCATAAGACATCTATGGAAAAATGTATAAAACATTATTTAAGGATACAAAAGAGGGTGCCCAAATAAATGAAGAGATAGTATGCATATGAACGAGAAGTCCATCATAGTATTTTTGGTGAAGTTAAAAGAAGACTGATCCTATAAGTTAAATGAAAGATCAAGTTATGATCTTTCAGTTATGAAGAAGAACAAAATATGGGAACTTGTTTTACCAGATATCAAGACTTTTTATAAAGACTCAGTCATTAAACAGCATGCTATTTGCTCAAGGGTAGGCCCTTGGAACTGAACAGAATATATAAATCTGATATACAAAAGAAAGGATATTGGATACTGATGGGGAAAGGAAGGACTATTCAATAAATGGGGTGGGGACAACTGGTTATGCCTACAGAAAAAAAAAAGGTAATATTATATATCTACTCACACTAAATAGAAAAGTAAACTTTGGGCAGGTTTAAGAAAACAGTAACTTTTAGAGAAAATACAAAATATATTTTATGATCTGAGGGGTATAAACGGGTTTCCTAAGGTATAAAAATCATAAACTTTCAAGATATGTTGATAAATTGTACTACATTAAAAATTAAAAAGTTTCCTTTACCAAGCTTTATAACAAAAATAAAAGACAAGTTACAAGTTAACAACAAATATTTGGAGGGCAAGTACTAACAAGGAATTTATATCTATAATTTACATAGAATTCCCACAAATTTCTAAGAGAAAGATAGTTAACTGGGTAGAAAAATGAGCAAAGGATATGAATTGACAATTCACCAAGAGGAAATCTGAATATCCAATAAAAGTATAAATAAATGTTTTAGTTCACTAGTGTCAAGGGAAATGCAGATAAAAACTGTAATGAAAGATGATTTCATACTCATAAGTTGACACAAATGAAAATGTCAGATGATAAAAAGTGTTGACAAAGGTATAGAGAAATGGAGAGTCTTACATAAGCTGCTGCAGAATCACTTTAGAGAGCATTTTCATGATCTAACACAGTTGTAGAATGCAAACACCTTTTATTTTATTTTTTGATACAAATATTTGTACATATTTATGGGGTACATATGTGATATTCTGTTTAATGCACTGACTGTATAATGATCAAGTCAGTGTGTTTGGGGTGTCCATCACCTTGAGTATTTATCATTTCTATGTGTTGGGATCATTTCAGGTCCTTTCTTCTGGCTATTTTGAAATATATAATACATTGTTGTTATTGATAGTCACCATACTCTGGTAATGAACATTAAAATGTATTCCTTCTATCTAAATGCATGTTTATACCCATTAGCCAACCTTTCTTTACCCTTACTCTCACCCTGATATGCTTCCCAGCCTCTAGTATTCATCATTCTGGAATGCAAACAAATTTGACTCAACAATTTCCACCAAGGTATGAAATTAGAGACTGTGTACTCAATGAAGACACATAAAGCAGTTCTCCCCAACCTTTTTGCCATCAGGAATTGGTTTTGTGGAAGATAATTTTTCCACAGACAAGGAGGGGTTTGGAGGAGATGGTTTCTGGATGAAACTCTTCCACCTTAGAAGATCATCAGACATTAATTAGATTGTCATAAGGAGTGTGCAACCTTGATCCCTCGCATGCACAGTTCACAATAGGTTTCGAGCTCCTGTGATAATCTAGTGCCACCACTGATCTTACAGGAGGCAGAGATCAGGTGATAATGCTTGCTCCCAGCCTGGCACTCACCTCCTGTTGTGCCACCTGGTGCCTAATGGCCTGGGGCTTGGGAACCCCTGACATAGAGGACTGTTTTCTGATGCATTGATTTGTAATGGAACATTAAAAAGCACATGTTCATTAACAGGAGAGTAGATAAATACCTTGTGGCCTAATTTATGCAATGGTCTGTTGCAACTAGTTTAAAGGAATAAATTGAAGCTATACAGACCATCAAGGATAAATCTCAATAATCTGATGGTGAATGAAAGTATCAAGTTATAGAATTACTTACATGTTTGGTAAGACAGATACTGTCATTTAGAAGATAAAATTATACACCTTTGCTTTTCCCTCCCAGTTTAGAACCATTTGAGATGTAGACACACAGATCAGACAGATGGTGGTAAAAATATATTCCAGGTCAAAGCTGGATTGAAGAGCTTAGTAATGTTTCCAAAAATATAAACAGATCATATTCTTCTGCTCACAGACTTCCAATGGGCTTCAATTTTACCACAGTAAAATCCAAAGTCTTTATCATGGTTCCAAGACTCTACATAATCTGGACCCCTCTACCCTACTGGCCTCCCCACTTGTATTTTACTCTCCAGCCCCTTCCTCTGCTCAGTCCTCCAAGCACACTTCCCTCCTAGGTCCTTTGCAATGGCTGTTTTGTCTACTAACAATGCACCTTCTTTCAGGTCCTGAGCCCCACTTGCCTCAAAACCAGTAGACCTGGTCTGGATGCACTCTCCCAAGAAACTCGCCAACTAATGACCAAGGATCTAAAATAATGGTGTCCAAATTTTAATTGCAAATGTCTAGCAATGATAAAAAATTTAGTGCCCATATCTCATATACTTATATTTAGACAGATATGTACTACTCCATTCATTAAAATGTTAGAAACTATATTATAATGTATTTATGTTAGTATTAGTCAATTTCTACACTGCTATAAAGATACTACCTGAGACTTGTGAGACTGGGTAATTTATAAACAAAAGAGGCTTAATTGACTGACAGTTCTGCATGGCTGGGGAGGCCTCAGGAAACTTACAATCATGGTGAAAGGTGAAGGAGAAGCAAGTACCCCTTCACAAGGTGTCGGGAGAGAGAGTGCAAGGGAAACTGCCACTTTTAAACCATCAGATCTTGTGAGAACTCCCTCACTGCCACGAGAACAGCATGGGGGAAAATACCCCCATGATCCAGTCACCTCCCACCAGGTCCCTCCCCTGATTACAATTTAAGATGAGACTTGGGTGGGGACACACAGCCAAACCATATCAACTATTATGTTATAACTATTTATATAATATAACAAAAGTTATGACATAATAGTTGATATATGTATATTATATATAGTATATATATTATGTTATAACTATGTTTTATATACGTTATGTTATAACTATGGTATACCATAACAGTATATAAACACTATATAATATATAATGCATATATACATAATATATTATATATAATGCATTTGTAGTATATATTATTATGAATAGCATATATATAGCGTATATATATTTTTATGACTATGTTATAACTGGAGTACTATTTTATAACTATTATGTTATAATGTATATGGCATAAAATAGTGCTTTATGTCTCAGTTATTCAGTGGGATGTCCCATTGAATTTAAACATAAAAGAGATCAATTATAAATGATTATCCTTTCATGTCTAATCAGATGCTTTCGTACTATTTTTAATGAATATGTCAAGAAACATTATACACATTGTAAGAATAATGGGTCTGGACCGGGCGTGGTGGCTCACGCCTGTAATCCCAGCTCTTTGGGAGGCCGAGGCGGGCAGATCGCTGGGTCAGGAGATCGAGACCATCCTGCCTAACACAGTGAAACCAAGTCTCTACTAAAAATACGAAAAATTAGCCGGGCGCGGTGGTGGGCGCCTGTAGTCCCAGCTATTCAGGAGGCTGAGGCGGGAGAATGGCGTGAACCCGGGAGGCAGAGCTTGCGGTGAGCGGAGATCACCCCACTGCACTCCAGCCTGGGTGACAGAGTGAGACTCCGTCTCAAAAAAAAAAAAAAGAATAATGGGTCTAAAGCCACATTTCTATTGGTGTTCTTACTAAATTTCAAATATTGTGGCCAACTTCTTGAAAATGTATTTGAGATCATCATTCTTTTTACTTTGTAATGTGGCAGAGGAAGATATCATATTAGAAAAAAGGAAGCGTGTTGGCTCAGTCATTTTATTCAATTGATCAGTTCAACAAATATTTATTCAGTACCTGCTGAATGATAGAACGTAAGATCCATGAGGGCATGGCCTAGTCTGTCTTACTTTTTGTTGTATCCTTAGCTCCCAGCAGGATGCTGGTACAATGTAGATGTTCACTTGATTTTTATTGAATAAATGAAGGAATAAGTGAGTACTTTGCAGGTACTGGAGGCACTCTGGCGAGCCTCTGTTCCTGCTTTTCTATTGCTGTGTTTAGTTGCTGTTCCTGGAATGACCTTGCTTTTCTCTGGAAGCTCCCACCTTTGTACCATATCTCCCACCTGTCTTCCCCTTGTTCTCAGCATGTAGCCCCACACTGGATGGAATTTCTCTGCCACAGTTTGGAGTTGGTCTCAGTTATCAGGCCTCTCCTTGGGGAATAAGAATGGAAAGCGACCCCATCTGTACTTCCCAATGAGCTGCCCACTAAAGCCACCCCTCCAGTGCTTGCTTTCCTGCTGCTCTTCAGGAGCCCTTATTGATAGAATTGTTGGGAAACAATCGTTAGTATTTGTGGAAAAAAATTGCTTTCTGAAAATTATGTTCAATGGTTTCGTGTTTCAAACACATAACCAAATCAGCGATTATAGTTAAACACGTATTTTAAATTATTAGCATAGTGGAGACACAGGAGAGTTGGTCATAAACAGGTTTGTAACCTTGGACTGCATCTTTTCCACAGCAACTGTTAAAGTGGACATTTTAAAGAACAAGCCAGAATGCATCCAGGCCATGGGTGACCTGAGGACTCTAAGAAGTCAGGTAAACGTAGGGCAGGACAGACAGCCTGTGGCCTAGAAAAGAGCATCATGTTCTCAGCAGGTGCGAGTTAGATTTGTACAGAAAGGCATTTTAAGATGTTTTATAAGAGAGTAATTTGAGAAATAGAGTGTCTTCATCTCAGCATGACATGGCGCAGAGCTCACTCTCAATCTCCTCTCTGACTTTAGCAGGGATTAACTCCTGCTGTTTCTGAGATGGTCTGGAGATACCTTTTATATTCAACTAAGTGCTTCTTTGGGCATTTAAGTATGAGCATGGGAAGATTTTAGAAATGTTTACTTTTTCTGATATCCAGTATGAACATCTGAAAGAAAAAGTGTCCATTCATTTTGGCAAAACTACTAATAATTGGCCCAGATGAGAGCTCGCAAGTAAATATCCTATGGAAATGATATGAGGATGATATCAGCATACCTGGGGAAGGTTCCCCTAGGATTCCTCTGATTTCTAAGAATTTGCTCTGCCTAGAGTCATAGAGCATAAAGCTAGAAAGAGTTGCTTTTCAGTGGTGAAATCATAGGCACAGAGTTATGAATAAACGCCATAGGTTTTGATTTCTAAGAGATGTGTATTGTTGTCTGGGTTAAATTAATAAGTATTAGGTGTTTCATTCATTCAATAAATTGTATTAAGTGCAATATATACTAGGCATTAATTAAGGCATATAGCAGTGAACAAAAAAACCCTGACCTCATGGAGTTTTCATTCCAGTGTGGGAATCAGACAATAAATAGATGGTCCAGATAGTGATAGTGATACTACAGAGAAAAAGCAGGATAAGGGAACGGAAGCATGTGTCATTGTTGATATTTGTCATATAAGAGCCTTATTTGCAAGCAGCAGAAGCTAGTATAGTTTGGATGTCTCCTCCAAATCTCATGTTGAGATATAATCCCCAATGTTGGAGTTGGGGACTGGTGGGAGGTGTTTGGGTTATGGGCGTGGATCCCTCATGGCTTGGTACTGTTCTTGTGATAATGCGTTCTTGCGAGATCTGATTGTTGTAAAGCGTGGCACCTCCCCACCCCTACTTTTTCTCCCTCTTGCTCCCACTTCTATCATGTGAGATGCTTGTTCCCTCTTCCCCTTCCGTCATGACTGTAAGCTTAGAAGCCCTCATCAGTAGCTGAGCAGATGCTGTTGCCATGCATCCTGTACAGCGTGCAGATCCCTGTGAGCCAATTAAACCTCATTTCTTATAAATTACCCGGTCTCAGGTATTTCTTTATAGCAATGCAAGAATGGACTAACGCAGAAACTGATTCTGGTTGATTGACCAAAAAAGGAATTAAATAAAAATAACTTTGGATGCTTTACAAGATTATCAGGAGGAGTAGACAAGAAAGGCCAAGGATGGACTTCCAGGAACAGTGTCCCAAGGGACACTGCACAACTGATATGATACCTGATACCACCTGCCACCACCTCCACCACTGAGAATGAGATACCACAGCTTGTATTCCTGCCACTTCTGTGGCAGGAACTCAAATTTGCATTTTCTGCTACTGCACAGCTGCCAGAAAGAGAATGAGAAAGAGAATTTCCCGTCCTTTCCTCATGTATTACTAGTTCATGAGTCTGGCTGCTAATGCAAGTGCCTGAACATTGACAGTGCTACTTCACAGATTTGTTTCAAGATTAAGTGAGTTAGAGCTAATAAACAAATTCAGCAAAGCTGCAGAAAAATCAACATACAGAAATCAGTTGTGTGTCTATGCACTAGCAATAAACAACCTGAAAAGGAAATTAAGAAGAACAATTTTATTTAAAATAGCATCAAAAAGAATAAAATACTTAGGAATAAATTTAACCAAGAAGGCAAAAGATGTGTATGTTGAAAACTGTAAAACAGCTGAAAGACATTAAAGATGACCTAAATAAATGGAAAGACATTCTATGTTCATGGATTGGAAGACTTAACATTAATATGATAGTACTACCCAAAGTGATCTACAAATTCCATGCAATCCCTATCAAAATTCCAATGGAGATTTTTATTTAAATTATTTAGAAATAGAAAAACATATCCTAAAATCCATGTAGAAACTCAAGGGATTCCCAAATAACCAAAACAATCTTGAAAAAGAGCCAATTCAAATGTTCATACTCCTGATTTTAGAACTTACTACAAAATGACACTAATAAAAACAGTGTGGTACTGGCATACAGATAGGCATATAAACTGATGGAATTGAATAGCGTACCAAGAAATAAACTCTTACATGTATGGTCAACTGATTTTCAACAAAAATGCCAAGATCATTCAATGGAGCAAGGAGTTTTTTCAACAAATTGTTGTGGGAAAACTAGATATTCACATGCAAAAGGATGAAATTGAGCACACACCTTACACTGTATTTAAAAATTAACTCAATATAGATCAAAGACAGACATGTAAGAGCTAAAGCTATAAAATTCAGAAGAAAACATAAGGCAAAATATTCATGACCTTAGATTTGGTAATGGTTTCTTAAATATGACACAAAAGCATAGGTAAAAAACGAAAATATAGATAAATTGGACCTCATCAAAATTAAATTTTTTTTGTGCATCAAAGGCCACTATCAAGAGAGTGATCAGACAACTTACAGAAATGGGAGAAAATAGTTATAAATCAATCATATATATATACACACACACACATCATATATACTATTATATATATAATTATATGTGATTAGTATATATGATATATATGGTTAATATCCAGAATATATGAAGAATTAAAAGTCATCATCACCAACAAAAGACCAACCCAATTAAAAAATGGGCAAAGGACTTGAAAAGAAATTTCTCCAAGAAAGATGTACAAATGGCCAATAGGCACATGAAAAGATGTTCAACACCATTAGAGAAATGTAAATCAAAACCACGATGAGGTATCACTTTATACCCATCATAATGGTTGTTATTTAAAAAATGAAAAATAATATGTTTTGGCAAAAATGTGCAGAAATTGAAACTCATGCATTGCTGGTAGGAATGTAAAATAGTACAGCGATTGTTAATACAGTTTGGTGTTTCCTCAGAAAGTGAAACATAGAATTACCATATGACTCAGCAATTTTATTCCTAAATAATCAAAAACAGAGAAATGGATACTTGTATACCAGTGTTCATAGCAGCATTATTCACAATGGCTAAAAACAAAAACTCAGTGCCATCAATAGGTGAATGGATAAATATATATATATATATATATATATATAAAAAACGCAATATGATTCAATCATAAAAAGGAATGGAGTTTGATACAATGTGGATGAACCATGGAAATATTATGCCAAGTAAAATAAACCAGACACGAAAGAGCAAATATTATGTACTTCCGCTAATATGCAGTGTGATGGTTCATTTTGTGCCAACTTGATTGGGCTAAGGGATATCCAGATAGCTGGTTAAACATTGTTTCTGGATGTGTCAGTGAGAACATTTTTAAAAGAGATTAGCATTAGCTGTTCTTTGCTCAGCAGACTGAATAAAAATCATCTGTCCTCATCAATGGGGGTGGGCATCATCTAAATTGTTTATTGTATGAGCCTACATAGAACAAATGAGTGGAAAAAAGATGAATTTTCACTCTGCTTGAACTAAGATGTCATCTCTTGCGCTTGGACATTGGCTTGCTGTTTCTCAAGCCTTTGGACTTGGACTGGGAGTTACACCAGTGGTTTGCTTGATTTTCAAACCTCTGGGTTTGAACTGAAACTATACCACTGGCTTTCCTGGGCCTCCAGCTTGTAGACAGCAGATCAAGGGACTTCTTATACTAAATCTGTTTCTACTTATCTATATATATCCTATCGGTTCTGTTTCTCTGGAGAACCCTGATTACCACATGTAGTATTTGAATTGCCAAATTCATAAAGAGAGGAAGTAGAATAGAGGTTACCAGGGGCTGGGGAGAAAGTAATAATCGGGAGTTATAGATTAATGGATGCAGAGTTTCTGTTTGGGATGATGAAAAGTTCTGGAAATAGTGGTGATGATTATTGAGCATTGTGTATGTACTTAATATCCGTTAATTATACACTCAGAAATAGTTAATGCAGTAAATTATATGCTCTGTATATTATACCATAATTAAAAATAAAGATTAAATGAGGTAAAACACTTAGAACTTTGCCTGGAACATAGTTAAATGCTGTATAAGTGGTAGCTATTATTATTTTGTGCCAGATACTGGGGATGCAACCGTGACTAAGGGAGCAGGGAGGAAAGACAGATCTCTTATATCACATACAGAGGAATAAAAATCAGACAGTAGAACCTTCAGCAGCAATGATGGAGGCTGGCAACAATGGAATAACATCATTAATGTAATGGGAGTTACAACAATCTAGTGTTGTGTACCTAGCAAAATGATCTTACAAGAACAGAAGTGAAATTAAGATATTCTAAGACAAGCAAAAACTGAGAGATTTCTCTGCCAACAGACCATGATGAAAGGAGTTTCCAAAGATTGTGTTTCAGGAAAGAGCACAATGGCCCCAGAGAGATCTAAGGTACAAGGCAATATGAAAACAGAGAAAACTTGGAGAGTCGCAGACACAACGCATGCTGCCCAGCTGCATCAGACTGAGCCTTGTGACTTCTCTGGGCTCTATATCTTCATGGACAATGGATGCACTGAGGAGCCCCCTGCCCCTGTGACCTTCTACCCTGAGTAGAACTTTTTCTGTGGTCAAAACTGATTGGGTAGCTTGTTGAATGAATATCAAATACTGGGAAGAAGGAAGAGGAGCATACAGTGGAATTTTTACATTTTTCTTTCATTGAAAGGAAAGGATGGAACTGGTTAACAAGTCCTTGGACAATCAAGGTAACAGAATTCAGAAGAAAGACATCAAATGCTTCCAGAACCACAATAAGAGATATGTAGAAAAGAGAGTATAAAGCAGCAATTCACCTGAAATTTGACTTCTAGAAGGAAAAGACTCATTTATTCCTCCTTTCCTTTGGCCTCCCTCCTCAGAGGAGAGCAGATCCTGAGAAGATACATCTCACGATGGGGAACAGAGTTATTGTGGATCTGACTCTTTAATGATATTTTGCATATAGTCAAATTCCACTTTCTACTCCTAAATACAGAAAGAAATGGGAATCTGTAGCAGTCTTCTCAGTCCTGCTGAGAAGGGGGGATTCTTAAATCCCCCACCCCCAACCCATTCCCCATATTGTTTTATACAGTTCAAGGCTATGGCCCCTCTAGTGTCATCTTCCTCCCTTACCAGTTTCTCTCAAGAGCCCCTATTTCCTGCTCTGGTAAGAGGGATTTGGGGATGATGGAACATTCCCCCTGGCATGGGTCAGGTTTCCAGATTGAGTTGCCAAGCACAACTGTCATCTGTCTCAATTTGGACCATGGGCTAAACTCAACCCCAGGGGCTGGAAAGCAAGCACAGCCCATACCCAAGCTCGCTTATGCGGAGCCTGGGCCACCAGTCTTCCCAGAATCTTTGGTCCCAACCAAGGCCACCCCTGGCTGCCTGCATGACCCTATTCTATTCTGGCCTGAGAAGGAGGAGGAGGCGGAGGAGGCAGAGCAGGGAGAACACTGTAGGTTTTGACCAAGACTAGAAAACCATGCATATGTCTTATTAAAGTCTAGGAGGTTCTCTGGGCCAGAGAGAATATAATAATCATTCATGTTGTGTCTCCTCATTTCCATTTGGAGTTTTGGGAGACCTTCATCAATATAAGGCAAGAGCAGTAGAGTAGAAAAGGTAGTATGTCCTTTTATTCTGAGTGTGTGAAATATTTCAGGCATCTAAAAGTCTAGAGAAAACTATAACAAACTTGTGTACCCATCATTCATCTTAAGAATAAACATTTTGCAAATACAAATGCAGTAGAATCCCATTTTCAAGGAGAGAAAGAAGAGGTTGGGGAAGAGGGAGAGAGAAAGAGAGTATACTTGACAAGCACCCCAGTTTCCCCACAGCTTAACAGCGGCATGGGGCAGGGGATCCAGAATTCCTGGTTTGATGCAGAGTGGGGTGTAGGAATGCTATAGGAGCCAGGCCCAGGAGTAGCCTGGGGTTTAGGCACTGACCCCACCCATCTGGAGGTCTGTTGGGACCTGTTACATCAGCTATGGAGAAAACAGGGAGAGAGATCAAAGCAGAAAGGCCAGACAGGAAGAGACTCTCCAGAGGCCAGGAATGGCCCAGCAGATGGCACTCAGAGTTAACACCCCCCCCTTCTCTGGCACCAAGGAAAAATTTTTCTCCTGCAAAGCTCCACGCTGGAGGGGCAGAGTAGGGTGCACACTTAAGAGTGGAGGACACTCTGAAAATGACTTTAACATTTGAAATAATTGGGTTTAAATTCTGAATTGGCTGAGCAATTATCTAAAAAGAGATTATTTTAAACCTTGTAAGTTACCTTGCAGTGTTAAGATAAATTGTTTACTGCAAGTTGAGTTGGATTAAGAAAGTAACATTAAATGTGTTAAAAAAGAAAAAAAGAGAGAGGAAAGGGAAGGGAATATCAGTTAGAAAAGTGAGAGGAACGTCTCAGGACTTTGAAAAGGTATGATGGCAGAGCGCAGTCTTGTTTTCATTCATCTGTTCATTTGACAAACATTTTTCGAGTACCTCTGACATATTAGGTATTGTTCTCGGTATTAGAGATAGACAGTGAGCAAGACGAAAGATAGTTTCCAGTATTAGAGCTTACATTCCAGTAGGGAGAGACCAAGCCACTGCTAGGATATATGGAGCCTCTGTTCAAATGTACAATGGGTAGAAGAAGACACTTTCTCCTGTATGATGCAACCGCCATCCCTGGTTGACAAGAGGGATGTTGGCTTGAGGCCAACCCACTCCTCTTCCCCTTGGCAAGGCTTGCACTGAACAATCACATATAGAGGTTCTGCACAAGACAGGTAATACACAAAATGAATAAATAAAATAAATGGCAGTTCGATGGTTGTAAAGAACCCAAGGGGAGTAAGCGTGAGCATGTCTGTGCATGTGTGCACGAGGGTGTGTGTGTAGGGTGGTAACTTTTAAAATATGGTGGTCACTGGAAGCTAATAATAGTATTTAGCAAAGAGGTGAAGGAGATGAAGGATTAAGTCATGAAGATATTTGGAGGAAGTGTGTCCAGGGAGAGGGAACAGAAAGTGCAAAGATCTTGAGGCAATAGCAAGCCCGGGATATTGAAGGCACAGTAAAGGGGCTGGACTAGAGCAAGTGAAGGGAAGATAGTAGGTGATAGGTACATGGGTACATCCATATTTACTTAGGACAATTCAGGTTTATACTTGAAGTTCCAGAATAATTATTACTAGGCTCCCCTTTCGCACTAGAAGTGCTCACAAATGGTCAAAGCGGTTCCAGATCCTGTTCAGCCTGGTAGGAAGGCACTGGGGATTTGAATGGGATGTGGAGCTGTGGGAGGGCTGTGAACTGCGAGCTGCCGGATGTGACTTTGGTTTAACGGGACTGTCCATGCTAACTTCTTGGAGGTGGAGGAAGAGCTAGCGGTTAGGGATTTTTCCCAAGAGATTGGGGTTCAGGTGCATGGGCAGCCTGTCTGGTCCTGAGGATGCCCTCCCAGGTCTAGCACTTGGAGTCTCGGTCAACAGTCCGACATGCGTGAGTGTTCAACCACTTCAAAGCTAGCTGCACCAAAAGCAACTGGGGAAAGGGAGTGCAATTGCAGTCTGCTTTGAGTCTTTAGAGCAATCCTATGTTGCAAGAGCAGTTGCTGTATTTTGGATCATGCTAACTCTCTGTAGCATAAATTTTTTGTGATAAACTCTATGCCTGAGATCAAAAGATTACATTAAAAATGATTTCAGGAAGACTGCCAGTGGTAGAGGACTTTGAGCACTTAACCAGAGTCATTCGTTTTCCCATGGTGGATGTGACACTGATCAGATGAGTTTTAGGACTTAGCGTTTTGGGAGAGCAGAGATAAGTCCATGTTATTCAGCTGGAGATAACTGGGAATCAGAGCAAGAAGGGTACTGATAAGGCCAGTTCAGTTCCGGAGTAGAGATTGGAACTGCCACCAAGCTCTTAACTGTATTCCACATCACCTACAAATGTGATGCTGAGGCTGCTAGTACCTGCTTTGAGGTGGCTACTGCTTGAGTGGGTGACAAACACAAGCAGAATAATTGGTTAAGGATAGTGATTATGCAGACAGACCCTAGGATCAGACAGCCTGAGTTCAAATCCTGGCTTTGCCAATTTATGTCCTGGGATTTTCTGAGAAATGTCTTATCTTTCTGCAACTCAGCTTTCTCATCTGCATATGTGGTAATAATGACACCAACCTAATATGGTTGTTGTGGGAATCAAGTGAGTTAGATGTAAAATGCCTAGAACCATGCTGCCAGGCATGCTAGCTGTTACTATTATTTCCTTTGACCAATGTTGTTTATATTTGTGTCTCTTTTTAATGAAGCTGAGCCTTTTTGATCACAGTGATCAGCATGCTGTAGTCTTTCTGGTTTGGGGAGTAGGTGAATAATTTCCTTTGAGGTTCTCTTTATATCCATCACCAAAGGTTGATTTTAAGCCAAGTGTGAGGGTAGCTTCCATGGCAATTTAGCCTTTGTCTCAAGTTACCATTCTCCTTACAAGTATGAAAAAAATCAAAATTAAACTTGGGTCAAATTTCAAAGTAAAACTTTTATTTTTAAGATATAAATCTGATTAGGCAAGTGAAATTTAGAATCGTGGTAAACAAAAATGGATCATTCTCAGAAAAACAAGGTGAGATTCTCCAATAAAGAAGAGAATATCATTGCAATTTATTACAATTTAAAAACTTTATTGAGTATTATATGGATGTATTTGTGGATTCTGTTTTACCTGCGAAGCTTTCATATGCTACTAATGGGTTACTTTTAACACAAGAATAAGTACATCTCAAGGAAGACCATATCTGGATTCATTACTCATCATAAGTGTAATTACTGTTTAACAATATTATGAAGGGCTGGTGATGAGATGCAGGTGTTTAAACATGCAGTGCCAATAGATTTGACACGGTATTCAGTTCCAGGCGTATACATTTTTAAAGATTTCTATTCACCAAGGGGACAATAAAACCCCACACAATGGTAAGTATGTTTGCTAAAAACATGAAGTGACTGGTTAATTTTTAGTCTTTAGATTTTAAAATGGAATATTTCTTTTTTCAGCAATAGTGTTTCTTAACTTACTAGTCTATACACTATATTTTCGGGTTAAAAAATGAAATGTGGATGTATTGATCAAGTCCACCAATTTGGGAACCATCTCTGGTTCAAACCATCTCTGGGTTTTGGGACAAACTGCATGCAGTTCAATTTCAGACTGAGCAAATAAAATACAAAGTGGAGGCTTGACGAGCATTTTTACCTGAAATTATTGGTACTTAGTAAAGTTGTACCCCAACCCTCTAGCTTCCCAGATGAGAAGACTGAGGCTACAGAAGACCATGATTGGCATGATTTGCTCAAGAAAATTCGGCTGGTGGTTCAGACACTTTAGACACGAACCTAGGTCTCCTAATTTTTATGTCTGAACTCTTCCCAGTGTGTTACATGGCCTCCTGTTAACCCTGAGGCTCTAATTGTTTGAATTCTTGATTCACTATATCCAGTCAATAGACATCTTTGAATACCTATTGTGTGCTAGGTTCTGTGCAAGTTCTAGCTCTGGGATAACTGTGTAATTCCTTGACTTGATTGGATGTAACTATTCTGCTCTTTAGTCTCTGATTGGTTCATGCTTTCTTTGATGTATGCATGTTAATGTTTTGATGTTTGTGTCCTGTCTTGAATGGTTAGCCCTCAGTCAAGAAGGAGTGGGAGAAACCACCATTTACTTAATACTGCTGTGTATTTTACATGTGTTACCTTTATAAAAAGATTATGAAGCTGGTACTTCACCCTAGACAAAGATAAGCTAAATCACTTGATAAGGTTAAATATCTTTTAAGTGACGGTATGGTAGATTAGTTCACCCACCGCTTAATGTAGTGCCTGGTATACAAACCACCTGAATTGTGTTGAATGAATGCTGGGCTTTAAACTCAGACGTAGGTGGCTCCAGTGTTCTTTTCACCATATTTAGTTGCCTTTTTGTTTCTCCTAGGGTCAGGAGCACCCCCCACTTTTTTTTTGAATGTCGCTTAGCATGTAAGCAGTCATTTAATAAATATCTTTTGCTTATGATGACATATAAATTCCTCAGTGCTTACATAGCTGCTATTACAGTTTTTTTAAGAAGAAGAAATTATATACTTGTAAAATTAATTTTTGAAGTTGTCATTGGAAGATCAAGACAAATAACAACACTTTGAATAGTGCTATGAATACCATTCAAAACGCTGGAGTCATGAAAATCTACCCACTACATCCCTGTAACCACTGCTCTGGGCTTGAGACAGTTCTTTCTGCCCTGTGGCTCTCACACACTTCGGGTGATTTTCCTTGTACATGATATGATGACAGCACCTAGGCTCTGCTTATTTAAACAATTTACATGGATGGGTGATTTTAGCCCAATCATGATAGCTTACATTGCTCTGGACTAAGCACCTTATTGGTATTATCTCATTTTAGTCCTTTCAACAGTTTTTCAAAATACTTTGTTATTTTATAGGCAAGGAAAGTTGAATTCAAGAGTGGTTAAGTATAGATGAACTTCTGTAATGCAGGCTGAACTGCTATGTCATTTATGTTGGCTGTGGTTTATTGCCATACTCCCAGTTATTTGCTTACTTATTCACTGATTTTCAAAAATGTGTATTAGTTGTTATTATATGATGGTGAGCCAGAGAAACACAAATCAATTTTTGCCAAGAGTGCATTTATACTCTCTCACATGTACAGAGATACATGTACAAGGTTTATTCATTGCAGCATTCTTTATGATAGTAATAAACCAGAAACAACCTATATATTTAACAGCTGGGGATTGTTTCAATGCATTCTTAATATTATAGAATACTATGTCCTTTTAAAAAGAATGAGGCCAGGCGCAGTGGCTCACGCCTGTAATCCCAGCACTTTGGGAGGCCAAAACAGGTGGATCACCTGAGGTCAGGAGTTGGAGACCAGCCTGACCAACATGGTGAAACCCTGTCTCTACTAAAAATACAAAAAAATTAGCCAAGCATGGTGGCAGGCACCTGTAATCTCAGCTACTCGAGTGGCTGAGGCAAGAGAATTGCAATGAGCCAAGATTGCACCAATGCACTCCAGCCTGGGCAACAGAGCAAGACTCCATCTCAAAAAAAGAAAAAAAAAAAAAAGAATGAGTCAGAACACTATATCCTGAAGAGGAAATTTATACATAAAAGAAACATGGCACAGGCAGTAAGTATCATATTGTGACAAGGACAATGTACAGGTGCATATTCCTGATCTTGACCTCTTCTGATCTTGACTGGTCTTTGAAGAGCAAAGTGCCTTTGCTGCTTGGGCCAGCCATGCCAGGTTGGTTTGTTGGGTTAATCAGTGATGGGTATAGAGAAGAAGTGAAAGAACTCTAGAAAGGTTAGTGATTTTGGAGTGAACTGAAGTGACTAAGGAAAAAGATAAACATATAGGAAAGGTAGGAGGAAAGAGGGGAAAGACTAGAACTAGAATGGATTGAATTTTGAAGAGACAGCTTTTTGGGATGGAAGAGAAAGAAAGGTAGGAAGAAGCAGGGGAATGAGTAACTGTCCTTTGGCAAGTTTAGCCACCTGCTCTCAGCTATAATTTCTGCACCTGTGAAATAGGCACCGTGCTCTTTATTTCATGGTATTGTAGCAAGCATTTGGTGCGTTGATTTAAACATCTAGCTCAGTGCCATGGAGACGTACGTCTATTTCTACTATATTTGGTCTTCCTCTTTAGTAGATCTCATTAGGGTCAAAGCAAAAGCATATGGGCTAAGGCCAGCGGTTTTGGGGCAGGAAATACACTGCTCATCTGCTCTACTTTTTTCTGCTTTGTGTCTGCTACTGACTTGACTCTTTAGTCTTCTGCTACTATTGCCTTAGCATCTTTATAAACATAATCTCCATGAATCTCCAAAGTCCTAATAATCTAACATGGTTCTACAATGCTGACGTGGACATTTTGTTACTAAAATATAAAAGCAATCGGAAGTAGATGAAATCAGCCATAGAAATTGTGAAGCACAATTTTCTATTCTAGTCGTTTGGCCAAAGTAGAAAGAGAATTACTAATTTTTCATGAGGATAGAAAATAGAAACAAAAAAAAGCCATGATTCCATCTTTTACTTTGCTAGTACAATAACCAATGGATTGGTGGCACCTGCTACTCACAGTTCTCAATTGTATATATTTAGTGGTGATTCTGTCAGGCTACTCTAAATTCTCTAAAATTCTCTATGAATATTGTCATTTAATTGTCATAACTATCCAATCAAGTAGAGACTATTATTGTCTTCACTGTACAGATGAGGAGACTGAGGCAGAGAAAGATAAAGCAAAATTTTTTTTTTTTTTGAGACAGAGTCTCACTCTGTTGCCCAGGTTGGAGTGCAGTGGCGCGATCTTGGCTCACTGCAAGATCCGCCTCCCAGGTTCATGCCATTCTCCTGCCTCAGCCTCCCGAGTAGCTGGGACTAAAAGCACCCACCACCACGCCTGGCTAATTTTTTGTATTTTTAGTAGAGACGGGGTTTCACCATGTTAGCCAGGATGGTCTCAATCTCCTGACCTCATGATCCGCCTGCCTCGGCCTCCCAAAGTGCTGGGATTACAGGCGTGAGCCACCGCACCCGGCCCAAGATAAAGCAATTTGCCCAAGTGCCCGATCCAGGATCCAATCTGGGCAGTCTAGCTCCAGCGTCTGTGCTTTGGTTCACTGCACACATTGCTTCTGAGTGCTGATGAGTACACCTATTTATTATTGTTGTTGTTGTTGTCATCATCAACAATGTTTTCCCCTTTCTTTTCCCTCCCTCAAATAAACCTCAGCTACAAGTAAGAGCTCAAGAGAAGAGTATGGAAAGGTGGGGAGTGTGCTAGTTACTGATTCTAAGAGCTTTGCTTGGGACACCTTCACCCTGTGTTTGCATCCTTTGACAATTGCATTATCCTGTCAATGTGCTCAGCTCTATAGAACATTCCATACTTCTCTAAGATCTTTTGGATTCTCCATACTGTCTTAAGAACCATGAGAAGTAGGAAGGGAAGGGAACATTGTTCCTGTTTGACTAGTGTTCAGTTTAGTGATTTGCTCAATGTTGGGGAGTTGTTAGTGCCTGAGCCAGCAGTGTAACTACTCTGACGAGTCCTAATACATTTCCTTTTGCTTCAGGATGGTGTCAGAATGAGTATTTCTGTAATACAAGCAGCTCGAGACATATCACAGAAAATAAGTTTTCTGAGAACCCAGAGGGGAAAAATTATTTGTACTAGAGGTTAGAAATTTGAGAGATAGAACCAACTCAGATTACGAGGATGAATATCAGGTACCCTATATATACAATTTGGAGTGATGGGAGCCAGATGGACAAGTTATTTAACCACTCTGTCACTCATTTTCCCCATCTGTAGGATGGGGATAATAAAGTACTGATTTCTTAAGGTTATTGTGAGGATTTGATGAATTAAAAATGTCTAAAGTGTTTAGAACAGTGCCTGGTCTGTAGCAGGTACTCAATAACATGTTAGTTGCTGTTAGTTTATAATAAGCAAGAAAATAAAATGTACTTTTAAATAAAACATATACTTAAGGAAAATAATGCTATTTTTCTCTTTCAAAAGCAGTTGCTTCTTTATGGTTTGGAGAATCTCAGCTAACTTACCTTGCAAATTTTACAACTTGATTTTATTCATCCTCATAATTAGATTTGGTTTTATACAACAAAGTTCTAATTCCTCGTTTAAATAATTTCCCCACTCTGGGTTTCCAGCATTTATTCTTTATGATACTTACCGACATTACTTGTATTCAGCAATGAGCACTCTGACGCCATCCTGCTTTTGCCAAGAAGTGCTTTTCAAATTTCAGATTTTTCCTGCAGCATAAGATTGAGAAATAACAGTTTACAAAAAAAAACTCACAGAAGCTTAACATCAGTTTATGCAGTGACCTCAATAGGTAACTTTGAGTCTCCTTTAGTAAATTTTCTATGAAAATTCTAGTTGGTCTACTTCTTATTCATTAGAAATAACTTTCACTGGAGGAAGTCAGGCCAAAAACCTTGCCAGCATATTTAACTTCTTGTCCTTTAAGAAATTATACTTTGATTTTAGAGGTTCAACTTTACTAGATAATGAAATTATCATGGTGGAACAAGCCATAGAAATAATAAATACAGTAATTCTTCTTTGCCTATTGTGTGCTTTTGCTATTCATAAATTTTAGGGCCTTAGATATTAGATACACTTACGTAAGGCCTCACTAACGGTAATTATCTTTTGGCTAAAGAAAAAGCCCAAATGAATGCTAAGCTGCATTATCGCTTGGCTTCTGACATGAGCTGATAATCAGATTTTCTTGCTTAAATCCATGGTGCTCGAACAATGCTACCCACTGTCTGTGCTTCCCGATATTACCCTTAATTAGAAAGAACAGAAACACAAATCTGAATTATTTCAAAATCTGGTTTCCATGGTCAGTGGTTTGAAGGGCTTAACTTTATTATAAATAAACCTGGCTTTATTGGCTAATGAAATCTGAAATGCGAAGCCTGGGATGGAAGGGAGGGTAATACTCTGATGTTTACACATCCAAATATCCAGTGTGGGCAAAATGTATTGTAATAAATCATTGGATAATTGAATTATGATTCCTTTGTCCAAGCATGATCCAAACCCCATCACTACAGAGAACCTGGAAGGAACTTGAATTTATGTTTTCTTAAGAAGCAACATCTTTAGGTCTAGTAATATATCTATCAATAGCTGTCAAGGAGATGTTGATCTATTTTATATTTCCTCCCAAGTTAGTATTTTTTTTTCCTTTGACACCTTAGAGCACATAGTTAGAAGCGTGTGATGGTCTGGCCTTGTATCCATATGCATCTTCAATGTATCATTCTCAAATATTCACACTGAGCTCTTTTTGCAGCATAGAATAATGTGTGGGCTGGTGTCTGAGGGAGGCAGATAATGAGATGGGACATCAGTTGTATTTTTATTTATGCTCTTGTAAAAAGAAAGCTAACAATAGGTGAGGATGGCTGTTCCCATTTGGGTGGATAATTAATACCTAAGTGGAGATAGTAACTTTGTGCTTCCCCTGGAAAACAACTTCAGAAAGCTGATTTCTAGAACCATGATCACATATAAAACCTCAGATGATATTGAGAATTGTGATTTTTGTCTATATTTATATCTATATATCTATGTATCTCCTTCTTCTCTGTGGATGGTGGAGACCTAAGTGTCTATGTGTGTGTGTGTAAACTGTAGTCTTCACCTTTTTCATTCATTGTTTAATTTTTTTAAAACCCTATCTTTTCTTCATTTGCAAACATTATCTTTTCCCTTTCAATTTTCATTGATATTTTCTTTCCATTCATTTGCTTTCCACTTCTGTGCTAGGCACTTTGTGGTTGCTTTTCCACTTAAACATTCACAGCAACAATTGTTACTCTTAAATCTTGTTTTCCAGATCAAGCTATTGAAGCTTAGGGAAGTGAAGTAATTTTCCTGGGATCACATAGCCAGTAAATGGTAGAGGCAGGATTCCAACTCAGGTACGAATTCCAAATCCCATAATCTAGAGCATATGTTATACTGCTCTGCCAAGCTGTGTGTTAGCTACTTTTAGATTATTCCCTTTGTCTTTATCACAATTCTGTTTCATTGGCTGAGGTAGAATCCCCTCTCTCTCCAGTGACCGGAGACCAGGCTGAATGTGTCTGAGGTCCAGGTACCTGCAACTTAAGTGATTCCTCATGGGGTCCAGGATTTGCCTTGGATGGGGATAGTGAGGCAAGAAGCATGGCCGTTACTACTTTCAGGGAGAATAATCATAGAGACAAGTTGGTGCCTATGGTGATCCTGGTAAAAAGAATTGGGAGGGTGCCTTTTGA
This sequence comes from Pan troglodytes, assembly GCF_028858775.2. Classification (NCBI taxonomy): domain Eukaryota; kingdom Metazoa; phylum Chordata; class Mammalia; order Primates; family Hominidae; genus Pan; species Pan troglodytes. The sequence continues at coordinate 110,198,370 of NC_072408.2, read as the reverse complement.
AGAAGCTGGATGGATACTCCAGGACCGCGAGATGGAAAGCCACAGGACAAAAAAAAATCATCCAAATCTAGACAGTGTAGACGAGTGAGCAGTGAGGGTATCTGGTCAAACATGGTAGACTGGCCATACTTATTTATATCCCCTTCCCTAAACTCTGTAAAATTAGTGGTGAAACAGAGCCTCTGAATGGTATGCTGCAAATAGGTTGCATGTGGGCAGAAATATAAATTTATTGAGTCCTTTTGGTGGTCGTGTAGGAGCTGGAATAGCCAGGTCAGCTCAGGCTAGTTCCCCCTGGCTTTGAGTAGCTTCTTCCATTTACCTCAGCATTCCCTACAACTATTATCCATTTTTAATGTCACATGATTTTGAAAGATTGAAACGCCCTGCTTTAAAACAAAATGCATTCACACACAAGGATAAAGACAAAGAGAGAAGACTATGCTAGGTGAGGAATTTCAACAATTTTTGGAAAGCTGTGAAGTTGGTTAAAAAGTGATAACTGAGTTAACAGAATGAAGAGACTCCCAACTTCAGTCTACACAGGGGCCTGATGAGGAGAAGTGAGTCAATTCATGCTACCCCCCAGAAAAACCTGGATCCTGAAGGTTCTCCATATCTTCTAAACCAGGGAATGCACACAGGGCTTAGAACAGGGGCCTGGTGAGGGGCTGGATGCAGAGTTCTATTTCCTCTTGGCTCACCCTGCAGAGTCGGGACAAATATTTATTATCTGGCAAAATTAGGCTAGAAGGACTCCCAGCTCAGGGATGAGGTGGGGGCTCCAAGTGGGGATTTCTTGAAGTTTTATATCACACAGGGCTTAGAAAAGGGGCCTGTTGAGGGGCTGGATGCAGAGTTCTATTTCCTCTTGGCTCACCCTGCAGAGTTGGGCCAAAGATTTATTCTCTGGCAAAATTAGGCCAGAAGGACTCCCAGCTCAGGGATGAGGTGGGGACTCCAAGTGGGGGTTTCTTGAAGTTTTATATAGTGGCCTGTGGGACACTCGGGCCCTTTCCTCCTGCTCTCTACCCAGAATGCTACCGGTCTGGTAAATACATTCTTGGGCTGGTGTTTGGAGGACATACCAGGGGAAAGCCTTTCCCATTCTGACGGTGAGGGACCTGTCATTGGAAAGGTAGGCTGGCTGCCCCATCATGCTTCAGGGAAGCCCACTGGTCATAAGCCCTGACTGAGTGAATCCAGAGCTGCAGTCAGCCTTTTAGTGCCTTATTGTTAAATATGAATGACAGTCAAGGCTCTCAAGGATCCTTGAGGAAGGCTTTTAACATAAGATAAATGAAAACAAGCAGAAGAGAGAAGCTCAGAAGACACTGAGACTACACAGGGAACCAAAGAATATGAACACAAATCTAACACTACTAAGGCAAGCCCAGACCCTAAGATCAAAATACTCAGGAATAAGGGAAGAGAGAACATCCATTAAATAAGAACAGGATGCCATATTTTAAAAAGTGACAGCAACAAGAAGAAATAGACAGGAATTAAATGTGTGAAAACCAAGATTTTTAAAAAGAGCAGCATAAGAGTGAAAAGATAAGTTAAAGGAAGCCCTTAGAAAGTAGAAAGAAAAAGCCTTAAAAATGGAAGGAGAGAGAGGGGAGAGAGCAAGAGAGCGAGAGAGTGAGAGAGAGAGAAAGAGAATGAGAACACAGAGGGGAGAAAATTATTCCTAAAAAAGAAAAAATATTTATAGAATTGCAAGACAGGAATTTCCAGATTGATATGGCTTACTCGAGTGCCCAGTATAATGAAAGAAAACCCACACTAAGACGCTTTGTTATAATGTTATTTCAATAGTGACAAAGCGATCATAAAGGTTTTCAGAGATGTAAGAACAAAGAATACAAATAAAACAAACATCTCCCAGATAGATCACAAACAAAGGAACATAATGGTATCAGACTATACCAGCTTTTGATGCTAAAAGACAGGGAAATTTTCTTTTTTTAATTATTATTTTAAGTTCTGGGATACATGTACAGAATGTGCAGGTTTGTTACATAGCTATACATGTGCCATGGTGGTTTGCTGCACCTGTCAACCTATCACCTAGGTTTTAAGCCCCGTGTGCATTAGGTATTTGTCCTAATGCTCTCTTTCCCCTTGCCCCCCACCCCTCGACAGGCCCTGGTGTGTGATGTTCCCCTCCCTGCGTCCGTGTGTTTTCATTGTTCAACTCCCACTCTTATGAGTGAGAACATGCGGTGTTTGGTTTTCTTTTCCTGTTTTAGTTTGCTGAGAATGATGGCTTCCAGCTTCATCCATGTCCCTGCAAAGGACACAAACTCATTATTTTTTGTGTCTGCATATTATTCCTTAGTGTATATGTGCCACATTTTCTTTATTCAGGCTATCATTGATGGGCATTTTAGTTGGTTCCAAGTCTTTGCTATTGTAAAGAGTGCTGCACTAAACGTGTGTGTAAGTAAGACGGAAATTTTCAAAAATGTATGTGCACTTGTATAAACAATCTTCTGTCTAACTTGAGGCAATATATGGTCAATTGAATACACTCAGTAGATGGTAGATATTATTTTCTTTCAAAGTGGCAAGATTTTGGTCTCAGATTTTAAGCTTTGGTAGGAAGTGATCTTGCAGGTTAGGAGAAGGGCCACCTCCAAATGTCATGAGTGAGAAATATAGAATTCCTTCATCTGGCTGACAGCCTTTGACCTTGTCCATTTGACTATGAGAATGTAAGGCTTAGCCTTAAAAATTGTACAGAGACAGTCAGGGCAAGCTACATAATTTGTGGAGCCCAGTGTAAAATGAAAGCAGAAGAAAGGGTAGTTAATAATACTAAAATGTAAAACTTTTTTCTTTATAACTATGTTATTAATTATAAAATATAATGGGGTAATAGCAATACATGAATGACAATCTGAACCTACAACCTGAACAAATTAATATTTTGGTGTCATAATTTTCTATGATGCAATAAATAATAATATGTTGCTATGTGATATCCTAATTGATCATAAGCCGTTTTTTGGGGCTTGCTTTCTGCACATTCCTTTACTAGGTCATTATAAGTTATACTTTTAACAATTTCATCTTTAAGATTGCAAATCATTTCTGATAATTTTTACTTTGAGGAGAATCTTTTTACTGATACAACTGTCCCTAAAACTGTTGAGTATTTTACAGACTCCAACAACACTGGGATACATTTCTGATAAATTATTCTGAAATGTAAATTTTAGTACATCTAGAGCTGATGATTCTTACAGAATAATTTTTCTAAAAAGATTTAAATTTTCATTCAAATCGGTCTTGGATAACTCTGAATTTAAATTTAAATTTATTAAATGTCATTTTTATGTTTCTCCTGACATTTCCTATAATTTTCAAGTCTTACAAGAAACGGAAAGTGGCTTTATGATTTATATATAATTTAAAGCAATTCCATGGAGGTCTTGCTAATCCAGTGCAAATAGAGAGAGAGTCACTTCAGCTCATTACTCCATGGCTTACTACTTACATTGGCAACAACAAAATACTTCATTTTAGTTGTAAGGGTTGTAAGTTGTAGCAAATATCATCTCTTTCATTTTTGGAATACGTAAATTACCTAGAATATTTTGGCTTAACTGTTTGTTTGGAGATTGATGCCAACTAAGACAAAGTGAGCATTGTCCTTATCAGAATCATCTTTATCAGAACTGGTCAGTTTTATCTAGAGAAAGCTTGTCCAACCTTCTTGCTCTAGGTTGAACAAAAGCAACCAGGAGCAAGCCACACATGGCCCAGGATGCAGCATGGGCCACATGCAGCCCAGGACAGCTTTGAATGTGGCTCAACACAAATTCATCAACTTTCTTAAAATATTATGAGATTTTGTGTGTGTGTGTGTTTTCTCATTGGCTATTGTGTGTGTTGGTGTATTTTATGTGTGGCCCAAGATTGGACACCCCTGACCTAGAGTGAAATAAACTTCCATAAACACAGACTACATTTTGAACCCTCATCTCACAAATACAGATCTCTTGACACCAGGCAGAACAGGCAAGAAATTACAGCTTACCCAGCTCAAGCTAGCTTACCAGAGAAGTAATTCAAAGCCAAGAGACGCTTGCCTCATGCTGGTGAAATAGCTGCAGCAGCCACAGACTCTATCATCCTCACAATCAAACCTCAATCTTGGAAATCTCAAAATATCCCATTATATCTCGCTGGTTCTGAACTCCAATCCAAGCAGCCAATGGAATGTGATGTGCTCAGATCTGGGCATTTGTTTTGTCCAAACTATATGGATCAAGAACTGGGGAAGAGTAAATCCCCAAATACTCATTCATGAAAGTAGAATAAAAGTATGTAGGGAAATAAAAAGTGACAAAAGTGGTGGCGGTAATAGAGGTTGCAGCATTCCCTTTGAATTAGAATTCAGCTTAGTGTAAGAGAGTGACTAAAGGCTTACACACACATCATTTGTCTCCAGACCCAGATTGCCATCAGCATTGATCAGATCACAACACTTGGCAGTAGGTTATTTCACCTTAACACTGCATTGCATATGCCTCAGTGGTAAGAGATTAAGAGCCATGATTAAAATCACACAGGGCATGATGATACCATATCAAATTGATAATGCTCCATGTACATGTAGAGGAAATAATAGTTTGATCCAACATTTTTATATTTAGACACTTGGATTTGTATACCCAGTGGCTATTCTCAATCACAAATTGATTTTCCACTTGCTGAAATTCCATTCTTATCTTATTGTCCAGATCTTACTTTTCCACCAAAGAATGATTCTGGATTTCAGCAAAACCAATTTAGAAAACTTTCTGCCAAATAATAAGGCTGTTGAAGAAACCTACACTTTTGGTTTTGGTCTGCAGTGGTGGTACATTTTTCATGATCATGTGGGACGAATACTGAGATGGAGAAACTCCAATTTCTTTCCTTGTCCTCTAATTACAGTTGCTGCTAGGTGTCCTAAAGTTGAAACTTCCTTTACATATTGCCAAGAGAGAAAGAAAATATGCCTTCATTGGCTACTGTACTTAGAATGGCTTCTAAAACCAAGCAAGAAAACCACAGTGTTCTTGGCAGGCAAACAATTGAAAAGTACAGGTGCTGGGAGTGTGCACAGCCCCAAAATCAACATGACTTGGGAGGAGAGGGGGTTAGATAACAAAGAAAGGTGCTTTTCATTCAGAGAAATTTATTTCTTTTAAATATTTGCAATCTACAGCCAATAGCACATGAGGCCACTTGGCATTATTTCCCAACAAAGGGGAGGGCTGGTGGTAATGAGCAGATGCTTGAGTGGCCTGTGGCGTGAGGTGCGCCATCCATCAAGAAGATCAATATTTACTGTTCTTGTATCTTTGTGGTGAAAGTTTGCACATCTTAAAAGAAAAAAGGTGGGGGTTGTGCTTCCATATATAGAGCACGGGTTTGACTTCAGGCAGTGAATCAACTAAAAGCCACAGTGTCTTCCCAGAGAGGAATCAGTACCCATCTCCCCTGCCCAATGAAGAAATGTAAGGTGTTTTAAGAAGCAAAATGCATCTGGTCCATGATATGGACTGCGTTTGTCTTCATTCGTTCTTTTTCACTTCAGTAAATCATACCTTGATGAAAGGTGCAATTTGAATATAATACTGCATTTCAAAATTTGTTTTAAAACATAAATTAATTCCATTCAGTTAAATTCAAAATATATCAATGAATCAACATGACTCATGTAATAGGGACTGTGCTAGGCACTGGGCTGACCAAGATGAAGAAGATGAGATTCACTGCCTTAGCTTTTTGGTGCCTCAGTTTTCCTACTTTGTCATACTTGGATCACAGAGGAGAGAGTCCTGTGAGATGGGGTTGAGGGCAAGAGATAAAAAGATGGTGGGTCATGACCAGCCTCCTATACCATAGAAAGGACTCTGTGTTTGGTTCTTTAGGTCAGAGTGTGATGGGCTGAGGATTTGTTAAAATTCAGATCCTGATCCAGCAGGTTTTAGGGTGAGGCCAGAGAATCTTCATATCTAACAAGCTCCCAGGTAATGTTGGTGATGCTGGGTCCTGAGCCACACTTGGAGAAACAAGAAGTTGATCACTTGTATCAGTCACCTGGGATGACTGCTAAGAGTGCACATCCCTAGGCTTATCCCCTTAGACATATGTGAATCAAAATTTGCATTTAACATGTTCACCAGGTGATTTTTATGCATGATACAGTTTGAGAACCACTGTTTAAATGGTGGGAAATCAGTGAACACTATTAAGAAGGCCAGTGCCATATTTAGACTTGGGATTTAGAAAGATAATGTGAGAAAGAGAATTCAATGGAGGCGAACTGCAAGCAGGGATGTGGATGAAGATGCTAATAGGTGGCAGAGGACTGCAGAGGAGGGAATGGGACTGGAGGACATTGAGAGGGTGAGGTTGACAGAAAATGGCTGTGCATAGATCTGAGGGATAAGTGAGGAAGTGGAGGCCAGGGTGATCTTCTAGTTTCTCTTTTGGACACTTATATTGCTGGCTGTGCTTACTCTAAAATGTGGAAGCAGTATGGAATGGGGTTAAAAACATGGGCTTCAGAGTAGGAAAGAGTGGATTTGAGACTTGCTTTCAATACTTACTACTTCTGTAATTTTGATAAGTTACTTAGTTTTTCATCTGTAAAATTGGGGTAATAGTTGTTGCAGGATAGCATTAGCCCCATTTTGTAAAGGTAAAAACAGGAATAGAGAAGGTAAGTTGCCCTAGCTTGTATAGAGATCAAGATGTGGAGATGAGACTTGGATGTGGGCCTACATGATTTTATAACCCCTGCTCTGAATTGTCACCTCCAAGATTGCCCATGCATACATGCTGTCCAGATGGACAGTGGCTCTAACCAAGTCAGGAAAATAATTTTTGTCTCACTTTCTCTCAAGCCCTCTCTTGGAATCACTGCTGTTCCTATGGTACTCCTCTCTCTTTAAAATCGTAGAAATTCTCTCCCTTTCACTTATTTTAGCTCGTCTGTGATGATTTTTAAGAAAGACTTTACTCAATATCAAGCAAATATAAAGAAAGAAAATGCTAGCAGCAAAAAAGTCTTATAAAGAAGGGGTTTCTGACCCTTCCTTAGTTAATCTCCCATGCTCCGTGACTGGTACAACTGGACTGGGTCTCTCAAGTCCCAGCTGCCTCTTGCCATTTAAGAGGTGTGTGTCTTCTTAAGCTTCCGTCTCTGCCTCCTTGATCCATAGTAATGGAAAAGAGAGAGTTCCTACTCCAGTGCCCTCCTAGGAACCTCCCACTTAGCTTTTTTTCTGGTTTGAGGCACAAACCTTTTTCTCAGGGGTTGGGTAGAGTTGGGTGAGTGATAGGCCGTATGAAGTGACAAGATGAAAACCTTACCCTTTCAGTAGGATACTATTGCTTATGCAGGGATGATTTGATCCTGTACAGACTCAGTAAGTTAATGCTATCCTGAACACATAATATTCACAATATCCAAATAGTACTATCCATTAATATCCAATATCCAAATGTATATAATATCCAAATCATCTGAATCGATAGTATCTAATCATATCCAAACAATAAAAATTACACATCAAACCAATGGGAAGTTGGTTCTGATTACATGTTTAATGAGTGGTTTTTATTTATTTATATTATTAATTTTTAACTTTTATTTTAGTTCAGGAGTACAAGTGCAGGCTTATTATATGGTGAATTGTGTACCACAGGGGTTTGGTGTACAGATAACTTCCTCACCAGGTAATAAGCATAGTATCCCATAGGGTATTTTTTCTGATTCTTTCCCTCCTCCTCCACTCCACCCTCAAGTAGGCCCTAGTGCCTCTTGTTTCTCTTCTAGTATCCATGTTTTTTTGTTTTTAGCTTCCACTTATAAGTGAGAACATGTGGTATTTAGGCTTCTGTTTCTGTGTTAGTTTGCTTCAGATAATGGCCTCCAGCTTCATCCATATTGGTGCAAAAAACATGATCTCATTCTTTTTTATGGCTGCATAGTATTCCACGGTGTATATGTACCACATTTTCTTTATCCAGTCCAACATTGATAGGCATTTGGGTTGACTCCATGTCTTTGCTATTGTGAATAGTGCTGCAAGGAAGACACACGTGCATGTATCTTTATGTTAGAATGATTTATATTCCTTTGGGGGTATATATATCTAATAATGTGATTGCTGGATCAAATGATAATTCTATTTTAAGTTCTTTGAGAAAGTGCCATACTGCTTTCCACAATGGCTGAACTAAATTACACTCCCATCAGCAGTGTATAAGTGTTCTCTTTCCTCTGCAATCTTGCATCTGTTATTCTTTGACATTTAGTAATAGCCATTCTAACTGGTGTGAGATGGTATTTCATTGTGGTTTTGATTTGCATTTCTCTAATGATTAGTGATGTTGAGCATTTTTTCATGTGCTTGTTGGCCACATGTATGTCTTATTTTGAAAAGTTTCTGTTCAGGTCCTTTGTCCACTTTTTAATGGTGTTGTTTGTTTTTTGCTTGTAAATTTGTTTCAGTTCCTCATAGATTCTGGGTATTAGACCATTGTTGGAAGCATAGTTCGCAAATACTTTCTCCTTTTCTGTAGGTTGTCTGTTTACTCTGTTGATAGTTTCTTTTACTGTGTAGAAGCTATTTAGTTTAATTAGATCCCATTTGTCAATTTTTGTTTTTGTTGCAATTGCTTTTGGTGTCTTTCTCTTGAAATCTTTGCCAAGTCCTATGTCCAGAATGCTATTGCCTAGGTTATCTTTCTGGGTTTTTATAGTTTTAGGTTTTAGAATGAATAGTTTTTGATTTAAATCAAATTGGATCCTTACTTTTGACCTTATTTCATATTATTTATCCAATATCTTTGTAGCTCTTTCTCCTCTTTATTTTCTGTTTTTGCCATTTCAAGGTGACAAAGCTTGATTTAAGAGCCTCTTCTCCCCCACCTTCTGACACCCTTCCCTATCACCTGCCTCTCCATTCTTTCACACACTGGCTGTTCCCAGTGCTTGGAATGACTCTCAACCAAGACCTCACATGGCTACTCCATCTGAGCCTGTGAATCTTTGTTTTCATGTCACCCTGTATGAAAATGTATCACCCTGTATGAAAATGTATCTCTTATTTTATGTTTTTCATCTTAGCAATAGAAAAATCACCATCCAATCTATTGTAGATATATTTGTTTTTTTTTGTCACTCTCCACTAATACGTCAATTTCGTGAGGGCAGAGACTTCTCCTCTTGTATCCCCACTGTCTAGAATAATATCTAGCATATAGTGTAACTGAATAAGATTTTTTCAAAGAACAAATAATTAAGTTAATTAGCCTCTTTAATGAATACATAAGAGGAATGTGCATGTAAAGGTAACTAGAGTTAACTGTGATTGTTTTCAGGATTGTTTCATTTAAAGAATAAAGAAACAAAAATATTTTAAAAATATCACTCACTTTAGGGAAGTAAGAGTGCTAGGTGGCATGAATTATTTTGGAGCCATTGACCTAATTTTTTTGTGTGTATTTTTCTCCTCTATCTTACAGCACATCCCTTGTTATGAAAGAACTTCAGTACCCTGCTCCAGATTCATTAATCACATGAAGAATTTCTCTGAATCTCCTAAATTTTGTAGTCTACACTTTCTGAATTTTCCAGGTAAATTAAGACATAATCCCAAGACAGACCAGAGTTTCCAAAGAAACTCTGGAATATGTACAGGTAATAATCATAAAGATTGTATTGAAGAACAGTTGTGCTATGTTTCAAAATGGCAACAAAAGAGGGAATTCATTGGCTCATGAATTAGTAAATCCAAAGATGGACTGGCTTAGGGCATGGCTGGATCCAATGTTCACCAATAATATCATGATTAATTTCATTTTATTAATTTCCCCGTTGTCTTCACTAAGTTGGGTTTGTTTTCAAAAAGGGTAGCAATAACATGCCCTGGCAGCTATAGGCATATTCGATTCTTAGAGCTTGTAATTTCAAAAGTACAGAAACCCTCTTCTTTCATTCATCTAGAACAGTCTCTACTGCTTATCCAATGGCTCTAATTGGCCAGACTTTGGTCTTATGTTCACCCCTGGAATCCAGGTAGCTGGGAGAATGGAATACACCAGTCAACATTTGCTACTTCTGTGGCAGGGGAGGTAGGCCACTTGATTGACTGCTGCACTTAAATTACACAAAATGTGTGGGTGTGTGTGTGTGTGTGAGAGAGAGAGAAAGAGAAAGAGAGAAAGGCAGATAAAGAGAGAGAATAGTAGAAGGATGATTTCCCTAAATAAATTGATATAGGACAAGCAAAAGAACATCATTTTGTGTCAAGCCCAAAAGATATATAATTGTATTAGTTATATTCCCCATAACATTGTCACCATAGATGATTTTGACAACCTGCGACTGTCCATAAACTCCATTTTTAGGACCATTCACTGACCTGAAAGGATATATTTAAATGTGCCTGTCCAATTTACTACCTAAGAGATAATGAAGTTTTTAGGACAACTGATAAAGCAGGTAACTGCTACATTTTCATTTGAACAACGCATTATTTTGAATGTGTTTATTCATTCACTTATATTTATATGCTAATAAAATTCATTACATATGTATTCATATCAGGGCCATTGAAAGGTTTTATTGATTTTATAATGGTTTCAAACTCTTGGAGTAATGTAATTTTAATGAGTTTTTTGAGAATCATATTGTGGTACACACTCAAATTCTACTTAAAAAGAACTGAAAATTTTTTTGGGGGGGAATAATACATTTACATGGTTCAAAAACTAAAAATATAAAGAGGTATATAGTAGACAGTCTTTTTCTTACTTCTGCTCCAATCTGCCTCATTCCCCTTTCTCCCATGGGAAAACACTTTTACTGTTTTCTTGAGAATCCTTCAATATTTTCTCTCAGCAAAAAAGTGTGTTTATGAGCAAATGAAAGTGTACAGGTGAGCAGCAGTATTCTGCACCTCAGTCTTCACTTATCACTGTATCTTGGAGCTCTTCCCACGTCAGTGCATTGAGTGCTTTCTCATTCATTTTTCTTTTTTTTTTCTTTCTTTATTTTCTTTTTTTTTTATTTCCATAGGTTTTTGGGGAACAGGTGGTGTTTGGTTACATGAGTAAGTTCTTTAGTGGTGATTTGTGAGATTTTGGTGCACCCATCATCAGAGTATTATACACTGAACCCAATTTGTAGGCTTTTATCCCTTATCCACTTCCTACTATTTCCCCTGAATCCTCAAAGTCCCTTTATCATTCTTATGCCATAGCATCCTCATAGCTTAGCTTCCACTTATGAGTGAGAACATACGATGTTTGGTTTTCCATTCCTGAGTTACTTCACTTAGAATAATAGTCTCCATTCCCATCCAGGTTGCTGTGAATGCTATTAATTCATTCCTTTTTATGGCTGAGTAGTATTCCATCATATATATATCACGGTTTATCCACCCGTTGATTGATGGACATTTGGGCTGGTTCCACATTTTTGCAACTGTGAATTGTGCTTATATAAACAAGCATGTCCAAGAATCTTTTTCATATAATGACTTCTTTTCCTATGGGTAGATACCCAGTAGTGAGATTGCTGAATCAAATGGTAGTTCTACTTTTAGTTCTTTAAAGAATCTCCACACTGTTTTCCATAGCGGTTGCACTAGTTTACTTTCCCACCAGCAGTGTAGAAGTGTTCTCTTTTCACCACATCCATACCAAAATCTATTATTTTTTGATTATGGCCATTCTTGTGGGAGTAAGGTGGTATCGCATTGTGGTTTTGATTTGGATTTCCCTGATTATTAGTGATGTTGAGCATTTTTTCATATGTTTGTTGGCCATTTGTATCTCTTTTGAGAATTGTCTATTCATGTCCCTAGCCCACTTCTTGATGGGATTGTTTTTTTCTTGCTAATTTGTTTGAGTTTGTTTTAGATTCTGGATATTAGTCCTTTGTCAGTTGTATAGATTGTGAAGATTTTCTCCCATTCTGTGGGTTGTCTGTTTACTCTGCTGACTTTTCGTTTTGCCACGCAAAAGCTTTTAGTTTAATTAAGTTCTACCTATTTATCTTTGTTTTTATTGCATTTGCTTTTGGGTTCTTGGTCATGAAATCCTTGCTTAAGCCAATGTCTAGAAGGGTTTTTCCAATGTTATCTTCTAGAATTTTTATAGTTTTGGGTCTTAGATTTAACTCCTTGATCAATCTTGAGTAGAATTTTGTATAATATGAGAGATGAGGATCCAGTTTCATTCTTCTACATGTGGCTTCCCAATTATCCCAGCACCATTTGTTGAATAGGGTGTCCTTTCCTTACTTTATGTTTTTGTTTGCTTTGTCAAAGATTAGTTGGCTGTAAGTATTTAGGTTTATCACTGGGTTTGCTATTCCGTTCCATTGGTCTATGTGCCTATTTTTATATTAGTACCATGCTGTTTTGGTGACTATGGCCTTACAGTATAGTTTGAAGTTGGGTAATGTAATGCTTCCAGATTTGTTCTTTTTGCTTGGTCTTGCTTTATCTATGCAGGCTCTTTTTTGGTTTCATATGATTTTTCTAGTTCCGTGAAGAATGATGGTGGTATTTTGATGGGAATTGCATTGAATTTGTAGATTGCTTTTGGCGGTATGGTCATTCTCACAGCATTGATTCTGCCCATCCGTGAACATGGGATGTGTTTCCATTTGTTTATATGAACTACAATTTCTTTCAGCAGTATTTTGTAGTTTTCCTTGTAGAGGTCTTTTGCCTCCTTGGTTAGGTATTCCTAAGTATTTTATTTTATTTTTGCAGCTACTGTAAAAAGGGTTGAGTTTTTTATTTGATTCTTAGCTTGGTCACTGTTGGTGTTTAGCAGAGCTACTAATTTGTGTACATTAATTTTGTATCCTGAAACTTTGTTGAATTCGTTTATCACTTCTAGGAGCTTTCTAAAGGAGTCTTTAGGGTTTTCTAAGTATACAATCATATCATCAGCAAACAGCAACAGGTTTGACTTCCTTTTTACTGATTTGGATGCCCTTGATTTATTTCTCTTGTCTGATTGCTCTGGCTAGGACTTCCAGTACTATGTTGAATAGAAGTGTTGAGAGTGGGCATCCTTGTCTTGTTCCAGTTCTCAGAGGGAATACTTTCAACTTTTCCTCGTTCTGTTGTATGTTGGCTGTGAATTTGTCATAGGTAGCTTTTATTACATTGAGGCATGTCACTTGTATGCCAGTTTTGCTGATGGTTTTAATCATAAGGAGATATTGGATTTTGTCAAATGCTTTTTCTGCATCTATTGAGTTTATCATGTGATTTTTGTTTTTAATTCTGTTTATGTGGTGTATCATATTTATTGACTTGCATATCTTAAACCATTCCTGCATCCCTGGTATGAAACCCATTTGATCATGGTGGATTATCTTTTTGATATGCTGTTGGATCTGGTTAGCTAGTATTTTGTTAAGGATTTTTGCATCTATGTTCATCAGGGATATTGGTCTGTATTTTTTTGTTATGCCCTTCCTTTGTTTTCATATTAGGGTGCTACTGGCTTCATAGAATGATTTAGGGAGGATTCCCTCTTTCCGTATCTTGTGGAATACTGTCAATAGGATTGGTACCAATTCTTTGAATGTCTGCTAGAATTTAACTGTGAATCTGCCTGGTTCTGGACTCTTTTTGGCTGGTAATTTTTAAAATATAATTTCAATCTCGCTGCTTGTTATTGTTCTGTTCAGGGTTTCTAATTCTTCCTGATTTAAGCTAGGAGGGTTGTATATTTCTAGGAATGTATCCATCTCCTTTAGGTTTTCTAGTTTATGTAGGTAAAAATGTTCATGCTAGCCTTGAATGATATTTTGTATTTCTCTGATGTTGGTTGTAATATCTCTCATTTTCTTTCCAATTGAGCTTATTTGGATCTTCTCTTCTCTTGATTAATCTTGCTAATGGTCTATTAATTTTATTTATCTTTTCAAAGAACCCACTTTTTGTTCATTTATTTTTATATTTCTTTTTTGTTTCAATTTCATTTAGTTCTGTTCTGATTTTTATTTCCTTTTTTCTGCTGGGTTTGGGTTTGGTTTGTTCTTTTTTCTCTAGTTCCTTGAGGTGTGACCTTAGATTGTCTATTTGTGCTCTTTTAGACTTTTTGATATAGGCATGTAAGAGTATAAACTTTCCTCCTTGCATCATATTTGCTGTATCCAGAGATTTTTATGGGTTGTGTCACTATTATTGTTTAGTTCAAAGAATTTTTAAATTTCTATCGATTTCATTGTTGACCCAATGGTCATTCAGGAGGAGATTATTTAATTTCCATGTATTTGCATGGCTTTGAAAGTTCTTTCTGGAGTTGATTTCCAGTTTTATTCTGCTGTGGTCTGAGAGAGTACTTGATACAATGTAAACTTTCTTAAATGTATTGAGGCTTGTTTTGTGGCCTATCACATGGTCTATCTTGGAGAGAGTTCCATGCACCGATGAATGGAATGTATATTCTGCAGTTGTTGGGTAGAATGTTCTGTAAATATCTGTTAAGTCCATTTGTTCTAGGGTATAGTTTAAATCCATTGTTTCTTTGTTGACTTTCTGCCATGATGGCCCGTCTAGTGCTGTCAGTGGAGTATTGAAATCCTCCACTATTATTTTGTTGCTTTCTATCTCATTTCTTAGATCTAGTAGTAACTGTATTATAAATTTGGGAGCTCCAGTGTCAGGTGCATATATATTTAGGATTATGATATTTTCCTTTGGATAAGACTTTTATTATTACATAATGTCCGTCTTTGTCTTTTTTAAGTGTTGTTGCTTTATTATTTATTTTGTCTGATATAACAATAACTACTTCTGTTTGCTTTTGGTGTTCATTTGTATGGAATGTCTTTCCACCCATTTACCTTAAGTTTATGTGAGTCCTATGTGTCAGGGGAGTCTCTTGAAGGCAGCAGATACTTGGTTGGTGAATTCTTATCCGTTCTGCAATTCTGTATCTTTTAAGTGGAGCATTTATGCAATTTACTTTCAATGTCAGTATTGAGATGTGAGGTACTAATCCATTAATCGTGCTATTCATTGCCTGTATACCTTGGTCTTTTTAAATTGTATTTTTGTTTTATAGTTCCTATGAGATTTATGCTTTAAAGAGGTCCTGTTTTGATGTTTCCAGGATTTCTTTCAAGATTTAGAGCTCCTTTTAGCAGTTTAGTGCTGGCTTGTTAGTGGCAAATTACCTCAGCATTTGTTTGTCTGAAAAGGAGTGTATCTTTCCTTTATTTATGAAGCTTAGTTTCACTGGATCCAAAATTCTTGGCTGATAATTGTTTTGTTTAGGGAGGCTGAAGAAAGGTCTCCAATCCATTCTGGCTTGTCAGGTTTCTGCTGAGAAATCCGCTGTTAATCTGACAGGTTTTCCTTCATAGGGTACCTGGTGCTTTTGCCTCATGGCTCTTATGATTCTTTCCTTCATCTTGACTTTAGGTAACCTAATGACAATGTGCCTAGGTGATGATCTTTTCACAATGAATTTCCCAGGTGTTCTCTGAGCTTCTTGTATTTGGATGTCTAGGTCTCTAGCAAGGCCGGGGAAGAGTTCCTCAGTTATTCCCCCAGATATGTTTTCCAAACTTTTAGATTTCTCTTCTTCCTCAGGAACACCAATATCCTTAGGTTTGGTCATTTAACATAATCCCAAACTTCTTGGAGGTGTTGTTCATTTTCTAAAATTCTTTTTTTTGTTGTCTTTTTTGGATTGGGTTAATTTGAAAACCTTGTCTTCGAACTCTGAAGTTCTTGCTTCTGCTGTTTTTGATTCTATTGCTGAGACTTTCCAGAAGCTTTTGCATTTCTCTAAGTGTGTCCTTTATTTCATGAAGTTGTGATTTTTTTCTTACACTATCTATTTCACTGAGGGTTTCTCCCTTCATTTCTTATATCATGTTTTCAATTTCCTTAAATTGGATTTCACCTTTTTCTGGTGCTCCTTAATTGACCTTCTGAATTATTTTTCAGGTAAATAAGGGATTTGTTTTTTGGTTTGGATCCATTGCTGGTGAGCTAGTGTGATTTTTTTGGGGGGTGGTAAAGAACCTTGTCTTGTCATATTACCAGAATTGTTTTTCTGTTTCCTTCTCATTTGGGTAGGCTATGTCAGAGGGAAGATCTGGGGTTCAAGGCTGCTGTTCAGATTAAATTGTTCCATGGGGTGTTCCCTTGATGTAGTACTCTCCCCCTTTTCCTGGCAATGTGGCTTCCTGAGAGCTGAGCTGTAGTGATTGTTACTTCTCTTCTGGATCTAGCCACCCAGCAGGGCTACCAGGCTCCAGGCTGGTAATAAGGGTTGTCTACACAGAGTCCTGTGATGTGAACCTTTTGCAAATCTCTTAGCTGTGGAAACCAGCACCTACTCCAGTGGAGGTGGCAGGGGGGTAAAATGGACTCTGTGAGAATCCTTAATTTTGGTTGTTTAATGCACTGTTTTTGTGCTGGTTGGCCTCCTGCCAGGAAGCGGCACTTTCAAGAGGGTATCAGCTGTGGTAGTATAGTGAGGATCAGGCAGTAGGTGGGGGCTCTAGAACTCCCAGGAGAATATGATTTTGTCTTCAGCTACCAGGGTGGGTAGGGAAGGACCATCAGGTTGGGGAAGGGTTAGGTGTGTCTGAACTCAGACTCCCCTTGGGTGAGTCTTTCTGCAGCTGCTGTGGGGGATGGGGGTGTGATTCCCAGGTCAATGGAGTTATATTCCCAGGAAGATTATGGCTGCCTCTGCTGTGTCATGCAGGTAGTCAGGGAAGTGGGGGAAAGCTGGCAGTCACAGTACTCACCCAGCTCCCATGCAACACAAAAGGCTAATCTCACTCCCACCATAGGTACCAAGTTTGTTTCTAGGCAGTGGGTGAGCAGGGCTGAGAACTTTCCCTGGACTAGCAGCCTCTCAACTGAGAAAGCACTTAGGGCTTTTGCACCTCCCTGCCTGTTGAGTCTACTGGATTCCCCTCCTCTGAGTTCTGGCCAGGAGATTTCGCATTGGGTTGGAATTGCTACAAAGTTCAGATGGAGGTTTCCTTCTCCCTGTGGTCTTTTCCCAGTACCTCTGGCAGCCCTCCCCAAGGACCCTTGTGAGGCAAGTCAGAAATTGCTTCCCAGGGACCTAGAGAGCCCACAGGGCTTTTCCTGCTGCTTCCTCTACCCCTGTATTTCACTCGGCTCTCTAAATTGACTCAGCTCCAGGTAAGGTCAAATCCTTTTCCCTTAATCTAGACCTTCAGGTTCCCCAGTGAGGGTGTGTGTTCGGGGGCAGATAATACCCCTTTCCCACTTTCACAACTTGGGCACTCACTGTCTCCTGGGTCCTGCAGGAGGAAACCACTTTCTTCATAGGGTCTGTGGATTCTTTTGGCTTTCCTGGTATATTTCTGCAGTAGCTCTGGAGTAAAAGTTCATGATATAAGTCTCCACATGCTGCTCTGTCTGTCCCAGTGAGAGCTGCAATCTTGTCCTGCCTCCATACAACATTTTTTTCCCCCAGATCCCTGTTAAAGGCTTGCAGTTGGAAACTCAAATGGTGCAAGAGTATAAACTGGTACTGGAATCCAGAGCCTCATTCATTTTCCTCACAACTTCAGAGTAATATATTTTATGGATATACTTTAACTTATTTAGCTTGTGCCCTTTGATGAGCATTAGTGATTCCCCCAAAGGGCCCAATAAAATCATATGAATTTCATATTTCACGGCTCTGATGGCACATATTAAAAGTTGATTTTGACCTATCCTGCTTTTGATAGTTTTATGGAAAGAGTAATTTAGGCTTATTTCCAGCCTACTGTGGTAACTCAATAAAAGTAAATGCCAACTTCTTTATTCTTTTAAAAACACAGTGGAGGAACAGAGAAAATAATTGCCACTATCACTAGCTGAAAAATATGTGACTTCAAGATTTGGTATACTAGGATCTTGAGAGTTGAGATTATGGGTATAACTTTGAGAAATAACATAGTTTATAATTACATGATTTGCTCTGATAGCCCTAAATTCCTTGATATTTGACTTAGATTTGGAGACATGAAGCCATTAGGCATGCTGGGATTGAGGAGGCACTGATGGGAGGGACTAGGAAGACAATAGAAACCCTCCAGAATGAGGGACTCACTTAGTTGGAGGTAGGAGTCATCCTTAGGACAGATGAGCAGCATTGTGGTTCTGGGAGCCATATCTGGATAGGAGCAGAGCCCTGCTAGTAGGTGGTGATTAGGGTTGAGCACCTGGGAATGGAGAAGAGCCATAGCTAGGTTGGTTGCTAGGCAATGGGAACCATTAATTTTTTTTTTTTTTTTAAGTTTTGCCCCTTCATCCGCTGTCTCTAACTCCTGCTAGATATGATCAAGTTGCATGGGAGTGATGTAATTTGATCATATCTAGCAGCAGTTAGAGACAGTGGTTGAAGGGGCAAGGCTGTAGGTAGGAAAACTACTTTTGGAGCTATTACAATCATCTAAGTAAAAAACAACAAGGGCATGGATATGGCAGTAAGGTAAAGGGGATGATTAGGAGAACTACTTAGGAGGTAATATTCACAGGGCAGGATCATGGGTTAAAGCTGAGGATTCAGGGTGAAGGTCAAGTTGGGGAAGGGCTTACATATTCATTAAGTCATTCAACAAAGAACAACTGATCACCTGTTAAACGACTGGCACCATGCTAGTTTCTGGAAACACAGAAGTGAGTAAGAGATGGGTTCCTGCCCTCTTGGAATATGCCCTTTGAGGAAGGCAACAATTAATAACTAAATAATAAATAAGCAAGATTATTACAGATTATAATGAAAGCTATGAAAAAAGAGATGGATGAATTGTCTCATGCCCCTTCATAATCCACCCCTTCTCTACCCCAGTCCTGACAAATGCTGATTTGTTTTATGCCCTTCTGATCTTACCTTTTCCAGTAAGTCATGTAAATGAAACTATACAACATGTAATTTCTTAAATCAAACGTCTCATTTAGTGTAATGCATCCTTGTATATATATATATATTCATAGTCCTTTTTATGGCTAAGTGGTCGTCCATTGTATGAATTCACTACAGTTTGTTTATTTGTCAGCTGAAGAATATTTGGGTTGTTTCAGTTTTTGTAAAACTTTTTGGAGAGTTCATTGAGGTGATGAAATGTTCTATAGCTTAATTTTGATAATGGTTACAAATCTGTGTGTTTGATGAAACACATATAGCTGGGAATTAAAAAGAGTGAATTTTACTCTACAAATTACACTTCAATGAACCAGATCTTTAAAAGATATATACCTTAGACTTCTTTTAAAAAGGTAAGAAAAAGTTAAAAAAAATAGATTATTGAATGAGAATAACCCAAGATTGAAGAGGATTGGGGCCATTTAAGATATGGAGGTCAGGGAAGAACTCTGAGGAATTGACGTTTGGCCGGAGAGACAAGATGTGTGTATTTATGTGTCTAAAAATTAGAAAAGAGACCAGTGTGGCCAGAAGAAGCAAAAGAGTAGTGTGATTTGAGATTAAGAGTCAAGTAGGGTCCAGACTATGAAGAACTTTCTAGGTTACAATGGGGAGTTTTGGATTTATTCTGGGCTCAGTGGGAGATTATTCAAGATTTTAGGTAGAGCTGTACCACTTCTTATTTACTTTAAAATATGATCACACTGTTGTTGTTTGGATAATTAATTGTAGGGGGAACAAGTGAGGAAGCAGGGAGTTCACAGTAAAAGTCCAAGTGAGAGATAAAGAAGAACCTGATGATGGTAATGACAGATGGGAATGAGTGGGTGAAGGATGGAGACAATTTTTAGATGGATAAAACCAGTAAACTTCACTAATGATTAAGATATTTAGATAAGGGTGAGGTAGGCATTCACAATAATTCTTGAGGTTTTTGTTTGTTTGTTTGTTTGTTTTTGTTTGAAACAATATGGGTGATGGTGATGGTACTGCCATTTACTGGGTTGGAGAATTGTTAGGCGAGGACCAGTTTTAGAAAGAAACATATAGAGTAGAATAAGACTTATGTCTTCTATGGACTCAGTCACAAAGTCTGGGGGGTTTTTGGAGATTGCTATCTTGATTAACTTGGATGAATTGCTCTTACTCCTGAAATGGCTTATTCCAGATGCTGCCCTTGAATAACTCCAGTCATCTCATATCCCTGGGATCTCTCTATTCTTCTCAGGACTTGATTAAGTAAAATGCCACAAAATTGCAAAAATGTCCATGATAATTCATTGGCCTCTTGAATGTCACTCTTCCCATTAAGAGGTGGAGTTTATTGCTCTATCCTTTGGATTTCAGCTTGACCACATGACTTGTTCTGGCTAATGAAACATTAAAACATATTACATAAGTAGGTAATTTAAAAGTATTGGGGTTTGCCCTCTTGCTGATGGGAACCCTTACGTCATTCTATGAATGAGCCTAAGATGATGAGAAACATGGAGTCGTCACCCCAAATGACAGCAGACATGTGAGTGAAGCCCCTACTGTACCAACCAGTCTACCAATTTTTATACATACAAGGGTGGTCATCCTAAAATATCCAGCTTAAGATGAGCAGACTCAGAGCAGAACACCCCAGTCAACCGACAGAATCTTGGAAAATAATAATTTTAAAAAGTTATGTTTTAGAATGGTTTATTACACAGCAAACGCTAATTGATAACACCACCTAGAGTTTCAGTGGTGGTAACCAACCTCAGGCTTACTGCTGCCTAAATTTATTCTATGAATAACGTTGTTACTTGGCCTTATTTGTAAATGAATGCTACAGCAAATATAGCACCTGGCTGAACTGGCCAATGAAAGGGGTTAAAACTGATCCACAAAAGAAACTTGGAGTTTTTGGTGAAGACTGACTCCATGTTATTCCCTCATCAGTGGAGCATCAGCCCCTCATTTTTCTCTCCTAGTTATGATCATGATGTCAGATGCCAGGCCCAGTATGATGGCAATGATCAAAGAAGGAGTTTTCGGAGTCCCAAATGGATGAGCAACTGGGACCTTGCCTGCAGCAGACAGATGGAGCATTCCTCTTATAACATACTTAACTCTTTGGTTAAAAGCAACAAATATGGATTTACTTAAAATAACAAGTAGGGATTAGATTGCTATTTTTGCATTAAAAAAACCACCCCATGTGGCATGAAGAGAACAGAAAATGGAACATTATAAAGCTACATCTCATTTCTTTTTATTATTATTATTTTATTTTATTATTATTATACTTTAAGTTTTAGGGTACATGTGCACAATGTGCAGGTTAGTTACATATGTATACATGTGCCATGCCGGTGTGCTGCACCCATTAACTCGTCATTTAGCATTAGGTATATCTCCTAATGCTATCCCTCCCCCCTCCCCCCACCCCACAACAGTCCCCAGAGTGTGATGTTCCCCTTCCTGTGTCCATGTGTTCTCATTGTTCAATTCCCACCTATGAGTGAGAACATGAGGTGTTTGGTTTTTTGTCCTTGCGATAGTTTACTGAGAATGATGATTTCCAATTTCATCCATGTCCCTACAAAGGACATGAACTCATCATTTTTTATGGCTGCATAGTATTCCATGGTGTATATAGTATTCCATGGTGTATATGTGCCACTCTACAATGAACTCAAACAAATTTACAAGAAAAAAACAAACAACCCCATCAAAAAGGGGATGAAGGACATGAACAGACACTTCTCAAAAGAAGACATTTATGCAGCCAAAAAACACGTGAAAAAATGCTCACCATCACTGGCCATCAGAGAAATGCAAATCAAAACCACAATGAGATACCATCTCACACCAGTTAGAATGGCAATCATTAAAAAGTCAGGAAACAACGGGTGCTGGAGAGGATGTGGAGAAATAGGAACATTTTTACACTGTTGGTGGGACTGTAAACTAGTTCAACCATTGTGGAAGTCAGTGTGGCGATTCCTCAGGGATCTAGAACTAGAAATACCATTTGACCCAGCCATCCCATTACTGGGTATATACCCAAAGGACTATAAATCATGCTGCTATAAAGACACATGCACACGTATGTTTATTGTGGCACTATTCACAATAGCAAAGACTTGGAACCAACCCAAATGTCCAACAGTGATAGACTGGATTAAGCTACATCTAATTTCTTCCAGCTGAACAGAAGTTAACAAAGGAGACCATTTTGCCTAATACACCTGAATAGATACAGACATTCTAGTGGGCATGTTTAAAGAGGTTCCTGTTTGTTTGTGACTTAGAATTAAGATCTGAGCTAGAGTAAAAAGTTATGGAGTCATCAGGAGATGATAAGCAATTCTTGAGAGTGGATGAGATGATCAAGAGAAGGGAGGAGGCATAAAAGGGAGGAAGCTGAGAAGCCATGTGACCTAGAAAGGTAGGGAAGGAACAGAAACTAACAGGAGGCATTGTGGTTAGAAGCTCCCAGTCAGGAGTTAGACTTTTAAGTTTGAATTCCTAATTAGCCATTGACTTTGGGCTTAATGTCTCTGCACTTTACTTACCTTGAGTTAAAATGAGGATCATGATAATATCTAACTCCTAGGATTTATTGTGAGAGATGAATGGCACAATATAGTTAAAGTCCTTGAAACAGTGCCTGGCCCATATTTAATGTTCAGTAATTACTAGCGTTATTTTTACTGCATTCAAAGGATTTCATGAGTTTCAAGAAAAGGGAAAGGATAGTTAGCATCCAATACTAAGGGAGGACAATTAAGAAATGTACTAAGAATGCCTATTTGATTTAACAGCTAGGATGTCTTGCTAAAATTGACAAAAACTGTTTTTCTAGAGTCATGGTGCTCAAACTAGGGTGCTGAGATGTGAGGAATGAGGAGGTGGTAAGGCTATTGGGGATCCAGGCCTAGCTCAACCACTGGCTGTGTGACCTTGTACAAACTGTTCAACCTCTCTGGGTTCATCTCCTTGGCTATACAGCAGGAGGAGGTAGAGGAAGAGACTGGATAATCGAATTCCCATTTAAAAAATATTCTTCAGTCAACTGATGAGAACCTGGATGGTCAACAAGCAGAATGTTGTAGAAATGATCATCTTCCTTTCAGATGGGTGGGTCAATGACCAGCCAAAATGTAAGACATCTGACTTCTCATTTTCCTTCATGCTGCTGCCTTCAGAGCCAGATACATACACCAATACAGAAGTATATGCAGACAAGAGTGTACGCATGTATGTGCAAACACACCTACACATACAAACACAAATCACGCTCTTCAGAGATCCATATGGTAA
This sequence comes from Pan troglodytes, assembly GCF_028858775.2. Taxonomy (NCBI): domain Eukaryota; kingdom Metazoa; phylum Chordata; class Mammalia; order Primates; family Hominidae; genus Pan; species Pan troglodytes. Next base: position 110,175,114 of record NC_072408.2, on the reverse strand, counting down.
GACTGCTCATAAGCAGATTATGCCACAGACCACAGATTTAGCCAACACTTACTGACAACTTGCTATGTGCTGAGTGCTCTGCTAGGAGCTGGGTATACACAGACATATTGGTCATGGTGATTTTTCTCAAAGGGGGAATACTCTAAGGACAAGGAAGCAGCTGACAACGAGTTCTATGATACAGTTCAACAAATATTTATTATTTTTTAATTTTTATTTGTAATGGGTACATAGTAATCGCACATATTTGAGGGGTACACTGTGATGTTTAATATATGTATTCATTTTGTAATGATACATCAGGGTAATTAGCTTATCCATCACTCAAACATGTATCATTTCTTTGGTGAGAACATTCAGAATCCCCTCTTCTAGTTATTTGATAATATACAATACAATATTGTTAACCATAGGCCAGGCATGGTGGTTCACACCTGAAATCCCAGCACTTTGAGAGACCAACCTGAGAAGATTGCTTCAGCCCAGGAATTTGAGACCAGCCTAGGCAATATAGTGAGACACCATCTCTACAAAACAAAACAAAACAAAACAATATTCTTAACTATAGTTACCCTACAGTGTAATAGAATGCCCCAACTTATTCTTCCTATTTATCTATAATTTTATATGCATTTACCAATCTAACAAATATTTATTAAATGCTGACTCTGCACCAAACACTGTTCTGGGTACTGGAGGCAGCTATAGGAAAAATATGGATAAAGTCTTACAGTGTACAATTATTTCTAAAAGGGAGGCCTCACAAACTTTCAGATTTCTGATGAACCGCATTGATTGTTATCAAACAGTTGATCTCAGAATGTTACCTGGGAGGTCTCCCAGCTTCTGGCCTCAGTCTTTGCAGTAGCATAGGGACCATGACTTGGAGAACATGGGCAGATGGGAGGCTGAAAGGTGAGAGGGGAGCTGAGATCTCTTTTACTTGGGCTAGTCCAATTTCACTTGGAAGCCGTAATTCTCCCTAGAACTGAAAGGCATGTGCTTCTCATGTTTCTAAATGTGCTTTGGGAAGGTTTCTGTGACTGTTATCATACACCATCATTCTACTGGACTAATAGCAGCCTCAGACCAACTCCTTCTTTGAAAAGTCTCACAAATATTGGAGACTGCTGTATTGTAGACCACAGAGGTTTTGTGCAGACGACTCATTGTTGCTTCTCCTAGGTAGAATAAGAAGAGATGAAATGGATTCAAATCATCTTAGTTTGTACACATATACTTCATGCTAGGTTTCAGAATCACATTATAGGCAACGGAAAGCGATGAAGCCTGATTGAGCCTTGCTGGGTAACTCTCTCTCTCTGATTCCCTGAAGATTTCTTTCTCTTTCTTTGGCATATCCAAAGTCTCCCATTCCTCTCACACTAAAGCTTGTGAGAAACCTTTCAGATGCTGACAGGACTCTTTCAGGTTGCTCACCCTCGTGAAGGGCTGGTGGTTCCCACTGGATCCTTGAATATTTCTGTGTCATTCTCACCACTGTCTTGAGAAATGTTTGGAGTGGAATTTTTCCATCCCTCCCGTTGGTGAAAACCACTTTTCATGGGTTGACAGAAATTTGCATTTGGGGGGTAGTTTTTAGCTGTTCAGCTTTTGGGGAGAAGTGATGCAAATACAAACCCGGGGCTTAGTTCTTGGGAAATTCAGGAAGTGTCTCCCAGAGAGGGAGGGGGAGAAAGACAATTGTCAAAGTGCTTCTGCTACTGGCCCTCACATAAACACTCTTTCTCTTTTGTTCCTGCTGGACCCTGAAGAATAAAACTCAAGCACAAAGCAGAAGAGGTACTGGCAAGTGAATGCAGCAGTTTCCTAATCCATGTGGATCAAAACATGCAAGTTTTGATTCTGTAAACCATCTTCCTTAGCATGCTGGATTAATCACATGGATTAATAAAACACAGTCGCCTTCTCTCACTGGTGCCTTCAAGTCTTTGTACTTGCCCCCAACCCTCTTTTTTTTTTTAAATACAGTGGAACTCCATGAGAACAAAAAGGGTGACATTTTCTATGAGTACCATGGCCATCAGTCCATTGGTCCAAACCCTGTGGAAGGTAGGCTGTCTGCATTTCTCAGTGTGCAAAAGTCTTGTTTTGCGCCTTAGGGAAAACTCAAGGTGTCTTTTGGACTCTACATTTTGTGTAGTTTTGCTATGAGTGAAAAGTACCACATTGAGGTTCTTTACTTGCAAACAAAAGCAAAGGCTAAATGAAAGGCATTTAGTACATGGTGATTAGGGCCTTGGTTAGTGAGTATGCATTTGTCTCAACTTTGTTTAGCCTGCTTACCTTTGATAAACCTACACTTCTCTGTTTTTTTGGGACACGACCAGTTGGTCTATGTCTAATTCAACCACAGAAACAACTAACATTCCTTGAACTTGACTATGTGCCAGGTATTGTTATGACACTTTTCCTCAAGTGTCCATTTAATCCTCATAAAAAATCCTATGGCATAGTCATATTATTATCTCCATTTTCTGACAAAATAAGTGGTTGCATTGAGACAATTTAGATCTGGTACCCTTCATAGCCTGTGACTGTAACCCACGCTGCTATTCTTCCATGCCTGAAGCCTGTTTGTTTAAGCCTGTTTAATTGTGCCTTCAACAATTAGATTCATGCTCCCACTCTATGTTTTAATGTTTCTTAGTGCACGGGGACTTTAAAGAGGTAAGATAATATGGTAGATCATTTCCTGTTTCATCCCACAGTTGCTGTTATTCATTAGTTAGAAAACCCTTATTGAAAGCCTCATAGGAAAAAATAATACAGAAGGAGAAAGGGATAGAGGGAGCAACTGAAAATGGGAGAAAAGCAAAGTCTTGAAATATACCAAGATATATGGATACTTTGATATCTGGTACTTGCTTGTTTTAGTGCCATTGTGATAGAGGGAAGGTACTTATTTTTATTTCTTCATAGTCTCTATCCTTCACAGCACCATCCCTCTTTCCTTCCCTCCATAGCGAGAATTCTCTTTTTCTCTTAGCCTACTTGGCCTCTGCTTCAAATTTACAAGTAAAGGAGAATTCTACCCTCACCAGTAAGCTCCTGGGCTCTGCTTCAAATTTACAAGTAAAGGAGAATTCTACCCTCACCAGTAAGCTCCTGGGCTCTGCTTCAAATTTACAAGTAAAGGAGAATTCTACCCTCACCAGTAAGCTCCTTGGCCTTTCTTAGGCAGATCAGGGCAATGGGTAAGTGAAGAAACAGGGAAACAGAGGAACAAGAAAAATTCCAAGAGTAAGAGAAGAAGAATTACAATGTCAAGTGGGGCAAAGAGGAAGGGCAAGGGAGCTTGTGGTGGTAGCTGGGTGAGGATGGGCTCCTGGGAGCTTGGAGCAGGGGAGGATTGTGGAGAGGAAGGGAGGGACAGTTTCTGTGTATATGGAAGAGAGAGTGATGGGGGAGAAAGAGAGGAAGAGGGTGGAGGGGAAAGGGGGATAGAGAGGGAGAAAATGAGCAAAAGTTAAGAAAAGAGGCTTTTAAGGAATTTGTTGTGTCTTGTAAATCTAAACCTTCTTCAGTATTTCCTCAATAGACTGAAATTAAGATTTAAATTAATCTTCAATTATTTTTGGACACCAGTTAAAATTTATTTTATCAAGACTTCTAGACACATCTAGGCCAGAAGGAAGCACGAATGGGCTCTACTTCTTAGGGGTGACACATCTTAAAATCGCCAGGCTGTGTGCATATGTTCTACCCGACTTCTTCTTGGTCTGACTCTATCATTAAAATATGTGGGAAATGCCAGTTGTTTCTCCTCAGACATGTGTGAGGTAGCTGATACATTTATTCAGTTTCTATTCAAAATAGTATGCGTTGAATGTGCAAATCAATGGTGAAGGAGACATCGTCCTTGCCCTTTGATAAAAGAAAAATTTCAGCCAAATTAAATATAAAGGAGTTTAATTGAGCAATGAACAATTTGCGAATCAGGCAGCCTCTGTGACAGGGTAGGCTCTGAGGCTTCTGTGCAGCCATGTGGTAGAAGAAGATTTACAGACCGAAAAGGGAAAGTGGGAAACAAAAAACGGAAGTGAGGTACAGAAACAGTTGGATAGGTTACAGGTTGGCGTTTACCTTATTTAAACATGGTTCAAACAGTTGGCTACATTTGATTGCTTGGTGATTTGCACAAGTGTAGGCTGTGGTCTGCTTACACCTCAACTTGTTACAGTTCACGATGTACAGTAAAACCTTTAGGCTGAACTTAAAATATGTAAGGAGGCAGCTTTAGGCTAAACTTGATTTAACACCTTATAGAGCTTATTTTCTAGGGGAAGGAGCAGAAAATAAACCATTAAAATATACAAACAATGCAATTACAGATTGTGAAAGGGACTATAAGGAAGGTAAACTTGAAGTAACTTCCTGTGAAACTGATAGTTAAACCTGGATCTGAAAAGCAAGGACCTAGGTATACAAAGAACTCTGGAGAAAAAAAAAGTCTCAGTAATTTTTAGTGAAATATCTGGGAAATATATATTTTAATAAGATTTCCTCACTTCTCTCTTTTTGAAAATCCAGGTATTCAGACAGATTAGATTTACCTAATCTGAACAATACAGAGAGAAAATGGACTGAGAGAAAAGAACATTATCAAGGATGTGTGGGACAATAACAAAGTGCTAACATTTGCATTGTTGAGGTTCCTGCAGAAGAGTAGAAGGTGGGACTGAAAAAGTATAAGAGTTGCCTCTTATCCATGGGGGAAATACATTCCAAGATCCTCCCAGTGGACGACTGAAACTATGGATAGTACTGGATCCTATATATACTATGTTTTCTCCTATACATAGATATGATGAAGTTTAATATATAAATTAGGCACAGTAAGAGATTAACAATAACTAATAATAAAATAGAACAATTATAACCTTACGCCAGTATCACTACTCTTGTGTGTTGGTGCCATTATTAACTAAAACAAGGATTACTTGAACACAAGCACTGCGATATTGTGACAGCTGATCTGATAACCAAGACGACTAGGAAGTGGCTAGTGGGCAGGTCGCATGTGCAGCATGGATACACTGGACAAAGGGGTGATTCACCTCTCAGGTGCGATGGAGCAAGATGGCATGAGATTTCATCATGCTTTTCAGAATGGTGCATAATTTAAAATGTATGTGTGGTTTATTTCCAGAATTTTCCATTTAATATTTTCAGACTGTGGTTGAGTGTGGATAACTGAAACCATGGAAAGTGAGATGGTAGATAAGGGGGTCTTCTGTATATGAAGAAATAATGGCTGGAAACTTCCTAAATTTGGTCATTATCTTATCTTCCTAAATTTGGTCATTTTAATCTTTTCTCAAATACATTTAACCCTTTCCACAATATTCTTTAATTTGTATTTTTATGATTGAAAAATTCATGAAAAAGTATATTTTAATTCCTTTGTAAAGCAAGGAATTTTGTGGACTATACTTACTCCTAATGCAACTTCTCATTTTTGTATATATAATTTAGAATTTGGACATTTTCAAGTAAAATTTTAAAGAAGAACATTTACTTGATATGTTTCCTGATCCTTTGCATATCTTAAAAAACATTTTACCATTGTATTTCCATGTGAATAAAAATTTAACAAGAAGTAAAGTTATTTAGTGTTTGTAGATGTTAGGACATTGTCTCTGGCATTTGAAATTGCATAAAATGAAGCATGGTACCAATCTTATTTTTGTACAGAAGTAGATGTTCTTTATTTTTCTACCAAGATACTTACACAGTTTTTCTTTATGAAAAAAAAGAGATGAAAAGTAAAATTTGCTAGGATAAGTTAATACAAGACTCCTTTAAATTAACTTTACTTAAAACACAGTGAACTCTTTTGGTTTGAATTATCAGGATTTTTCACCACATTATTTTTCTTAAATTATATCTTTGCTTATTGATTGGATTTCAGTTACTCTTTCTATGTTTTCAACAGGGAAGTCCGAAATTTCCTAGGTTCCTCATCTTCCATCATATTTTCTATTCTCTCACAACTTTCATTTCTTTGTTCTTTTTTCTTCATTAAAGGTGGGCTTCTCAAGTTTGTTCTGCATATCGAGACTCTGTCAAGTACAACTAACAGAAGCTGCCATGCCCAGTGTAGAGATCCTGCCCTAGTTTCTCTCCTCTTCTCAGGATGGCCTCACATTCTAGAACAGCCCTCTTCCTGTGTCAGTGAGCAGACTCTTCTTAGAAGTTCTCAGCAGACTTCCCCTCAGATCTCAGACTTTAACTAAGTCATGTGACCTCCTTTAAACTAATCACAGTAAGAGGAATGAGACTACCATTAGTAGAGACTTTCCCTTGAGCTGGGAAAAGGATGACTTACTTGAGGTATGGATATTGAACAAAAGGTGATTTCTGTTTGTGAAGAACATGATTTCTATTTGCATCAACAGTGTCTGCTGCATCCTCCTGACTATTGATTTGATTTTGTCACTGTGTTGATTATTCAATTTACTCATCCATTTTGCTATTGGACATTTAATTTCCTTGCAATTGTTCCTTATCTCACCCTGCTCTGTTTTGTCTCTGCTGATTGGTCTTTGCTGTTCATCCTGTAGTTTTTAATCATCAAAAGCTCTTATATTGTCATTTTATCCTGTTCTTTTCCTGGTTTCTGTTCCTGTTCAGTAAGGCTATGTCTTTTGTATACCATTAAGGATGCAAAACTCTTTTTCAAAAATTCCCAAAATGACTGGTTCCAGGAGGTTTTTCTGAGCCTTCAAGACAACCTTCTCTATTTTGCTATAGAAAAGTACCTATTATGCTTATAGGTAACATTGTATGAATTCACATTTTAAAAAATCTTTGAACAGCAGTATCTCAGGTCCTTGGTGTTTTTTAGAAGACATGATGTACAGATGTCATTTGGTCATTTGCCTCTGTTCATTGTTCATTTGGAAGTTATTTCAATCTTTCTTTAGTTGGTAAGTATAGGCTAGGCCTGTTCCCAGGGTTTTGCCTACATCTTCTAGTGTTCTTCTCCCACAATAAGGTAGGATCTTCCTCCACTGTCTTGTTTTCCGGTACTCACGAATTATAAGAAAGTTTACAACTCCAGCAAGCATTATTACCATGAGGCTTCTCACTGACTTAATGCTTCACATGTAGATCTCTAGGTTCTGGGATAGACTGCACAACTGCCATTCTTATCTCTTTCTTATACATTCCAGCATGGTTCAAGGGCAGGGGCTGGAGTAGTACATGGCCTGCCTTACACATCAGTGTGCATAATACATAGGAGTGGCTGTGATTTTTTGTTTTTATTTTGTTTTATTGATATATTGATATATTTCGTTTCTCCCTGTGAATAGTTATTATCATACAGTAGTAATCATAGGGTATTTACAATTGCGTGCTTTGCCTTAACTTGCCATTACGTCATTTTTTTTATATTGCTTCATAGTTCAGGTCAATAAACCTATATACATATTCTTTTAATGGCTCAATGATATTATACCCAGTTGTCTTTCAATTATTGAATTAACCACAGACCTTTGCTTTCTAGGGTTGCGTGTGTGGGCAACTGGTTGGAGTAAAATGTCTCCCTCCTGTTTTTTCATCAGTTGGGGCTCCTTTGTTAATCTTGCAGAGTATGGCTATGGATGGCTCCCCACCTTGTTCTCATTCCAATTCTTTTTTATATAAATGCCTTTTAGAATCAAGCATAGCGTATTTCTCAGGCTTAGATTTTAGTAGGAAGTGGGAAGAGGCTGCACCTGGGAATGATGGCTGGTAGATGGCACTGTTCTTTGAATAATGAATTTTCACTTGCTATTGTTGATTTTATGGAATTTTGCCATGTAACCTTGTCTACATTTCTTAGCATCTATAAAAGTGGTAATTATTCACAATAGCAAAGACTTGGAACCAACCCAAATGTCCATCAATGATAGACTGGACTAAGAAAATGTGGCACATATACACCATGGAATACTATGCAGCCATAAAAAAGATGAGTTCACGTCCTTTGCATGGACATGGATGAAGCTGGAAACCACCATTCTCAGCAAACTATCACAAGATCAGAAAACCAAACACCACATGTTCTCACTCATAAGTGGGAGTTGAACAATGAGAACACATGGACACAGGGAGGGGAACATCACACACTGGGGCCTGTCAGTGGGTGGGGGGCTAGGGGAGGGATAACAGGAGAAATACCTAATATAGGTGACAGGTTGATGGGTGCAGCCAACCACCATGGCACATGTATACCTATGTAACAAAACTGCACATTCTGCTCATGTAACCCAGAACTTAAAGTATAATAATAATAAAAAAGTGGTAATTACAAAAGATGGAGACTGTCAGTGATGCTGTGATGTCAGCTCTGTGAAGGGCTGACCAACAAGCTGTTCCATATTTCTCACTGCATGATAAATAATTTCTTTATTAACAATGAGCTTATTGCCACTTTCCTTAAGACTAAACAGGTAAGCAAGAATGCATTTTTGATAGTATGTAGCTGGAAACTTGTTTTAAGCCATAAATACCTCATGCACTAGTCTTTGCTTCAACCTGCAGTTCTGTCAAGATGGTACCTGACTTTGGAATAGAATCCACAGGGCCAACAGCACATGAGAATCTGGATACAGATGGCTTATTGTAGTGCAACCATGTCACTCAGTTGCCGAAGGATTCTGCTTAGGATGGGCAAACTACTGGAAACAGATGCATTTGTATAGGAGTGCCTCTTGTAGTCACACTGAGGCTTCCAGAGAGGAGTAACAACTTTTCTCTGCTAATTACATCTACTAGAGACTCACTTTATTTCAGGACTCTCTTGTGTGGCACAGAGATGATTTGGAAAAAGAATGTTCTGCTATACATCAAATGGCATGACTTAGCCATTTCACAATATATACCCGTGCTGGTACCTCATATTGTATACCATAAATATACACATTTTTTACCCATAGCTTAAAAATAAATTAAAAATAATTTAGAAAAAGAAAGTAAAAAGAGTATTCTTTATTATATGTGGTTAAGCACTAGTGTTAATGTGTTTATTCATTTATAAACCACAGTTATGTGCTGTATGGAATTAGGATAGAGATAACCTGCTAGTTACAGCAGTAATAACATTATTTATTTAAAGATTTGACCAATTCTAATTTAATATTTAATGGCATATAATTAAGGAAAGTGATTACAGTCAAAACTGTGGAGGATTATAATCTGCTTCCTCTATGTTGTAGAAAGAAAAAGAATCTCTTTTCTATGAATTTTCTTGTTATTTAACATTGAAGAATTGTAATTAATAAGAGCATGCTGCAGATATTTCAATTATTATGAAAAATTCATTTCAGGAAGTATGGTCAATGGAGTGAGAAGTTCTCCAATTTCCATAACTTGACAAAACTTATTGCTTTGAAGAATTATAACTGTGCACTTATCATTGCTTTGAAGGCTTATAGCCCCATGTGCATAGTTATTATCATACAGTAGTAATCATAGAGTATTTACAATTGCATATTTTGCCTTACCATTACATCATTTTTTCTATATTGCTTCATAGTTCAGTTCAATAAACCTGTATACATATTCTTTTCATGGCTCAACAATATTATACCCAGTTGACTTACTATAATACTATTGAATTAAACATTTATCCCTTGTGGGACATTTAGGTTGCTTTTATTTATTTATTTTTCCTTTCATGAATAAGTTTAAAATGCTTGCTTCTATAAAATTCAAGAATCATATTGAAATGAACTATTGCTCTGGCTACATATTTAATAGGAATATCAGCAAAATTAGTCCTAATGAAGCATCCGAGATTTACAAAGTTCTGCACAGAGGCAAACATAATCCCATAATTTTCTGATTAATTGGTTTAATCTGCAAAGGTGGTGATGGTAAAAGTGCTGTGAATGGATGGCACTGGAATAATGATAATAATGATGAGCACATCATCATCAACAACAATAATAGTGATAAAACATTTACTGAGCCCTTATGATATGCCAGGCACTCTTCTAAGTGCTTTCTGTGTAGCAACTTATTTGATCCTCACAGGAATCCTATGAGTAAGGTCCTATTATTATCTGCATTTTACAGAAGAGAAAACATACAAAGAGAGGTGAATAATTCCCAGTTATTATAGAGTTAATATTTCTTGGATGCTTTATGTTGATGACTATGTAACTGATTTACATGTATCCCTTTATTTAATGATCCCAAAAATCCTTATGAGGGGTATAATTAATACTCCAATTTCTGTAGATGTAGTATTTGAAGCCAAAAGGGGCAAGTCAGGTGACTGAGGTCATAGTGCTTATAAAGATCAGAGACTTTACCTAACTCTGCCTAAATCCAAAAGTCAGGCAAAAGCTAAAGTCTTAGCTACTAAGTTGTACTGCCATCATGGGACCTGAATCCAGTGAAGTTAAATGATTCACCCAGAGCTACCTTGTGAAGAGTAGCTGTCCTATACTGGAACCATGTCACTTCTCCCAGTTCAGTGTCCTTTCTGATACACTGTTGTGACTTCTCTTTTTTGTATCTCCCTTTCCCAAAGCTGCCTCTCTCTCTCTGTCTTCTCTTGCCTCACTCTTCTTTTTCTGTAGACTAGCTGTCTCTGCTCTGTTTGTACATGGATGATCATAGGCAGCCCAAAATATGCCCTTGTCTCCCAGGTCACCAGACTTTCCAGCCAGTTGATCTAGCCCCTGTGCCTCAATTTCAGATTTTTGAGAACGAACAGTTTAATTGATCCAATCAATCCCAGGGCTTACCCAATCACCTGTGTTGTTGTGTGTGTGTGTCACATGGTACCAGGCTATGGGTGGGTCAATTTCTCTAAGATGGGTCTATAGGCAGCAAAGTAGGGGCTGACATGTCATTATGTCACCGATTGGAACCAGGCTAAAATCCAGAGATTTCTAAATAGGGGAAAGGGGCTGTGTGGGTCTTGTCATCCATCGGTCACTTCACTGGCCAGCCTGTGTACAAAATTCTCGTGTATAATTCTGCATGGAGGGGTTTAATGTCTGATAGTTACCCCTGCTCTGTCATCCACATGTCCATTTCAGCAGCTGTCCTCTTTGCACCATGAGAACACAGCTCCGGGAAGTTTGAATTAGATTAATTTTCATCTTTGCCAATGAGGTGAGGAGGACTTCTTTATCTTGATCCAAGATTCAGCTGCCCTGCCATCCCTCTTTATTGTATAACAACAATGAAAACAGCTAAAATGACTTGATTTTGCACAGCTGTAGGAGGGCCTCCAGCCTTTTTCTAATTTGGTCACATCAGGTGACATTTGGTAACATGCCTGGGCTTGGCTACTGCTTCTTGTCTGGATTGGAAGATGAAAAAGATATGTCTTTCCTTGTAGATATGTACATTCAAGGCACACAGATATACTAATTGGTAGTGCTTAATATGTTTTCAATTCAAAGAATTTGTACCATTAAAACTAACAGCCCTGGAGAAAAACAGTGGACTTTCTCCTCATGTTTTAATTGGGGTATTAGTAAAAATTCTGGCATCTGAAATGCTATTAAAATGCATGTCAGGAAATGTTTTCTTTTTTTCTTTTTCTTTTTCTTTTTTTTTTTTGTGACAGAGTTTCACTCTTGTTGCCCAACCTGGAGTGCAATGGTGTGATCTTGGCTCACTGCAACCTCTGCCTCCCAGGTTCAAGCGATTCTTCTGCCTCAGCCTCCCGAGTAGCTAGGATTACAGGCACGTGCCACTATGCTCGGCTGATTTTTTTGTATTTTTAGTAGAAACGGGGTTTCACCATGTTAGCCAGGCTGGTCTCGTACTCCTGACCTCAGGTGATCCGCCCGCCTCGGCCTCCCAAAGTGCTGGGATTAAAGGCGTGAGCCACCATGCCCGGCCACAGAAAGTGTTTTTTTGCACTGATTCCAGTGCCTCAGCTGACTGTATTGCTTCTTTTAAGATCATTCAACTACATAATGACTTCTATAAATATTCTTTTTGAAATGAAAAACTTTGTCTGTAGTCAAAGTTTCAAAAAAATCTTTGATTTCATCAGGTTTCCCATTTTAAATGAAGATTTTAATTTTGCTGCACTGAATTATTATTTTTATCAGGGCAAAAAAGTAGTTAATCAAAAGGAATTGATTTTGTGATTTAAATACCTATATAGAAAAAAATTAAAGGAAGATATGAAATGTCTCCATTTCTTATGGGAAGACATTTAGGGGAATAATTTTGTGGGTTTCTTGGGTGTAGAAATGGTTTGTTTTCACTTGCAAATGTTAGAATTTTAAATTTTGTTAAGTCCCATTGGCAGCAAATATTGATATTTTGAAAACGAATTATTCCATTTGGATTTGTGCTAAAATTCTACTACTCGCATATTTTCTTTTTATTTATTAAATGGTAAAACAGCTCTGACAGCTCCTTAGAACTCTGCATGGTAGATGAAGAGTATAAGCTGTACACAGGGTGAGGAGGTAAAGGGTTCTGAAATAGCACCCTTGCATGTGCCCAAGCACTTGCCTGGTTATTTTCTTTCTGACATCTGGGAAGAGCAGCAGAGACCTCTGTGTCAGGACAATGAAGTTTTCCTATCAATGTCGACCTTCAGAAACTGACGTAATTGCTCTAATTTAATGCAGTTCAGCTGTCCTTGCATGTTGTAGCTTCTGTCATGAAGTTTTGCTTAAGAGTGGGCTTGTTTTTGTAGAAAGATGGGATGCGGGCGGGGGGGTGGTGGGGAAATGAATATATAATCTTTGAATCTGGATTTGCTTTTTTTCTTTTTTAAACTTAAAAGAGCTAATGTGTTTTCTAACTTACAGGCTTTCTGATTAACTTTGCTTAAACTTCTTCCATAGTCTGCACTATGGGGTAATAATACTACAGTTGGCCAGATTTGGGGATTAGATGAGAATTTATACATGGAACACCTAGTATAGTGCCTGGCATACAGTAGGTGCTCCATGCATATTCGTTTTTCTCCATCCCTCCTCTCTATTTGAGTACCTTTTAAAATGGGACCCAAGAAGGCATCAATCCTCGTTTAGGTATCGCAAGGGTAAAATAACATATCCCAGACTAGATGGTATAAGAGTTGAAGTCTTCAGTCACTTGATATCTCTACAGCTTTTAGTTGTTAGAAAATTTTGTTAAAAGGTTGAGGAGCCCATCAACTTAAAAGTTTGAGGAGCCCATAAACTCAAGTTTTGAGTTTTGTCCTATGTCAGAGGTATCTACCCTTGCACCTCACTACCTAGAGGGTCTGTAAAAATGCAGATGTGCCTGCAAACTGGTCAGCTTGGTGTAGATATTTTATCTGTCTATCTATCTATTTATGTATCTATCTATTTATAATAGGTCTCTCTCTCTCTCTCGATTCTGTTAGGGTTCTCCAGAGAAACAGACACATAAGCTATACATAGATGTAGAAAAGAAAAGATTTATTTAACTATTGACTCACATGATTATGGAGGCTGAGAAGTCCTCCTTATCATTATTACCAAACTTTCTTCATCTTTAATATTCATTTCTTTGAAATATACTTTTACATTAATATAAGGCACTCAATATTTCTTTTGATTGTGTTACTGTGGGCTTTCTTTTTCTATGTTTTTACTTTAATACTATTTATGTCTTTATATTTAAAATGTGCTTTTTGTAGGCAACTTGTAGGTAGGTCTTGCACTGTTTAGTCAATCTGACATCTCTGTCTATTAATTGAGGGTGTTTAGGTCACTTACATTGTGAGTATTACTTTAGTTTGGTTTAAGGCTATCATCTTATTTGCATTCGTTTGTCTCATTTGTTCTCTGTTCTTTTGTCTCTTTTCCGTCTTCTTTTGTATTAATCGATATTTTATGATTCCATTTCATCATCTTTGTTGGCTCATTATCTGTAAATCTTTGTTTTGTTATTTCAGTGGTGCTTTGGGGTTTATGGTATTCACATTTAACTCTCTCTTTTGTGACCTCCAATTGTGCATGTATTGGACTTCTTGATATTCTTATTAATATTTTTAATTTTGGAGGAGGGTTTTTGCTGTGTCACCAAGGATAGGATATAGTAGCTATTCACAGGTGCCATCATAGTGTACTATAGCCTTCAACTCCTGGGCACCAACAATCCTCCCACCTCAGCTTCCTGAGTAGCTGGGACTTACAGGCATGTGCCACCATGCCTGGCAATATTTTTAAATTTTTTAAAATTATTTTTTTCTGTCTGAATTTTATTTTGGATAATTTTTATTGCAGTGTCTTTTTTTTTTTTTTTTTTTTTTTTTTTTTTGAGACAGAGTCTTGCTCTGTTGCCCAGACTGGAGTGCAGTGGTGTGATCTTGGCTCACTGCAAGCTCCGCCTCCCTGGTTCACGCCATTCTCCTGCCTCAGCCTCCCAAGTAGCTGGGACTACAGGTGCCCGCCACCATGTCTGGCTAATTTTTTGTATTTTTAGTAGAGACCGGGTTTCACCATGTTAGTCAGGATGGTCTCGATCTCCTGACTTCGTGATCCCCCCGCCTAGGCCTCCCAAAGTGCTGGGATTACAGGCGTGAGCCACTGCGCCCAGCCTATTGCTGTGTCTTCAGCTTAACTAACCTTTCTTTCTGCAATGTCTAATCTGCCATCCAGAGTATGTTTTAATATCAGACGTTCTAGTGTCCATCTCTAGATCCTCAATTTGAGTCTTTTAAAAGGTCTTTCTGTCTCTACTTAATATTTTGAACTTATGGAATAGAGTTATAACTGTTTTAATGTCTTTGCTCCTTTGCCTCCCTGGTAAGAACTGATTAGATGGCAAACATTGCAAATTTTACCCTTTTGGGTGCTGGATATTTTTGCCTTCTTATAAATATTCTTGTGCTTTATTCTGTGATACAGTTAAGTTACTCAGTAACATTATGATTCTTTTGGGTTTTGCTTTTAAGAGTTTTATTAAGTCAGGACAATAGAAGCAGTTAGTCTTAGGCTAATTCCCCATCACTGAGGCAAGACGCTTTTGAGCACACTATCCAGTGCCCCATGAATTATGAAGTTGTCCAGTTTGGCTGGTGAAAACAGGCACCATTCCTGGCCCTACTTGAGTTCCCACTAATCCTTTTGGATGGGTTCTTTTTAACTTAGAGTAGTTTCCTCGCTGCCATTCACTGATCAATACTCTGCTGAATACTTGAGGGGGACCCTCTACAGACTCCTGGAGAACTCACTCTCTTTAGCGCTCTTCTCTTAGTATTTTTCACCAAGAACACTATCCATTTTGCTCTCCCCAGCCCTCCTCTTTTCTCCTCAACTCAAGGAGTCCATGAGGCTCTGCCATGGTTCCCTCCCTGTGTCACAGCAGTAAACTTCTTTCAAGGGGCTAAGCTAAATAATCTTAGGGATCACCTTGTTTTCTCCCATCTTTCTGGGTTCACTGTGCTTTTAGATTGACATGCTAATTTTTTTTTGTAGCAGCTGTTAAGAAGTCTCTTATTCTTTCTCAGGAACTTTGCTAAGTATTTTCTAATTTGACAGTGGTTTCTTTTATTTAAATTCCAAGTGAATTATTTGAGTACAGATGAACTTCTGAATATAACTTGAAGTTCCAAAATGCTATGATCTTGTTAGAGTATCCATAGCACCTAAATGAAATATAACAAAAGTGTATTTGATTTTCATTCCCACCAACAGTGTATAAGTGTTCCTTTTTCTCCACAATTTCACCAGCATCTGTTATTTTTTGACTTTTTAATAATAGCCATTCTCACTGGTGTGAGATAGTATCTTATTGTGCTTTTGATTTGCATTTCTCTAATGATCAGTGATGTTGAGCTTTTTTTCATATGATTGTTGGCCATATGTATGTCTTATTTTAAAAAGTATCTGTTCATGTCCTTTGTCCACTTTTTTATGGACATGGATGGATAGAGGCCATTATCTTTAGCAAACTAACACAGAAACAGAAAACCAAATATCACAAAGTCTCACGAGTAGTAGTTAAATGATGAGAATACATGGAAACATAGAAGGGAACAACATATACTGGGGCCTTTCAGAGGGTGGAGGGTAGAAGGAGGGAGACGATGGGGAGAAATAACTAATGGGTACTAGGCTTAATACCTGGGTAATGAAATAATCTGTACAACACATCTCCATGACACAAGTTTACTTACATAACAAATCTGTACTCGTACCCCTGAACTTAAAAGATTTTAAAAAGTGTATTTGAACTTAGCTAATAATATATGTTTCTTAATATGTCATCCTGCCTTTGAGAGCCCAAATGCAAATAATATTTATGTCTTGAATTGTTTTTATTGTGAAGGTTAAGAAAAGGAAAGGATTCTAAATCTAATTTATTTGTAGTTTAAAAATCAGTAAAATGATGAAACATGAGCAATTATTTATGTTAATGTGAATGAATATTCCAGGCTGCTTTTTTATAAAAATGTACTTTTTAGTGTATCTTTATGAGAAGATCAAGATATGCTTGTGCCTTGTGGCTAGGTGTCTGTGTCATAACAGAAGTGAATTCAGCTCCTGATTTGATAAAGTGCTGAAATCAGTCAAAATGACTCCTCTCTTCCTCCTTCTTTCCTGTTCCCACTCCTGCTGGACTACATCCCACCCCTTTCTGCAAATGCACACATCGATAGTTTCTGTGACCCTGGGAATCAGCCAGAGAATCCATAGAGTATCTCTCTTATTTAACAAGTGCCAGGGACCCAGGAACTGTAGGCAATAGAATAAATCTATGCTCTAAAAGAAAGGGCGAATATGTTGGGAAAAAATAAAAACACTTTAGGAGGCTCTTAGCTTGTGGAGGGGCTCTACAAAGATATATAATCTGGCAGAAGATAATTGTAAAGATTAAATGCACTGCAAGAATTGCAAGTGGCCCCGAAAACACTTCTTCAGGCCTTCTTAGAAGTGCTTGCTGTACCGGAGCCAGACACTGCTCCAAGCTTTCCCAGGATGACATCAGTTTCAAGTGCATAAGCACAGCAGGAAAATTTAAAATCTGAAATGTTGAGTTTCAGGTGTTGTTGAGAGAGCTGGTGTGGAACTTCAGAGGAAAATTGAAAACATGAGTCTGTTTCTTAGTTCTGTTAGAGAGCTGTGGTCCTTCTTTGTACGGAGGAGGTAAGCAAAGCTTTGAGAGAGGTGGTGCACGAAAGAGATAGAACTTTATGGCTGTACCACTGCATATGATATGGAGCAATTTAAATGTAAATTTTCTAAAATAAGTAAAATGTAAAATTCAGTTCCTCAGTTACACTGGCCATACTCAACTGTTTAGTAGCTACCTCCGGCTAGTGGCTGCTATATTGGAAACCTATTTCCCAAAATTTGGTGGTAAAGGGAAAGCAGAAGATAAGATTGCAACTAAATAGAACTAAAAGGGTGTAGTCATTTATAAAGATAAAAGAAGAGTTCAAAATATCCTGTAGAAACATGGACAATTAATATAACATGGTCTTGGGAGAAGTATCAAGGGATGAAATGAGGTCAGGTAGAGACTTGATTGAATCTTGGCAAATAAAAGAGCACAGAAAAAAAAAGTGGGTAAGTGGAGACAGAGAGTAGAGGGTTGTGAAGGGGTTCATACTGGATGGCTTGCTCTTCTCAGTGGTGTAAGTATTGGGTTGGGAATGAGGTTTTGTTCTGAGGAGAATAGAGAAGGTTTGCGTGGCTACCATACAAGGATGTGTGTGGCTTATTAAAGGATACCCACCTAGAGGGATATGGTCCATGTCAAATATTAAAACCCCTTGGCCGGGCATGGTGGCTCACACCTGTAATCCCAGCACTTTGGGAGGCCAAGGCTGGCAGATCACGAGATCAGGAGATTGAGACCATCCTGGCCAACATTGTGAAGCCCCGTCTCTACTAAAATACAAATAAAAATTAGCCAGACAGGGTGGCGTGCGCCGGTAGTCCTAGCTACTTGGGAGGCTGAGGCAGGGGATTCCCTTGAACCTGGGAGGCAGAGATTGCAGTGAGCCAAGATTGCGCCAGTGCACTCCAGCCTGGCAACGGAGTGAGATTCCATCAAAAACAAACAAACAAAAAAACCTTGCCCCACAGGTTTTCTGTCTGTTCTTCTTCACAGTCTCAGGCTCTTGTCCCCAGAACTCCACCGGGACTTATAAGCCACCAGATAGGAGCAAACTTTTCAGCTGTGCACAAAGGGGCAGATAGCACATGAGACAGACTATGTCTGCAGGCATTTACTTTCTAGTTTACAGTTGACTTTTATTCTGGCTTATTCTTGACTAATTTTTGATCATAGACCACTCAGAACAGCATCTCTGCTTCAACCAAATGCAGCATAATTTAACCATAACATTGCAGAATGACATTTTTTTGGTTAGGCAGCAGAAGTATTTCCCTTAAGTGCAGTTTCCTTGGTGAAGCCACTTCACCCCAGCCCAGCCTTCTTCCTTCAAGGGTTGTACCTGAAACTGGGTTTGACACCCACCAACTGGATGAAGGTGGGGTGCTAGAACCTTGAGAACCCTTTGTTCAACCAAGTTATTGTTATGCTTCTCAGGGTGGGGAGCAAAAGGAAACTCATTTCTAATGCATTGTTTGGGCCATAAAGGGAGCCACTTCAAGCTGCTTATTTTTCCCAGCAATGCATTTTTAGTGTTTGATGAGTTGATGCATATAAAAAAAAGACTTTGCTCAAATTAAGACGGTCAATCCCTAATCAACTCCTTTTATGTTCTTGGTCAGTGTTTATTAACAGTTCCTTAAAATGTAAAGCTTTTATGGTCCCCAGGATTACATATATTTGATGCTTTTAGGATATATTCATTTATTGACACTCAAAAATAGCCACATTCTATAGGAGATCTACTATGTGTCAGGCCAACTTACTTTCTAACTCACAAAATGCTGCAAAATAGGAATTATTTTTTCCTCTCTCCTCACTCTTTGTAAATACATGAGAAAACTGAGGCTTAGAGGAATGAAGAGAGAGCTAGTCAGTGGTGAAGCTTGGAGTGAATCTCAGGATGTATGATTTCTAAATTATGCCATTGCCCCTCAGTTTTCTGACTAAAAGTGTGTGGAAAACACCAGATCAGCTGCCTTTCTGATGAAAAATGAAGCCTATATCTTCTGAAATTAAGATTTTGGCACAGAAAGACATAAAGACTATAAATATAGGCCAGTGATAGCGACAATACTAATTAGATGAAATTAAAGATGCCACTAGGCGCTATGTTCAATATCACCTTACAATGCCCACTGGCAAAGGTTCTCCAACTGTGACCTACAAAATGCCAGTGTTTCCTAGGGTAGTCTCATATAATATTCAAGATTGTTTAGAGTAAAGTATTTATTCAACAAATACTTGTTGAAAGTTTGTGCATTGTATTCCCAACATCCAATTGGGTACTGAGCTCTAGCTGCTGAGGACACACTGTGAGCAAAACAGAAGCAATTGTATCCTCAGGGCGTTTATAGTCTAGAGGGCCATGCAGATATTATTCTAATTGAGTCAAATATAAAAAGAAAATAACAGTTGTCATTGTGTCTGGAGCTAATTCGCATTTTGCTTGTGAGATTCTTCTTGGCTGTCTCATTAAATCAGCACCCCTCTGCTCATTTATTCTGGCGAAACATTTCTTTTTCAGCCACAAATAGGAGGGAGGATCTTTGGGGACTTCTGCCATGGTAGGATGGTCTGCAAACTGAAGATATTTGAGAACCACTGACCTATAGCAAGATTCTTTGAGAATTGCATTAGGGAACATTTCAATTGCCTGTCTCTTTTTCTCAGGGTTTGTATGTCTGCAGGCAGAGAATGTGAAGGCCAAGGTCAAAAAGCAGTTAGCTTCAAGCTTAAGTGGGAGAAATCAGTGTTGCCTGATTCCAGAAAACGCAAAAATAGATGCAAACTTAGGTATTTTTATCTTGCACCATATATGTTAAATAAATGTTTATTTCTGACCACACAAAAATCTTTCCCTCTTGAGAGCAATTATCTGCCTATTAAGGCTTCTATTCTTGGGATAATGAACTTGAAGCCTTAACTGGGTTCTTAAATCTTTATGCTAAAAGCATCCTACATATTTTCCATTGGAGTGTGGAGGTAAGTGTTTATTTAAAGAGGCCAAAAGGGTGCATCCTGCTTGAGCACAGGCTCTAATGTTAATACTATAATTTATACTCTCCTCTTATGCATCAATGGTAGAAAGCACTCTGTTGTTCAACTCTGATGTCCCAATCTTTATATGGACTGAATGCATCATTTTGAGCAAAAGAAGATTAAAGATGTTTTGTTAAAAGAAAGACATTTGGCTGTTAAAACTGGGCATCTCCCATTGGATTCCAGCCTCTCATAAAACACAGAAATAAAAATAAAAACAAAGCAATGAAACATACAGTTTATTCCTAAATGCTGTGGACTCCAGACTGTCACCTACTTGAAAGGGGGCAAAGCAAAGGAGAGGACAGAGCTTGAAGTTGGAAAAGAAAAAAAAATGTAGAACTTTTGTTAATGTATAGGCATTCAACTCCCACTGTTCATTAACACACATATTGCTAACGCTTGGCAATGAAGCGGACATTTTTCTTGAGTGGGGTCGAAAAACTAATTATTCGCCATATGGTGGTTGGCGCAGCAACAATTGCTGAAGCCGTGGAAGCAAAGGGAAGTTGGCCGAGCGATTTCTTTGGGCAGTTTGCACAGCTCTGACTCTCTTGACATATGCCATTCACGTGGCCTCTGGAGAACAGATGGGCTGGGGCTGGGAACGCAGGGGAAATCGTGGCTGGGATCTAGTGGCAGCCCTGTCTCTTTATCCTTCAGAATGACTTGGAGTCACATGGTATGTGAAAATAACAAGTGAGGAATTGTACTCAGAGGATTTCCCTGCCTTCTTTTATAAAGCCACAGCGTAATTTTGACTGCCTTTTCGTATTTTGTTTATTAAAGGGATCAGGGTTTTAGATGAAAGAGATTCCTTGGTTTTGGGTAGGGTCTGGTCTATGCCAGTGACACTTACTCATTGACAATAGGAAAAATGCTGGCAGTTTGATAAGGGATAAGAAAATAGAGGGGTTTTTAAATTAAAATTTAAATTACTCCTTATTTGTTCTCTTCCTGTTTGTAAATCTCACATAGGCAAGTTAAGATAAGAGCTGGTTTAAACTCAGGATACGCCAATCTCCTGAAATGAGTTTGTGTGGGTTATTATAATTTTTTTGTTCTTCAGAGGTTCTGATGCAGCAAAGTTGAAAGTAATATGAACATTGTACAGGCACAACTTGGATGCTTTTCGGATTTTACATTGTCCCAAAAGAAACAATATGGAAAAAGGAGGTGAAAGTTGCCAATTAGAAATTAACTCAGCATTCATATGCATAAAAGTACAGATTAAGCTAAAATTGTTCACACTCAGTGACTTAAATTTTAATTAAGAAGCAGCGCTTGAAGTTAGGGCACTGAAGTCATAGCCCCAGGCAGGCACTTATGCTGCTGTTATAACTCTGGTTCTTGTAGTAAATATGAGGCATTGTTCATGGTCTTAATTCTGGAGATTGATTTCCAAAGCTAACTCTCCACAAAGAGAAATGAGTGTCCTGGATACTTACGACAGTGACTCACATTTTGTGTGCTTTTGAAAGCAAAGTAGCTTGATTGAAGAATTACAGGCCAATTTTTTTTTTTTAATCTTTTTACATTTTGAAATTCTATCTCTGAAAATTTGGTTCTAGTACAACCAGATAATATTGAAAGAGGACCCTGATAATTTTTCAACTCATCTTGGATGTGATGTTCTGAGTTTTTAGAGCCAGGGCACAGTTTATCTGCTATAGCTACAAATGGAAAAAAATGGTTTTATTCTTCTTTGTTTCTTCCTTGCTTCTGAAATTGATTTTTAACTTTCAGTAAGTCTAATATAATTTAACTATTTGGAAAATTAAAGCTGTGTTTTTCTAAAGAGTGAGCTTTGTAGTTCCTTGTTATGTGAATTAAAGTCAGGTAAAATTCTAGTTTCTGACAATGGCAATAATGACTGACATTTATTGAGCATTTACTATGTAACAAATACTCTATAAAAACTTTATACATATGATCTCATGTAACCATCACAACCACACATGTGGACATTGAGACCCAGAGAGAGTAACTAACTTGCTCAAAGTCAGATAGCCAATAAGGAATGGAGAAGCAATTCAAAACTAGGTCTGTCTGATTTCAAAGTTCATCATCTCAATCACTCTATTATACTGCCTCTTTCTGAAGGAGAAATGTGGCAACATTAGAGGTTGTGGTAATGAGATGTAGAACCTGCTCAGATTGTTATTAGGCGAATGTCCATCACTCTCTTCTTAAATTTGTGCCATTTCTTTTAAAGGCCCGATGGGACAAGCATAATCGGCATTTTTCATCTTCATTGCTTACTATCTGAAATTCTTCTCTTTGTCTGCTAAGCCTTCGACTTACGTGTTACACAGTTTAAAGTGGCTTCCTAAATGTTCGTTTGATTCTCAAAACAGAGGGGCAGACCTGCTAATCCAGGGTCAGCAAACTTTTTCTGTAAAGGTCAAGATAGTAAATATTTTAGGATTTGCAGGACATTGGTGGACTGGATTTGGTCCATGGGCTGTAGATTACTTACATCTTAATTACATCTGTAAGGAACCTATTTCCAAATAAGGTCACATTCACAGGTACCAGCAGTTGGGACCTTTACATATCTTTTGTGGGGACACAATTCAACCCAGTACGTAGCCTGGGACAGGCATTACTGAGGATACATTGGCAGACAATCTAGACACAATCTTTCCTTTAAGAGGCTCCTATTGAATGGAGATAGACAACAAGCTCATAACCAAAATATTTTCAGGTAAGGATGAGTGCTATTAAAGAAAATCAAACATGGTCACAGCATTAAGACTCGGGTGGCTATTACAGCTGGTTTGTTGAGGACTCTTAAAATGGGTGTGTCAGCAGCATCTCTGTGCTGTTCTCAGTCTCCCATTTCATATCCCCAATCTAGCCTGCACTTCACTGTCTAAGAAATTGGCTCAAACACCCAATTGTACCACCCTGACTTATGCCTTTGGGAATCAATTTACATGGTGAGTGTGCTGGACAGGATATCACTTACTTTATGAACTTGGAGCAAGTTACTTTAAAAGAAAGCTTCAGTTTCATTATGCGTGAAATGGAATGATGGTGAATGGTGAGTTTGCTGGACAGGATACCACTTACTTTATGAACTTGGAGCAAGTTACTTTAAAAGAAAGCTTCAGTTTCATTATGCGTGAAATGGAATGATGGTGAATGTTAAGCATGCTAGTGTGTGTCAAGTGCTAAGTCCAGATCCCTGCACTTAGGTCCTCAGTGAACAATCACTCCCCATTGTGAACATGGTTTCATTTTGCCTTTTCATTCTCTTTCTACACCTCTTTTCTTTATACTTCCCTTTGCTCAAACCACTTTCATTGTCATGCTCTTAATTTCTGCTTCTATATATTTCCTAGAATTCCCTTCTCCTAATTTCTATTAATCAAGGTCCTCCCCATTCTCCAGAGCCCAGTTCCATTGCTGTACATTTTCCCCTGTTCTCACTATTGCATAGAACCAACTCTTCCTTGTTCTAATTCTCCATAGGAGTTCATGCTTCCTGCCTATACTGCTATCCTGTGTCTTCCCCCTTGTGGGCAATGACTATAGATACCCTCATCTATTTAATTCCATGTATCTAGGCTGCTGACAACCTTGCCAATGCCCAGCCTCCTGAGAGGTGTCCTGTGTCCGGCTCCCACGCTGCGTGGTCTCAGAGTTGTTTTGTTCAATTTTGCATTGTCTCTACAGCCTGCAGTCCTTCAAGACACAGTTACCTCTGCATTGTAATTCTTGTCAACCCTCTACATGAGTAAACTGGGGCCACATGTTCCTCCTCTCTTCCCCTTCAGCTCCCTGGACTTGCCTTACCTTTACTTCTTGACAGTGTGTGAGAATTAATGTCCTTTCACCAGACTGTAAAGTCAACAAGAGCAGAACCTTGCACAGTCTCTGCCACAAAACAGTTACTCAAACATTTGATGAAGGAATGAAGAAATGAATGAATAATTCCTTGCAGTTGAAGTAGCTGATGATTGGATCAGGGTTAATCATGAAATACTATAGATGGTTCTCAACTTTACTGATGGCTGGATTTACAGTTTTTTGACTTTATGGTGGTGTGAAATCATGGCAATATTGACATAATATACAATATTCAGTAAATTTCATGAGCTATTCAACACTTTGTTATAGAATAGGCTTTGTGTTAGGTGATATTGCCCAACTGTAGGCTAATGGAAGTGTTCTGAGCACATTTAAGGTAGTCTAGGCTAACCTATGATGTTCAGTAAGTTAGATATATTAAATGCAGTTTGACAGGATATTTTCAACTTATGATGGGTTTATTGGCACATACCTCATAATAAGTCAAAGAGCATCTGTATATCTTTTATTTAGAGAATTGGTTTATTTTATTAAGAAAAAGCCATGTATTAGCAGTTATGAGTCTTAAATATCATTCTAGGCTCCCTGATTATCTTTGGCTACTTTCTGTACTTTTGTAAGATAAATATTTATTCAGTAGTGGACTTCAATTTCATTTGCCTTATCAGGTATTTGCTGTGTGTTAGAACTGTGTTTGAAGCTGTTGGTGGGATATATTAGTCATATTCTCTTTCCCTAAGGAATTCATAGGCTGTGGTAAATATAGATAGTCCTTGCAAACAAGAGAATCCAGGTAAGAACATAGAGAACTATAATTCAAGATTATATAGGTTGTGAAAAGTAAAGCTCTGTGGGGAGTTAGAACAGAGAGGGCCACCAAAAAATAATACTCCTGGAAAGCAAGAGATAAAGATTTAAGAAGAGTTGTGATAGCGGACAAATGGCCTTTGTCCTTTCACATAGAGTCATGCTTTTCATGGCCGACTATCTGAAACAAATTCAGTCCCATATACTGCCTGTATGTTCTGAACCCAAGTAGCCAACCACTTCAGGTTATAGCTAATGGTTACAGATTATCCAGAATTTAACACTGAGGGATTTATTGAGACTAATGAGACTAATCCTGTTAGAATTCCCTATGTACCGCTGGGAGTAATTCCCTTACCTCCAATGGAACTCCCTCCTCATTCTTAAATTTGCAAAATAAGATAAAACAATATGACAATTATTAGTGGTATTTAACACAGATACAGTCTCTAAAACCAAGAGCCACATCCTTTGTACACAGGTTCATCTGGAATTGGGTAGGCTTATTAAATTCTTTTAAATAGATTATTAAAAGTAACTGATATAATCCCAATTAAACACTATAAAAATAATAAATAATGCTTGCTGTCGGTCTGAATGTGAAGAAAGATATTATAAAATTATGTGAGGGTTATTTGCTAATTATACTTCATGTAATACTTCATATACTTCTATAATTGAAGGAGTAAATGAGCAAAGGAGGTCCCACAACATTTTTCTCTCTCCAAAAATCTTCAAAGAATATGTATTGGCATGGGAAATGTCTCATGATGTGAAAAATAGAATACTAAATTATCTGTATTATTATAGTTATAATACAGATATGTCAGTGGATATACATATGTGTCATACAATTTATGTATATAATATTAATATATATTTATCACAATTTTCTATTAATATTTGTCTATTTGTAGCAATAGAAAGGGGGAAAGCTGGAATAAAAACAGCACAAAAATGCTTATAGTGGCTATGTACTTTTCCCCCCTTTTCCTTGTCTTTTCTTTGCCAAATTTTGTACAATGAATATGTAGGCTTCTATCATTAGAAACTAAAAGCCTTTGTGTTTTGTAAAGAGCAGTGGCATCATTTAGTTGAGTCTCTTTGGGCCTTTTTTTTTTTTTTTTTTAAGCAGGCCCGAGTCCATATTCTTAACACACAAGTGAGATTTTTAGTTCTTTTTTTAATTTTAATTTTTATTTTACTTTAAGTTCTGGGATGCATGTGAAGAACGTGCAGGTTTGTTACATAGGTATACACATGCCAGGGGGGTTTGCTGCACCTGTCAATCTGTTGTCTAGGTTTTAAGCCCCACATGCATTAGGTATTTGTCCCAATGCTCTCCCTCTCCTTGCTCTCCACCCACCGACAGGACCTTGTGTGTGATGTTCCCCTCCCTGTGTCCATGTGTTCTCATTGGACTTTCTTAGTAACCATTGAAACTATAAGGTGACAAGCTGGGAGATGTTAAAAATACTTTCATAGAAACATATGGCCCCTGCATGATGAAAAGGATAAAATGAGAGCCTTCTCTGTGTCCCCGATGGGTTATATGCCACCTCCTCATACTGCCATAGCTCTGAATGCATGCCTGCGTCCCTGCCATAGCTCTGAATGCATGCCTGCATCCCTGCGCTTATCACTGCATGTCACCATCTCCTCTGAATTTATTTTCACCCTCACCAGATCAGGATATTCTGAAGGGCAGGAACTGTGCTTTAGTTATCTTCATATTCCCAGTATTTGAAATAGTACCTGGAATAGAGTAAGGGCTCAATCATTATTTTAAATTCAGAAATGTTCAAGAATACAGAGGAGGCACATCTCTCACTCCTTGCAAGGTACTGAACTCCCACTGTTGGAATTAGGCCATTTTCACTTTCACCCAGACAGACTCCCTTCCTCAGCTTTCTTTCAATAACATGGCTTGCATACTCCTGGAGATGGAAACCTACTGCTCTGAGAGGTCATTCATTTCACTATGGCCCACTGGTATTTACTGGAAAGGTTATCTTTCTAGAGAATAAAAATGTTTTCTGTTCAATAAATGCTTTCACTCAATGGAACGGAACTTTGTGGAAAGGATTGAGTTTTGGGGGAGGAGAAGAGATGCATCTTCCTATTGTGAAAGAGGAATTTGCTGAAGAAATGGTGAAGGACGTATTGGATGAGGATGACTTTAATAAAATCTTGTTTTCCTATATGATACTATTTAATATAGCTGACATAGGTTGAATCTGGGTATAGGATAGTTTGTTACTTTTATCTGCTCAGCAACTAATATTTCATTTTTTTTTTCAAGTAACATCTCCCTCCTCCCGACTCTCAGTTCCTATAACTTGGGTGGGGCTAAGCCTACTCCTAATTTCCAGCAATGAAATCAGCACATAACTTGAATGAGTCCTATTAGAGCATTTAGTTCTCCCTGCATTGTGATATTGGTTCAGGGGTCGATATCTGAAGGCAGGCCATAAGATGTTATCTTTGCATTTTTGCTGGAACTATTGAAAAGGAGGGATATTTTTCCCTTGATGAGATTGCTAACATGTTATGATGTTGACCTAAAATACTGGTGACCATTTATCACCACGAAGAAGGAGGCTGCTTGAGAATTAGGCCAACCTGAAAAAAATAGTGCTGAGAGATGGAGTCAATCCTAATGATATCACTTCTACACACTTGAATTCAGCCATTTCTGAGTCAAGATCTTCCTGGAATTTTCAGGGCAAAATAACAAACTCAATTTTTTGCTCAAGCCCATTTGAGTTGGATTCTGGTTACTTGCAATGAATGGAGTCCTGTTTAATACAGAGGAGGTCTGTTCTTACTCTTTCCCAGATACTGAATTTCTAGTGTTGAAAATGTCTTTGGAATTGACATTTCCATTCTCTACCACAACAGACTCCTTTCTTCAACATTCATTCAATTATTTTAACAATATGGCTTGCATACTCCTAGAGATAGATGCTGTGAGAGGTAATCCATTCCACCACATCCTACCTGTATGTATGGTAAATATTATCTTTCTCCAGAGAATCAAAATGTTTTATCTGGTGACTTCAACACCTGGTCTTAATTCTGTCCTCTAGAGCAACAGAGACTAGAGGTTCTTTTTCTTTCTATATTTGTATGTCACTATAAATCATTGCCTTTCCTCAACCAACCTTACTTTCTCCAGACTGAATATCACTTCTTACTTTTATACACTTTTTCTCCAAGTGTGGTCCACAGACAGCGTTTTCAGATATAAAACAGTCTGTTATTTAGATTTTTTTTTTGTATCAGTATGTCACATGCAATATATTCATGGCTTTTCTGAAATTCAAGTTTAACTTGGTTTCCTATATAGTTTTATTTGTTAAATTTGGCAACCCTATGCCCAGAATACCTGTATTGGAATCATGCTTGGGGCTTCTTAACCAAGAGGTCCTGACACAAAAGCTGTACTCTTGTTCACTGAAGCTTGAAAACCACTTCTTTAGGGAGAAACTCGAGGCACAGGGGTAGGGAGCAGACAGGAGAAACCCGAAGGTCCCAGCCCGAGTATTCCAGGAACCTGGGATCTCCAGCTTCCCACTGCTGTGCCCCTACCTCGTCCCCTCCCTACCAGGAATGTAACTATTTCTTATACTCCTACATATCCTACTTTGGGCATTCTGTTATTGATTAATGTTCCAAATTTTGAAACTCTTAAAATAAAGCAATTTCTAGCAATATGTATTGAGTGCTTTTAATATGCCTGACACTGGTCTAGGCAGTAAACAAAAATGCCAAAGACCTTGCCTTATGGAGCATACATTCTAGTGCAGTAGCCAGACAGTAAACAAGTAAACAAACAAATATAATTTTAGGCAGTGCTAAGTCTTATGAATAAAAGTAAATCAGGAACAGGGTAAGGAAAGAGCAGTGCAGTTCAGAGGTGTCATTTTAGAAAAGGTGACCAAGGAAGGCCTCTCTGAGGACATAAGTTTTGTGCAGCTTGAAGGAGACAAGAAGATTGAGCCAATGTCAATGTCTGGGAAAGTAGCATTCTAAGCAGAGGGAACAGCAAAAGCATGGAACCTGGGTAGGAACAAGCTTGGAGCAGTCAAGAAGCAGGAAGAATGCCACTGTGGCTGGAGTGGAGTGCAAAAGGCAGAGGGTGGTAAGGTATGTAAGTAGAGCGGTAGGAAGGGGCTAGATCATGTAGGGCCTTGTGACCATAAAAATAAATCTTAATTTTTCTGTAAGTGTAATGGGAAGCCATTGGAAGGCCTTGAGCAAGGAAGCAACAGGATCTGATTTAACTTTTAAAAGGATCCCCCTGGTGGCTCTATGGAGAATAGACTGAAGAGTCTATGAGTGGCCGCTGGACCTTGGTTGTGAGGTTATTGCAGAAGTCCTGGCTTTTATCTTTGACAAGCCTATCTTGTTCTGCTGAGCTTCTTTCAATTCTTTCAAGAGCCCCATAATATAATGGTGAAAGAATATTGGTTCTGAAGCCCAATCACCTTGTGTCTGAATCCTGACTCTGTCAATTAGTAAGACATTAGCCAAGATTCTTAACCACCATGGGCCTTGTTTTCTTTATTTGAAAAAATGGAGGGTAATGATAACCTCATCAAATTGTTGTGAGGAAATTAAATTAGTTAATACAAGTAAAATAGTTTGAACTATTCCTGGCACATCATGAGTGTCCAATAAATATTATTATTGAGCACAATGTACTCTTTCTTGTCTTAGGATGCTATTGTTCATTTTTCTCCAATTCATCAGAGAATCGCTCATTCTCTGATGCTCATTCTCCATGCTTTAAATTGTCACAGGAAGCATGCTCATTCTCCATGCTTTAAGTTGTCATAGGAAGCCCTCCATATCATTTCTGCCACATTCTGTTGGGTAAAACAAGCCACAAATCCAGCCCAGATTAAGGAGGAGGAAAACAAGCTCTATCTTAATATGGGGCAATGTCACAGTGCAAAGGAAGGGTGAAGAATTGGGGCCAATATTGCAAACCACCACCACAGATGCCAAGACAACCATGCTGAGAGAACTGTTGACAAATGCTTGCTAAAGCACACACTTTTGTTTATTAAAGGACCCAAAGAACTTTGTCCCAAGGCAGCTTCAGCATGATGTCATGACCTTCAACCTTAGTATGGCAAGACTCAGCCTTCTTGTCATCCAGAATACTGGCTGTTTGCTTAGCCGTACTTGCTACCTTCTAAATGGTAAAGTGGCCAAAAGCAGTCTGGGAGGCTGATGATGTGAGAGAGAACCTGTAGTTGGGCAGGCACATGCACTTTGAGCCACATAATTATTTATTGGTAGAGATAACTGTGACTGGATGCCAGATCGGAGCAGTGTGGGGCCGCAGAGCCTAAGGTCTGTAAGCATCAGATGCTTTCAGTGCTGCCATTCTTGCCTTGCCACAAGAACGTCGTTCAAAAAGAGAGTCCTTCTCTCTGCCCATGAATAAGGCCTGCCTGCCAACACCAGTTCCAGCTGTGAACATGTAATCAGTTCTTCTATGTCCCCAAAAGGGTGGTCCCAGAGGCCTAAATTTAATTTTCATGCATATTTGTCTTCTCTCTCTACTTTATGCAAACACTACTTAGTTGCCAACACAGGCGCCAACTGTTTTGTTTGGATAATTGCTCGAAGTCAACCCCAACTATCAGGAGCTCCCTTTTACAGAAAGCACATTTTTGTTAATTTTCGGTTAACCAAATTATATCTTCCTTCAGTACCTCCTTCAGGGTTTCACCAATGATTTCTGCAAATATTTGATTCATTTTGAAATAGTTCAACACCAATGTCAGGTTTATTATCCTCCATGTTAGGTCATTGGAATGAGCAAGGGAAACAGGAGCTCTGCAGCCCCATGGATCATCTGCCACTGCAGTTTTTTCTTCCAAATAATTCTGTATTAGTCTTGCCATAATCAGCTGGTCCTAGAGTGGCTGTAAGAACCGAAATGGAGGTTTGTGGCCATAATAGGGAAGAGGGGACAGGGAAAAATGAGCACTTGTAAAACAAAGATCTTATTTTTATGGAAATGAATAGAAACTCTGAAGTAAGGATGAGACATATGGAATCGCATAAAATATGAACAGAACATTTTAAAATAGCAGGTCCTCAAAAATACTCCATATGGCCCAGTAGTATTTAAGGTAACAGAAAACAGTTCATGTTGCAGCAGCAAGCATTCATTCCTGGGGTTCAGGACTCAGTTCACAAAACTATACTTTCCAATTTGTTTTCAAGAATGCTTCCTTTGTCTATCTCTTGGGACTAATTTTTTTGGGTGAGTGGGAGACTTAATAAGTTATTAATTAATATCTGTAATTTTAATTAATTGTATTTTATTATTAATAGAGTGATAAATTACTCATAAGTTATTATCTCTTCTTCTACTCTACTGAATCAGTAGTTACAAAACTTACTGCAGTTTTAGAGCTTATTTAGAGTTTATAGGCTCTAAATGTTACAACATAATAATATTGTAAGTGCTTATGATTAAAACATAAATCTAAAAATGATACAGGACATTAAAATGACATCTCCTAAAAGTGCAGTTGACACATACACACTTCAATGCTAATCAACAACTGCTACCTAAAGAGTAAAGAAGTTACACATTTTAAAGAAAATTTTCTGATTTTTTTGCCATAGTGTTAAAGAGGATGTGGGAAAATCAGTGTGAACACCAAATGAATTTCATTATATAGAACTCTCTATAGATAAAATACATCTCAGTATACTTTGTGCCCTGTAGAAAATAAGATAAAATTTATTCATCCAATATGATACTAAGTCATGTTGAATGACTGCATTATAATATGTTATATGCCAGACTTACCAAAGGGAGTATTTCTTTTTAATATCTTGGGCTGGGGTGTAACTCAGTTCTTTGGATACTAGCTTTCTGTTTTCTTATTTTCATTTTAAATTTGAATTCCAAAAATAGAAATATCAGAAGAAAGAGAGAAACATATATTCTCACACAAATGTAATGAACTACTTTTACATATTCGAGAGAACATCTACTTTTCTGATAGTGAGCATCAGAAGTCTCATTCTTACTCCTTTCTTTAAGTTTGTAAACTCTGCCAGGACTATAACTGTGCTATTGTGTTGACATTCACTTCTTCATTTTATTTTGTCTGCACAGTCTTGATCTGCTAATTTCATTTTTCCTGTTGCTAAACTGTATTTTTTTTTGGATGAATTGACTGTATGTTTGGCTTTGTGTAGACATAGCTACACTGTAAGTTGGCCCCTTAATTCAATAATTCACCATGAAGACTGGTTTTCATCCTCACTGTGTTGAACAGGCATCTAATCAACCATTAATTTCCTTTTTGTTGGATGAACATAATAACTATTTCTGTCTTTCTTTCTGATGGGAAACAGAGGCAGAGAGGATCATGGGTTGCCGTAAGTCAGAAAGGGAGGCTGTAGAAATCCGCTTCAGGAGTTGCCCTGATAGCATTTAGGAGTGATACAGCAGGAAAAGGCCAGAATTTGGAGGTAAAAAAAGAGTTGGAGGAAAACTAATGGAAATATATATACATATATGTATATGCATCTACAGGGCACTAGACATGGTTCTAGGTACTTTATAGCCAGTGTAGAAGATTGCTTCTACCAATGAAAAGTTGGGCAGCCTTAATTTCTATAAGCCTATTTCTTCATCATCTGCAGAATGGAACAAATAGAATGGAACTGAGCAGTATTTTATAACCAGTAGGAAATATGCAATCATGCATTATTGTTACCTGGGGCATTGTCATTGTTACTTTTGTTTTTTGAATTCATTAAGAGATGGTAATAAGTTTGGCCATATTTATGAGGATAAAACAAGTCTTCACAACTTATCAAAGTATCTTTTTCATAAGCATTCCATTTTTTTAAGAGAAATAACAGATGAACCTAATGCACTCTTATGAATTTGGACATTTGTGGTGGCGAGACCAGTTTAAACGTTTTTAAAAAATGCAGTTTTAGTTAATGAAATACAATAACAGCAACTAATTTATTAAAGCTATTTCGATAAGACATTACCGAGATCTATCTGAAGTACGCTGGCCAAAAAGGGAAGTGGCTCATATATTCAAAGCACATGGAATTTGGGGTGAGGTTGGCCTCAGGGAGGCTCTGAGCCAGGATCTTCAGCAGTTCTGAGACCTCCATCTGTGCCTCTCATTCTTCCTGCATGTCATCTTCTTTTGCTCACTGTAGCCTCTGCAGTGAAAACAGTGAAATATGAAAACATGGTCTCCAATAGCTGCCAGCATCTGCCCCAGAAAGGTACTGAGATGTGGTCTGTTAAGTCCTAAGAAAAAAAAATCCATCAAAGGAGTCTAATTGTCCAAGTATGAGTGCAAGTTGCACAAACCTTGACCAATCAACTGTGAACGGGGGTAGGGTATCACCTTGGGTGATTTTCCCATTGCAGCCAGAGAAGGGAAGACTCTAGAATAAGGAAGTTCTCATTTAAACTACTTAGAGTAGTAGGATCATTGGCTTAAAGAAAGTTGTGTGCGTGTGTGTGTGTGTGTGCAGGCACGCACGCGCGTGCGCATCTGAGAAGACAGAATAAAACATAATTACTATATAAGTTTAATAATGCATTGCCAACCAGAAATTTTTTTTTTCTTTTATTATTATACTTTAAGTTTTAGGGTACATGTGCACATTGTACAGGTTAGTTACATATGTATACATGTGCCACGCTGGTGTGCTGCACCCACTAACTCCTCATCTAGCATTAGGTATATCTCCCAATGCTATCCCTCCCCCCTTCCCCCACCCCACAACAGGCCCCAGAGTGTGATGTTCCCCTTCCTGTGTCCATGTGATCTCATTGTTCAATTCCCACCTATGAGTGAGAATATGCGGTGTTTGGTTTTTTGTTCTTGCGATAGTTTACTGGGAATGATGATTTCCAATTTCATCCATGTCCCTACAAAGGACATGAACTCATCATTTTTTATGGCTGCATAGTATTCCATGGTGTATATGTGCCACATTTTCTTAATCCAGTCTATCATTGTTGGACATTCGGGTTGGTTCCAAGTCTTTGCTATTGTGAATAATGCCGCAATAAACATACGTGTGCATGTGTCTTTATAGCAGCATGATTTATAGTCATTTGGGTATATACCCAGTAATGGGATGGCTGGGTCAAATGGTATTTCTAGTTCTAGATCCCTGGGGAATCGCCACACTGACTTCCACAATGGTTGAACTAGTTTACAGTCCCACCAACAGTGTAAAAGTGTTCCTATTTCTCCACATCCTCTCCAGCACCTGTTGTTTCCTGACTTTTTAATGATTGCCATTCTAACTGGTGTGAGATGGTATCTCATTGTGGTTTTGATTTGCATTTCTCTGATGGCCAGTGATGATGAGCATTTTTTCATGTGTTTTTTGGCTGCATAAATGTCTTCTTTTGAGAAGTGTCTGTTCATGTCCTTCATCCACTTTTTGATGGGGTTGTTTGTTTTTTTCTTGTAAATTTGTTTGAGTTCTTTGTAGATTCTGGATATTAGCCCTTTGTCAGATGAGTAGGTTGCAAAAATTTTCTCCCGTTTTGTAGGCCAACCAGAAATTTTTAAAAAAACTTTCTAAAGTACTTAGGATTGTTATTTATATGTATTAATGCATTTGTGTAACAACTATAGAACACTCACAGAGCGTGGCATGCTAGGCACTGGGCTGGATTCAGAAAAACATAAAGATGCATATTCTTCTCTCTAATAACTTACAACTATTTTTTTAAAAAAAAGGTATACTCACCTAAGACATTCAGTTACAATGTGTCCAATGAGGATACAGCAAGAAATAACTGCAGTCATTCAGTAGACAGGGAGATCATTGTGAGCATAAGCAGCAGATGAGATACATGCTTATTCACTAATCTTTTCCTTGATTATTTTTTTTTCAAATCTCTTAACTAGAAATAAAGTCTAACTTTTTAAAAAGATGATATTTAATAACCCGAACCCCATATCTCTAATATTGAATGTAGAACTGTCTCTAAGCACAATTGTCAGTTAAGAAAGCTTGCTATTTGCTGTTAGGTTTAGTATTGAAATCATGTGACATAATTTAGCTCCATTCAGTTCTATCATTATAGTTTGCTTTGCATAACATTTAACCAAATGTGGCGTTGTCAGTAAACTCAGGCCTTTGAGTAAGTTCTCTTTTACTAACTGTATCAACAGTCTAAATCTTACTGATAGAAATTTCATGGATTTACCGGTCTTTACCATTAAGAAGATGCTTGAAGACTCTGAGGTGTTAAAATATGTGATTTCTCTTCTCAGTGTGGGAAATTACGCCTATTAGAAGGAGATACCATTTGGTGTAATGATTACATGTTATTAAGTTAATATTTCAATTGGGTTGCCTGATTATTCTAACCCCCTGTGGCCTTGAGGTATATTCCTTAACCATTATCTCTCACCGTAATGTCTGCTGCTGCTTCAAAGAAGTGAAAGGATGTTTGTTGAAAGAGGATATCATCACTCAAGATCATCTGCCTTGTTGGTGTCACCTGTCAGCCTAATACATTTATGTGGACAGCAGTAGGTTCTGACAGAACTTATAACGTTTTCTTTCTCGGTTGTGAAATATGATGGATGTGCCATACCGGTGACCTTTGCACAAGGCCACATGTTAATATTCAGGACCTCCCTTTTGTTGGCCTTGAACAATGGCTGTCATTAAGGAAGCTTGGTTTGCCAATATGCCCTCTGTTAGGATGCTGGACCACTCCTGATTGGTCACCAGGAAGTATCATGTGCCTTTGATGGAAATGACATGGAAGATGTATGGTCAAAGTGCTGTGCTCAGCACCACTGCTGTGCGAAGGAGAAAACCACTATGACCCAAATAGCCCTGCACTCAAACAATGTCGCACCAACCAAAGACAACATATTGGGAAGAAAAATGCTTGTAAACCGCGTGTGTTAGAAGATGTATTGGCCAGACGGCCATAGGGCAATCTTTGAACTATTGAAATCTTTAGAAATATTGTTTGGTTCTGAAACAATACTTACAAACCTAATTAATCAAGCATAGATGGTTTATTTTCAGGCTTTCCACAGTGTGTTGCTTTAATGCAAGAATAGGGTCTGTCGAGTTCTTTTGCTGTTTCACAGGGGCATGCAAAAACTCAGCATGGGTATTCTTGTTCATACAAGTTGAAGCTCTAAATTTCAAAATAATATCTATGTAGATCTCTGGTGATCCCTTCAACAAAGACTGGGGTTGGGGGTAGCCTGGATTTCTTTTTCAATTGTTTCTGACTCCCTGTGTGACTCTTTCCCCACTCTTCTTAATTTTATTCATCAGAATTATTTATCCATAGGTTCATTTAAGAAAGATCATCATTCCTGTTGAATTCTCTAGCATGAGGGGAAAACATTTTCGCTTTTTTTCTTAAAGAATAAACACAGTGAAGGGTTGGTTTCCTGAATATGTGCTGTTGAATGATGTGATTTAAAAGGTTCACATGTACAGCCCTTCGAATTTTAATATCAGCCCTTTTCCCATCTTAATATCATGTTTAAAAAGAGTCAGTGAGAAAATGTATGTTCTGAAGTGGGGAGAATGAAAGACTTGGAAACAGCCTCATATAAGAAAGCTAAGGTGTTGTCTGGACTAATAATGCAGGCAGGTAGCACAAGCCTTTTGTGTCTCCAGCAAGCTGTGGTTGACATAAGTTAATCATTTAGATGAAAGAATCATTCAGGTACTTAATTGCATGCAAAATACTGCTTCACCAGAGTTTTAGCACGATGTGAAATATTGCACTGGGGCATGGCAGCTGAATTGTGTGAGTACAATTCCTGAAGGTCAAATCCTGGTTATTCATTTAGAGGCAGATTATTGACATTGTGGATTCTCCAAGAGCTCCCCACTGTGTCCTCCAGGGCTATGTCACTATTCACCAGCTGGTTAGAATACACGGGGCAGGAGAAAGGAAAGGGACTGAAACTCAGCCCACAATTATACAGTTTGTAAGCAATTCAGATGAAAGATTTAGTGGGAGGGGAGATGCTCAAGTTCATTCTTTGTCAGGAAAATACATATTAAAACCACAATGCAGTGCCATTTTCTACCTGACAGAGGCAAAAATTCAAAAAACAATTCAGGTAATAGCAAGTGTTGGCAAGGATATGCAACAACAGAAAACTGTATTCACTGCTTATAGGAGTGTAAATTGGTATAAATATTTTGGAAAACAATGGGTATTCTATAATAAGATTGAAGATATGCACACCCCATGAGTTGGCACTCCTAGAGAAACTAGGGTACATGCACAAGAAGACATATACAAGGGTGTTCACAGAAGCCTTGTTTGTAATACTTTCTTTTTTTTTGAGATGGAGTCTTGCTCTGTTGCCCAGGCTGGAGTGCAGTGGTGTGATCTCACTGCAACCTCTGCCTCCCATACTCAAGCAGTCTTCCTACCTCA
Source organism: Pan troglodytes (assembly GCF_028858775.2). Taxonomy (NCBI): domain Eukaryota; kingdom Metazoa; phylum Chordata; class Mammalia; order Primates; family Hominidae; genus Pan; species Pan troglodytes. The sequence goes on along the minus strand of NC_072408.2, from coordinate 110,137,907 downwards.
ACCTCTGGAGTAGCTAAGACTACAGGCACATGCCACCACACCTGGCTAGCTTTTTGTAATTTTTGTAGAGACTGGGTTTTGCCATGTTGCTCAGGCTGGCCTCAAGCAATGAAACCACCTTGGCCTCCTAAAGTGCTGAGATTACAGATGTGAGCCACCGTGCCCAGCATGTTGGTAATATTAAAACAAAAACAACATAAGACTGGGCTTCACCCCTATGTCTGTCAATAAGAGAATGGACAAATACATTGTGGATACTCATATAATGAAATTGGGTGGGTCTGGGGCTATTTATTTTCTTTATGTATATGTTAACATGTGTATATGTATACCCTTTTGTACATATGATATTAAGTTGTAATATGTGAAATGGCCTATATTTGACCATTTTTGACCTACAAAATACCAATTTCATGTGGTAACATAGTGTTTCAAAAAATAACTAAATGAAGTTCATTAAAGAAAAAAATGCTCAGTGTAGTTAAAAAAAAACTACTCAGAATCTCATAGGCTTATTAAAATTGGAGAAGACTTTGGAGATCATTTTTATTTTTCTATAGATGGGGAAACCAATGCCTAGAGACATTCATTCAATGAATCAATGTATCCACTAGAACCAAATGCTCTGGCTCTCAGACCAATGTTTTTAAAATTATATCTCATGTTTGAAACAATTTGTAGTCTAGCCCAGACATTTAAAAATAAAACATTCCAATATAAATCTGTGTCCTAGGCTGGAGATTTTCTGTGATTTACATGCAACTGAATAAGGCTGATGATGTCATGGGGAAGAGGCGGTATCCTGGGAGGAGGATGAACTATATCTGAATACTCTGCAGTTATCTTCTGTTGCATGATGAGAAGCTGACCCATGTGTCCCTTTACTAGGAGAGAGGGGGTGGTTGAGTGATATTGGGAGAAAGAATATCCTTCTCTCAGAAGAAGGAAAAGGCACATTTATACTTAGCAGAGTGCCTGAGCTATGACAAATGCCTGTTCCTCTTGTAGCAAGTTTACTTTCCCACATCCATGGCAGACATCAGTAGTTGCTCCATGAACAAGACACAGCCCTAGAACTCTTCTTGAAAAATTGATGCCACAACCAATTTTGGGGCACTGGTGTTTGAGGCAAAACTTGTTTGCCGCCTTTGATGGGGGCAAGCCACTGTGGTGACTAGAGCTGGAATGAGTGACTTTGATAAACTGAGCAATGTAGACCAATCTCTGAGGAAAGAGAAGTGAAGTGGTTACCCTGAGGGAACTCTGCAAAAGAAGACAGAGGTGATCTGGTGACATGGAGTAGGGTGACACTGTAATACTGAAGAGCATTCACTGGAGAGATGAGGGATTCATTCATTCATTCTTTTTTTTTTTTCCAGTATAAGTTTTTGAGAATTTACTATGTGCCAAGTGCTTGGGATATGGCTCAGAGCTGGTACTTACCCTCATGGGGCTTACATTCTAGTGAGGGAAATGAACATTAAACTTGTGAACAGTTACACATATGGTATATGGTTAATCAAATAAAAATAAAGCAGGAAAAGGAGACATGATGGAGGTCACAGGGGGCTTTTTTGGAATGAAACAGGCAGTAAGCTCTTTTAGGAGCAGTTACTTTTTAGATCAATCAAGAATGAGACAAAAAAAGATTTCATATTATTTATTCCTTCTCCAAGTCTTTTCTTTTTTATGTAGATGAGTTTATGACCTATATTATTTTCGCTTTCCCCAAAAAACTTCTTTTAACCTCTCCTGTGGGCAAGTAGGCTGGCAATGAATTTCTCATTTTTGTGTGTGTCTAAAACAGTCTCAGTTTTTCTTTTAGTGCTGAAGGATAATTTTACTGGATATAGAATTCTGGGTTGGTGTTTTCTGTTTTTCAATAGTTTAAATATTTTATTCCACTGTTTTCTTGCTCTCATGATTTCTGATGAGAAGTCTACTGTAATCTGTTTTTAAGTAAATTTTAAATCAACAAATAAAAATAGTGTGTGTGTATATATACTATTTATATCAGTATATATATTGGTATCAGTATATATATATACAGTACTATATGTGTATATATATGTATATATTGTATTAGTACTCTGTGTGTGTGTATATATATATATACTGCATCAGTGCATGTGTGTGTATATATACATAAAAGCATTTTGTCTGTGTGTATGTGTATATATATATATATCTATAGTGTGAAGTGTGATGTTTTGAAATATATATACCTGTGGAATGGCCCCATCAAGTTAATTAACTTATGTATTATTTTACATACTTATCATTTTTTGTGGTGAAACCACTTAGAATCTACCCTCTTAGCGATGTTCAAAACACAATATGATGTTATTAACTGTAGTCACCATGTTGTTCAATAGATCTCTCACTGTAATTGTTATCGTCATTCTTCTATAAGGTGTATGTCTCCTTTAAATTTTCTAAATGTCCTCTGAGATGTCTGGATCTACTGTTTTGTGTCTGTCATTAATTTTAGGAAGTTCTTAACCATAATTATTTCATATATTTTTTTCTGTCCCATTCTCTCCCTCTGTTTCTCCTTCATGTATTACAATTATGTATATGCTGCACCTTGGAAAATTGTCCCACAGTTCTTGTATGTTCTGGTTTTTTTTTCTCTTACCATTTTAGTTTGGGAAGTTCGTATTGACCTATCTTCAAGTTCACTGATTCTTTGGCCATTTCCAATCTACAGATGAACCCATCGAAGGCATTTGTTAATTCTGTTACAGTGTTTTTTATTTATAGCATTTCTTTTTGATTCTGAATTTTCATCATTGTGTTTACCTTGCCATCTGTTCTTTTATGTTGTCTACTTGTTCTATTAGAGCACATATTAATCGTATTTATTTTAAAATCTTTATTTGAAAATTCCAACATCCATGTCATATCTGAATTTGGTTCTTATGCTTGCTTTGTCTCTTTAGCCTGTATCTTTTTGTGCCTTTTGGTATGCCTCATAATTTTTATTGAAAACCAAGCATGATGTGTCAGGTAATAGAAACTGGGATAAACAAATCTTTAGTATGAGGTTTTATGTTAATCTGGCTAGATGTCGGGTTGTGTTTAATGTTTGTTGTAGCTATAGGGGCCAGAGGCTTCAAATTTGTCCAGTGTTCTTTCTTTTTCCTATTCTCTGGACTTTGAGATTCCCTAACTACCCTTTCACACAGAGAGGCGGCATCTTGCAACATATTTAGTTGTAATCCACCGTTATTATACTGAAGCCCTGTTGGTGTGATGATAAGGTATGGATGGAGGGGGAAGATTCTATAATCTTATGATTAAATCTCAGTCTTTTAGTAAGTGTGGCTGTGACCTTCACAAGTGTTTCTTAGCATTTTTTTCTCCCTCTTAGGTTAGTAAGACAAGAAGGCTAAAGGGGGCTGGAGTGGGAAAGATTCCCTTCCCTCGGCTAGAACAAGGCCCTAATATGCTTTTGTTATGAAGAATTCCCTGGCCATGTTTCACAGTGATTACTCTTCTCTTCCTCCTGTCAAATCCAAATCTTCCTCCTGTCAAATCCATGATGGAATCTTTTTCAGACTTTCACCTTGGGAAACTGGTGGAGTTCCTTGAGGCAAAACTCACTAAAATATAGGTTCTCTCTAAACCTGGTCCCCAGAAGATTTTTATTCTCAAGCTAGTTCACAACTAGCCTCCTACAGCTCATCAAATTTATCTTTTAAATATTCCTACCAGTTTACAATTCCAGAGGCTTCTGCTCTAGGTAAACAGATCCTTGTTTGACTATTTGGATTCACTGTAAAAAACTACCAGGCACATCAAAGTTGCCATCACCTTTCACTGGGCAACTGCCGGCTGCCTTCTAAATTGCTTCTGCTCTCAAAACCCTTGGTTGCTTTCTATTGCTTGTTGTGCAACATCCCAACACCTCTCCTGTCCTCCCAACACCTCTCCTGCCCTCCCAACACCTCTCCTGTCCTCCCAACACCTCTCCTGCCCTCCCAACACCTCTCCTGCCCTCCCAACACCTCTCCTGCCCTCCCAACACCTCTCCTGCCCTTTCCCTCCATCCATCCGGGCTGCTCTCAGTTCTGAAAACACATCTGTCTTTGTCAGACTGGGATACTCTTTTTTTCCACTCCTGAAATGACTAAGCCCTTTTCAGCCTTCAGGCTAGTCTCAGATTAAGTATCATCTTCACAGGTCTCCACTCATGTTTCTCTGTCTCAGCACCTTGTCTTTCATTAATATCACTCACTACTATTTATAACCATGTAACTGTGGCCTGCTTTTGCCGCCTTCCCCTTGTAGATTGCAAGCCCCATGAGGGCATACATTTGCCTTATTCTGTCATATCTCCAGGGTCAAGTACAGGACAAGGCATATAGTAGGCATTCAATAAATATTTTTGAATGAAGAAATGTATAAGCTGAGGCAAACACTGCATGGATGAAAACGATATAATTTTCTACTTGAGTCCTTGCCACCGAAGAGGTCATTCAGGAGCTACAGAGGGAGAGAGGAAGGAAGTAATAACAACAACGATAATAACAGCTAAGATTTGTTAAGTATGTCCTATGTGGCAGGCACTGCTCTAAACTCCTGTTGTTTAATTCATTTAATCTTCATACCAATCCTGTGTGATAGATATTATCATTATTTTTATTTTATGAATGGGAAAACTAAGGCAGAGAACACTTAAGTAGCTGGGCCTAGGTAACAGGTAACACAGCTGGGAAGGGGAAAAGCATAGATTTGACTTGAGCAGTCTGGGTCCAGTGCTTGTGCTCTTGGCCTCCAACCTCTGCCACCTCTTGGGTGTGGTGCATCTCAGACTCTTCCTTTGCTTCAACCCTATTAGCTTAAAAATGACTTTCACTCCCCAGTTAGCTAAAAAGCTGAATAGGAGATGGCAGCCTTCATTAAACCCCATTATGTGGTGTAAGAATACTTTTTAAAGCCTAACACTGGAGTTTCAGCATTAATAGAAAATCTATTTGAGGTTTATGTTGGACTTTAGATATGCCGGAGATGAAATCGATTAGCTTCAGGCTCTTATTTGTGCCTAGAGAGAAAGGCAAAATGAGCTTTGGGGAATTAATTGTCTCTGTTTCATTTCTCCTTTTAGGACAATTGCCTCTAGTTTTTTCATAACATGAACATACTAGAGTTACAAGCATGAGAGAGAGGAAAAGACAGAGTGGAAAAATGAACACATAGAAGTTATTTTTTAAGGGATAGCTACAAGAAGTGGGTGTGAATTGGTCAGCTCGCTGGTATCTCAGAGGGGCTGAAAGTACAGGAGTTAACATATTTGTCTTTTTCTATTGTATCAAAACTGAAAATGAATACATCAGCATTTGTTATGATTTACCATGAACTGCTTTGCAGCTCAAAAGGAATGAGAAATTGTTTCTGTAAAATAGATTCTTTATTTTATTGTACCTTGAAATCATCTGCCACAATATTACTTCATATAAAATTGGCAACAGATGGAAGTCCTGTGCTGCAAAATAAGACACAGAGATGCTTACACATTAAAAGAACTGGTAAAACATGAATATTTGGAAGAATTTTTTTAACAACCAAAACACCAAAAAAGCCCCAAGTGTATCGGTAGTTGGGAAAAGTTGTGCCCTTGCCTCAGTAGCCTGAGGAAGCTGGAGGACACGGTTAAGAATGTTGGTCCTCGAGAGGCAGATAGTTTAAACTCTGATCCTGCTCATTTTATTCATTGGAACTTCGAGCAATTTAGAGAGTGCTTGACCTTTTAAAGATATCATTTCTTCTTCTGTATGTTAGAAATAATGCCGATAGCATTTTCTATGGGCCAAGGCATGGACAATAGAGCAGGGCCTGGCCAATGGTCAGTGCCCAGCCTTTGTTAGCTGTTAGCACCATGACCACTTGCATCCACCTCGCTTCGTCAAGCCCAGTTCATGGGAGTCACATGTATCCTCTGGCACTACTGGCATTGATTGTGTAGTAGAAAAACAAAACTCTCCCCAAATATGAAGACCTGGGTCCTAAACTCAGCTTCTTCACTGCCTAAGAAGGGAGTGTAACAAGACGCTTCCTCTCTTTGTATCTCTGTTTCCTCCTCAGTAACATAAGTAAGCCAGAGAGTTTTTGTGAGGCTCAAGTGGAGTTACTGGTATGAGAACAAAATGTAAAGGAACATGTAAGTTGTAAAGGAGCAAATAATGCTGGTTTCTGAAATGAGGACCATCGATAGAAAGATACCTGAGGAGAAAGACTTTATCGATTTTATAGCTCTAGTATATTCATGATTGTTTGACTGAATAAAAATGATAATAGCACCTGAAATCTCTGATGAGTGACTGAGATCAGTAGCTCCCTGCCCTGATTATACATTTTCATCACTGAAGGATTTACCGTGAACAGATACTAGGGTCCCACTCTCACTGATTGGTCAAGGGTGGGAGCACGTGTTTATATTTTTAAAAGCATGTCAGGTATTGTCTGATGTGCAGCCAGGATTGAGAAATACTGTATTCAATGCAAGAGATGTGTCACGTAACAAAAAGCTCTGGACTTTAAGTCATGGGCTATGGATTTTGGCTCAAGTTCTGTCACTATCTAGAATGGTAGATTTGAAAAATTATAAGGAATACTATTAATAAAAGCCACTGGAGATTGCAAAAGGACTTTCCTTTTCCAACAGTCTCTGTTTCTGATTGTTTGATGCCAAAACAACTGGTTGCTGTAGCCACTTAGGCAACCTGGTAGTTGTAGTTGTATCATAGAGGTAACCCAAAATTCATTCAGGGATCTGAGACGCTAGAAGGTTCTGGTTTGCTGAAGTTCATTTTGCAATAAATCAGCTGATCAACTTAGTCTTAAAAGGATCACTTCTATTGGCCTGGGTAATCACTGGGGTAGTATCTAGTATATGGTAGAAGCTGTAAATATTGATTGAATAACTAAATAAATAAGCGTAGTCACCACCTGTCCCAACATCATACCTAGTGGCTTATTAATTATTCCCTATACTTAAGTATAAGGAATACACACACACACACACACACACACACACGCACATGCATACACACACAATGCCTGTTAATATTGCAAATACAAAGTTGCTTTCTCTTCTGAGAAGCAGTGAAATCTTTAATGCACAGGTCATAAGATCCAGTTCCCTGGAGGTATTTAAACAAAGGTAGATATTGAAGTTGGTGGGGGCTCAGCCTCAGATGACCTTTAAGGTCTCTTTCAACCCATAACTCCTGGAATGCGAAAGTGTATAAAGTACCTCAGGCCTTCCATCTTGTTCTTGGTATTTGAACAACAGAACAAGGGCAAATAGAATGCTATTGGTTCTAGTGTTATTGGTTTTCCTTTAAGATCAAGCGATCCAGCGCTATTGTTTTGAAAAATTCTAAATGTTTCTCTGCATTTGGGAAAGCCTGCTAAATTTGTCTACTGTTTCAAATTCTGGTAGACATTTTCCAAGATGAAATGAGGCAACCAATTAAAATGAAAATGAAAAGCCTAACGTTTTGGAGGTAGACCAGATTTCTAGAGTTCTAAAATGTGCTTGCACACAGGGTTTGCAAATGCATTCCCACTGTTCTAAGCTGAATATTTATAAAATCATGTTCTGGGGTGAAGATTCTATGAAAGGAGGTAATTGATAGCGTGGCCTTTACGAGGCTGGCATAGGCCAAAGACACAAATTGGTGGCCTCTGATGATTCCAAGAGCAGTTGTGTTTTGTGTATCTCACACTACATTAAAAAAATCCAAAATGTTACCAACATTTAAAACTCAGAGGTTTTCACATGCATAAAAATACATGTTTCTGCTTTTCCTGAAAATCCAGAAAGACTATTGTGCATTGCTATAAAGAAATACCTGAGACTGGGTCATTTACAAAGAAAAGAGATTTAATTGGCTCCTGAGAAGGTGAAATAGGCAAGTCCCATGGCAAAAGTAGGAGCAAGTGAGAGGGAGAGACACAGAGAGAGAGAGAGAGAGAGAGAGAGTAGGGGAGAAGGGGAGGAGGTGCCACACACTTTTAAATGACCAAATCTCAGGATAACTCACTCACTATCACAAGAACAGCACCAGAGGGATGGTGCTAAACCATTCATAAGAAATCTGTCCCCATTATCCAATCACCTCCCACCAGGGCCCACCTCCAACACTGGGGATTGCAATCCAACATGAGATTTGGGTGGGGTACAAATATGCAAACTATATCAACTGTCTACAGTGGACCCACATTCTCTCATGGCAATAAAAGATAGGATCTGAAGGTCTCTGGCCCCTTATACTGGGACATATCACCCCAGAGTATCCCCACTTGGACCCTTCTTTCATTTCTGTCATCCGCCTGGCCTCTGAAGGCGTTTGCTTTGGTCTCCACTCTCGGACAAAGCTGTGGCTCAGGAGGACTGTGTCTGGGCATCTGGCATGGCCAATGCCCTCTTTGCCATTTGACTGTGCCTTGAATTCAGGAAATATGTGTCTTGCTACAAGTTTTTACAGTCCAGCACGGTTGCTTCTACCTGGTAGAACTCAAGAACTCTAACTTTTTCCTGCTCTCATTTCACACCTACCAGTTCCTGGTTTTCCCTCTTTTCTATCCCTCAAATCTGGACACTTTTTTTTTTTTTGAGTGAAAAGAGCTGGTATTAATGATTACGATTGACCTTTGAACAAGGCAGAGGTTAGGGGTGCTGACCTCTCATACAGTTGAAAATCTGCATATAATTTTTGACTCCCTCAAAATTTAGCTACTAGTAGTCTTCTGTTGACTGGAAGCTTATTGATAACATAGTCAATTAACATATATTTTGTATGTTATTTGTATTATATACTGTATTCTTACAATAAAGTAATCTAAAGAAAAGAAAATGTTTTTAAGAAAATTGTAAAATATATATTTACTATTCATTAAGTGGAAGTGGATCATCATAAAAGTCTTCATCTTTGTCTGCACGTTGAGTAGGCTGAGGAGGAAGAGGAAGAGGAGGGGTTGGTCTTGCTGCCTCAGGGGTGGCAGAGGCAGAAGAAAATTCCTATATAAGTGGACCTGCTCAGTTCAAGGGTCAACTGTACTCTAGGACAACATGTGTACATTGGAGCTGTTGTAGGTATAATCGTTTTCTAGGGCTGCTATAAGAAAGTATCACAAACCACCTGGCTTAAAGCAACATAAATTTATTTTTTCACAAATTCTGGAGACCAGAGGTCCAAATTTAACTACCAGCAGCGTTGGCTTTTTCTGGAGATTCTGAAGGAGAAAGCTGTTCAGTGCCTTTTTCCTAGCTTTTGGTGGTTGTTGGTGATATTTGGTGTTCCTTGGCTTGTAGGTACACCCCTCCAATCTCTGCCTTCGTTATCACATGGGATTCTTCCTGCATGTCTGTATCTCTGTTTTCTTTTCTTATTAGGACACCAGTCATATTGGATTAAGGACCACCATTTTAGCTTAATTATCTTTGCAAAGACCTGATTTCCAAATAAGGTTACATTCACAGGCACAGGAGGTTAGGACCTCAACATATCTTTTAGGGGACACAATTTATATCACAGCAAGCTAGGTCATTTGTTCATGCTACCTCAGGCCCCATGCCTTCCTGCAAATTGCCCTTTATTTGTCCAGACAAGTCTGCTCAACACCTCACCCAATCAGATCCCAAAGCTCTAAACACTTATCCTTCCTCATTCTGCTCCCTCCATGAATGATCTCATTCCATGTTACTGTTAGGTGACAGGTCATCCTATTAAATAAATGGTAAGGAATGCTAAACTACATTGACTCTCTAAAGTTTATCTGCACTGTCTAATTGAAGATGATTTCTGAATTATAAGAGTAAAACATATTGAGTGCATAAAATTTGAATATTACATAGAAGTTACCCAGAGTTTGAATTATACCTCTGAGAAACAACTGTTAATTTGATTTTCTTCCAGTTTTTATTCTTTGCCTCTTAAAAATCAAAATTATATACTTTTATGTTGCACTATAATAAGTATTTTTCCATGGAAACTCTAGTATACTATATAATGTTCAATATTTGTCAAGCATTTTCTAAATGCCAACTACTACCCTAAGTACTTTATGTGCATTATCTAATCTACTATTAATAGTTAGAATATTCCTAGAGGTAGATATGATTATTCCTATTTTATGAATGAGAAACTGAGGCAGAGTAAACCTAGAGAATTTTTTCTAGGCTACACAACTCGTATTTTGTAGAATCAGGATTCAAACCCAGCTCACCAATCTTCAGAGCTTGCACTGACAGCACTGTGAAGAATATCTTAACTTAGAAACAAACCATAATTCATTTTTATTTATATGGAAGCAAGAATCTCAAAAAGAATTGGCTTGGGTAATAAGATAAAGGCAAATGAATCTTGTATCTTTTCATCCCTTTCACAGCACCCCTCTCCCCAAAAAAGATCTCAGCACTCAAATCTCAATCCTACATTTGCATGCACACACAAGCACACACCTACACACACATGTGTGCACATGTGCATGCCCCTCTACCATTCATCTAGTTGTAAATCTAGGGAATTATTCTTCCCTTTTTCTGTGTGCCTCTTCCTCCCATAACCACCCCACTACCAAATTGGCTAAGAAGCCAGATTTGCTTCTTAGATATATCTTTAAACTGTCTTATCTCCATCTCCTCCAGGCCACCATCACCAGTGATAGGGAAATGTGGCATTGTACCAGCTCTGCTCATTAATATCTTTGACAGTTGGGGACTTTTTTCCTGTTTACTTTCTACTGAGATGCTAGAAATGTAGATATGAATGGTTCGAGTTGACACAGTAGGCTGTCAGTTTCCCACTGGAAATGAATTAGGTAAAGAAACCCACATCAACTGCTGGATAAGAATCAATGTGGATGGTATAGCTCTTTTCTCTCTGTGCTCTTTACAATATTCTAGGGCAGTTTTGAGCAATTGAGATTGTTTTTTACCTTCTGACAGTGCATCAAAAGGAGTGGCTTCAGCAGTCAATATTGGGCTATGGGGTTGACAGATGTGGATTCAAGTTTCAACTCTGCTAATTATTTGTGACCTTTAGCAAGCTACTTGCTCTAAGCCTGTATTGGTTCCTTAGGACCACTGTAATAAATTACCACAAAATGGGTGACTTAAAAAAACAGAAATGTATTCTCTCAGTTTGGGAAGCTACAAGTCTAAAATCAAGGTGTTCACAGGTCTGTGCTTTTTCTGAAGCCCCTAGGGTAGGATCTTCCTTGTGGCTTCTTCCATCTCCTGGTAGCCCAGGTGTTCCTTGGCTTGCAGCAGGCTATCTCCAATATCTGTCCCTGTCTTCACCTGGGTCTTCCCTCTGTGTCTTTGTCTTCACATGGCATTCTCTTGTGTGTCTCAGTTTCCTTTTCTTATAAGGACTCCAGTCTTATTAGATTATGGCTCACCCTAATCCAGAATGATTTCATCTTAATTTGGTTACATCTTCAAAGACCCTATTTCCAAATAAGGTCACATGCACAGGTGCTGCGGGTTAGGACTTTAATATATCTTTTTTGGCAGGGAGGGGAGGGGGTGAACACAATTCAACCCATAAGCCTCAAAACTAGCTTTCTGACCTGTGCAAGAGAGATAATAATACTATCTGCTAGATATGATTCTTTTGAGGATTCAGTGACAAACATGTCTGGGACCTCACACAGTGCCTTCAACATAACTAGAACTCAGCACAAACATCCTGTCCTCTACCTCCCTTTCCAGACCCTCCCCTCTTCTTCTTCTCCTACTCAGCTACCCTAGTCTGTCATTTTTGTTTACTCAGAGTAGAAACACAAAACAACCAAAAGTTTACATATTACCTGACTCCATCCTTCCTGCCATTAATTTAGCAGGTGTTTTTGGTGAATTTTTCAAACGAATGTATTTACCTTTCACAGTATTTCCAGAAAGGACTCAAAATTCAATGGCGTGTAAAAGACTACTTCATACTTGCCAGTACATAGTCCCCAGGTGTTCTGTAAGCACAGTTTCTTTTGATGAAGAAAGCTATGAAGAACTCCGTTCCTCTCCAGCACCATCCAGTGAAACTGATGAGGCCCCATTGATTTTTACTGCCAGAGGAGAAACCGAGGAGAGAGCCAGAGGAGCACCCAAGCAGGCTTGGAACAGTTCATTTTTGGAACAACTGGTTAAAAAGCCTAACTGGGCACACTCAGTAAATCCTGTTCACCTGGAGGCTCAGGGCATACACATCAGTAGACACACAAGACCTAAGGGCCAGCCCTTGAGCAGTCCCAAGAAAAATTCTGGTAAGTATCATGTTGTGGTTACTGACTCTTCTTGTTTCAACTGGTCACATTTTGTTTTTAACTTCAATATAAACAGAAAAAATATTGACTTCTTGGCCAGTCCTATTCTAGAAGGTACTGTAAGAACTGTAGTAGCCAGTCTTCAATGAAAGTCTGCTTGTTGTCAAGCATTATATTGGAGGAGAGAACAGGTGTGAGTTGATGACAGGTAATTTGATGATTCAGTTATTGCACCTGACAATGACAGCTATTATCATCACCATTCCAGCCACACTTATTAAGCTTTCACCATGTGCCAGACACTGTGCTAGGCATTTTATATTATTTTATGAAATCCTCATATAATATTCAGGCAGATCATACCATTATCCCCATTTTACAGACAAGGAAGTTGTGAATTCATAGCACAGGATATAGGAGGAATGATTCAAAGTAACGACATGGCCCAGAAGGGATAAGTTTTGACTGTGCTCAAATATCGACTCTCTCCCATCTCAGATCTGTAGCCATGATCAAGTCTCAAAAATGTTTTTGCAGCCCAGTTTTTTCATCTGTAAAAAATGACAATTATTACTTCAAATTAAATGATTTATATAAATAAAATTTCCTGAACATAGTAAGGGCTTAATGGGGGTGGTGATGACGGTGGTGGTACTTATGGTGCTGATTTTCAGACTGGAGGAGAGAAAATGTAAGGAAAAAATGTGGATCTCCAAATATTCCAAGAGCTGTCATGTAGAAGAAGGATGAGACTGATGTTATATAGTCTTTTCATTTATAGCAAGCTTGTCCGACTCATGGTCTATGGCTTTGTATGTGGCCCAACACAAATTCGTAAACTTTCTGCAAACACGAGATTATTTGTGAGTTTTTTTCTTATTAGCTATCATCAGTGTTAGTGTATTTTATTTATGGCCCAAAACAAGACAATTTTTTTCTTCCTATGTGGCCCAGGGAAGCCAAAAGATTGGACACCCCTGCTTTATAGGGACCTTTTGAGGTAGGTTTCCCTCCACATGTTTGTACAGTTTGTTGGAACTGACCAGAAGACAAGAGATAGATTTTGACTCAATACAAAGGAGAACTTTCTTTGAACTAGAAGAGAACGTACTGCATGGGCTAGAAGTGCTCAAGCAGGGGGCTGGGAGACCTTCTTCCAGAAAGGCTATGTCAGAGATTCCCTTGTTTCTGGGAGGCTGGGCCTGGTGATGGGAAACAGAAGATGCTGGTCGGCTAACACTTTTGAATTCTTACTATGAACAAGGCAATATGTTGAAATTGGAATGTACATCTTCAGTTTTGATACGCATGACTCTCTTCTGAGATAGAAACTGTTATTTTCCTATGGTTTAGTGCAGAATCCAGGTCAGAGTATTTCTAGATCCAGGTTCTAAATATGACTATGGTGACTCTTGAGTACTGAGCACTTGCCATGTACTTGATGCTTAACATTTTGTCAGATTCTTTCCTCCAATACTTAGCTAGTTTCCTTTCTCATTTCAAGTCTTTGACTTGAAATGTCACCTACTTAGGTCTTTCTCAACTTCCTTTCTCAGTTTATTTTTCATCATAGGGTTTATTACCAGCTGGCACTTAAAATTTATTCATTCACTTGCTCGTTAGTCTGCTTCTCCTCCCTACTTTTTATTGCCTGCATATTCCTTCTGTATCCCCAAGGTCTAGAATACTGCTGATCACATACTGAGCATTCAAATATTAATAAGTGAATGAACAAATTTAATCTCACTAGCAACCCTGTGAAGTAGGTAATATAATTCCCATCTTTCGGGTAAGGTCAAAGAGACTTAGGCCAGGTCATGTACCAAGATTTGAATCTGTGAAGTCCTGACCCCAGAGCTTTACTTCATTATACCACACTGTTCCTTTAAGATAGTTTGTTGCAAAATGTATCATTACTAAATTGCTTTCAGGGAAGGAAATTTCTATTTTTTTGGCTCAAGACATAGGAAAGCATATCCTGTCTAGGTCATGCCCTGTTGCTCCAAACTCCAAAGCTACATCAATGTTCTCTGGAGGATTCTTCTTGCACTGAATATTGATGGCAGTGAATGGTTCATCTGACAGGGCCAGAAATCCAAATCAACAGCTATTAAGCACCTAGTGTTCACAAAGCAACATGCTTGAAAGTTTTCATTTACTTGGAGATATTAAAATGCCATTCTGCCTTTATTTCAGGAAGTGATTCCTGCATTGGAGAATTCAGATTCACAAAAAATTTTTCACTGTTTGACTTGGGCATGTGGAATGTGCAGAGGGAGGTGCTCAGTACATACTAGGCATAGAACAGAGTTCGATGAACTAAACTGAATTACGTAAAGATACACTGGCTGTTTGACATCCAGTGTTAGGAAGGTACTATTCATTTTAATTATTTTTATGTATTTTTTGAATTTTGGAATGATCTGAGTTGCTCCAAATATTCTAGACATCTAAATGCTATTAAAAACCTTTGAAAGCTTCTAGAAAGTGATTTAAAGCACATACATTTTTTATTTAAGGCACATAAATTATCTTAAGTCACTACTGAAGAATTAGATTTTAATTTGTGTAGGTCAATGGGCAGAATTTCTCAGGTAAAATCTTCATGATTTATATATGTATTTACATATAAATCTTGAAGTTTATATATGCAATATATTATATAATATGGAAGTTTATATATACATATGAAAATGTAGGTAAATATATGTTTCTGAATATATATATATTCACACACACATATAGCAGTCTTGGCTATGTTGTAAAAAAACACATCTTTTGTATGGAAAAATTATTTCGTTGGGCAAAGAAAGAAAAAAGTCAAACTTATTAGTATTAGTGGATATGTGTGTGTGATGTAGACCCAGTCTTAGGTTAATTTACTGTTTGTTTTAGTCTTCAGCTGGTTTGAAGTTTCCAATAAAACTCATGAAATAACAGCCTCCTGTATTTAAAAAAAATCATCAGTTGACAGCCTACAGGAGCTGTAGACACATTTGCTTTTACATATCCATTAATAACTCCGCTTGACAATTTTCCAATCACAAACTTTCCCTTCATTTAGAAGTTCGGGCCCTATTTTAGCCACCGATTCTTCTGTGTCTCTCTCTTTAGGAGTTTTGAACAGTTTTCCTTGAAATAGAAAGTTTTCTGAGGATTATGCAAAAGCTATTTTTTTGTTGTTGTTGTTTTGAGGTGTTGGGTAGGTGGTTTCAAAGAACAGGAAAGGAATGGATAGCATTTTTGTTTTCTTAGAGAAATATGGGGAGGCAGGTGAGGATCATGTCAGGGTTTTTTTTTTTTTTTCTTTCCGCTCTGAGCACATTACAAATGTTGATTTCTCAGACGTCCAGTTGTCGCGGGGGTGCGGTGTGGTCCCGCACGCTTGAGCCTCATCTCTGTCCTGCTTTCCTGCTTTGCCTTCCAGGTTCTGCCGCCAGACCTTCCACTGCCATCGGCCTCTGCAGGAGGAGCCAGACGCCCGGCGCTCTTCAGAGCACCGGCCCGAGTAACACAGAGCTCGAGCCGGAGGAGAGGATGGCAGTCCCAGCAGGCGCTCAGGCACACCCCGACATCCAAAGCAGACTCCTGGGCGCGTCCGGAAATCCCGTCGGAAGAGGCGCGGTTGCCATGGCGCCGGAGATGCTCCCCAAGCATCCTCATAGCCCGCGGGACAGGAGGCCTCAGGCGGACACCTCCCTCCATGGCAATCTGGCAGGAGCGCCCCTTCCTCTGCTGGCCGGTGCTTCCACCCATTTCCCCTCCAAGAGGTTAATAAAGGTTTGCTCCTCAGCACCCCCCCGCCCAACCCGGCGTTTCCATACGGTTTGTTCACAGGCCCTTTCTAGGCCGGTGGTGAATGCTCACTTACATTGACCGCTGCGAGGGAATTGTTCGGCGAGTGCTGCCCATCTTCAAATCAATGCCTGCTCAGAACAACAGAAAGGGCCTCAGATGTACTGGTTTCCACAGAACCATTGTTAGGCTTTTGTGAAGCATTTTTGAACCTAATAAATAATGTCAAAAGTCCCTAGCGCAGCCAAAAATGTTCCTTTTGAAGCATCTCTAATAGTATTTTTGTTCTGCGGTGTCTCCCAGTGTTACAAAGAATTTGTGCCTCACAATAGGGATGGGGTACATCGCGTGCCACTTTGCAGCGTGCCTCTCGGGATTGTGAGGACCCCTCTTTGTTTTGCTTTCGCAGGTAAACGGTTTCACTTGCCAACTTCGCCTTTGGCTTAAGGATGTTTTCTAAGGGCCTTTAGAATTTCTAAAGAGAGGTTGGGAAAACATAATTGAATGTCTGTAATTTAATAATTTACATGAAATTTGATTACTCCTGATGTGCCCAGGGGAATTTTTCATGTCGTATTAAGGATTTAATGTCAGAAACCTGAAGCTGGACCCCAGTTTGAGGCCCTGAAACACTTGGAACCAAGTTTAATGTAAAAGAGGTGCTGAATTTGCTGATTTGTAATACAAAAAACTGGAGCAGCTTAGGGAACCTTTTATCAAACTGGTAATTTTAGGCAATACCTTTTATTTTGTTAATATAGCAGCTTTTCTTCACGGTAGGATTCTGAGACCAACTTCATCAATTGATTTTATGAGTTTAGTTTTTCTCTTTTTAATATAGTAGGGTTTTTTTCCCCTTCAGAAACAAAGAGAAGTCAATGTGACCGATATGCATACATGCAGTTTTGCACTCAAGTTCCTTGAAATTTTCCCACAAGCTTGGATTCACAGAGTTTGATAGATTGAGGTTGTCAAATCTTACTGCATTAAAAAAAATTTTTTTTTCTTCAGTTCAAATTAATATACACAGTATGATTACATTTAAGACAGCATAATGTCTCAAGTCCAAATTTAAGTCTCAAGGTTTTGAGAGGAATGAAATGTTATAAGCAATAACTTCCTAACATTTAAGAGTCTGTTTAGTCCTTTAGAGACTGAAGACTGTTTACTTTTTTTTAATATTAGCATGCTTTAAGAATTATGCACTTTAAAGAAAAATGGAACCCCTAAACTTTAGAGCTTTCTTGGTTCCAGATTAATATGATTTTTTAATAATAAATATGCTTTTATTTTTATTCATTTATTAACATGGTTTATTATAAGACAATGTACAGGTTATCAATGTTGATTGCTGTGGTTTCCTGAGGATATAATGGCATGTGCTTACCAGAGTTCATGTGACAATCACAAATTCAACTTCATGCCATTTGGTTGGAGATAAATGTGTTAGGCAAACTCATGGACTTATGTAGAAGTTTGATTCTGGGATATTTTAATTTGCTATTTAATTTCGAGTTAACACAACTGATTTTTTTTAGTTTAAGACATCATTACTTTAAGTTATTTTAAAACAATTAACCAAAAATTTGTAATGGTCAATTTCAAGAATAGAAAATGTACTTGATATAGTAGATGGATTCCTTCAGCTGTAGAAGTGCAAATTCCTGAATTTATTAAAAATGCAAAACAGAAGGAGAGATCCTGTTCAGAATTCAGAAAAGGAATACAGGCTAAAGACATAAAATATGTGGTATTCTAAAGAAGTTTCCCAAAGTGTGTTTTGTGAAACACTGGTATAAGAAAGATAGTTTGTGAGATGGAGAGTCCATAGATAAATATGTCTGAGAGATACCCACCATGCACCCTCTTAGAGAGTCATAGTAACATTAGGTGCCTGAGAAATCCCATAATAAAAAAAATCTGATAAACTCTGTTTAACCCAATGTCTAGCAACCTTATTTCATCATGGAATCCTGATAGATTTGTGTGTGTGTAAACACATACGTGTTTTTGAAAAAAACTTATCAGTACTTTGTACCACCAGTGTCCTATGCAACACCCTTGGGAAAAAATTGCTCAAAACTCTGTTCTAAATACACCAAAGTCTATGTAGATTTGTAGGGTTCAAAGTAAGGATTTCTTTTGAAATTAGTGAGGTAAAAATCAGGGCTAAAGAGAGAGCACTTTGAGACCCTATTCTTCCTGGGAGCAGTGTAATGAGCTGTCTCTGTTTATTTGTCCTCATTTTGGATGCACATGTTTGGGAGAAAATTAGTTGACCCAGCCCTGATCATGCTCTTTAGTGATGGATGAGAAGCATTTTCAACTCTGTCATCGTCATGGGCTGGAGGGGTTCAAGTCCTTTGGAATGACAGCTTCTTTTGTACTATAACTTAGACACAAATGCACCAAGGTAAATGTAGTGAATTCTTTCCCAATACCATTTGTTCTGAAAACAGTGCTAAATTAAACGGTAATAACTGAGGATGAATCCATTTAAGGAAGTAAATATTTTTATATGTAGCACAGGCAGTGAAGACTAGAATGAGGTCCTATTGTATAAAACATTTGTTTCATAGGTTCCGAGTTACAGTTTTCCTTTATTTCTTTATGTGGTTTGACTTATGGCTATGTTGTATTACCACACACTGTAAATATCTTTAAGGAACATAATATGCCACTTCATGGAAAAATATTTTTATGAAAGTTGCATTAGAAAATAAATATTGAGAAATATACAAATTTGGTGCACTGAAGAAACTAAGTATTTAGGATAATCTCTAGTGAATAATGTTTACAAATAAGGGCTCTTTTTATAATATATAAAATAATAATTATAATAACAGCTAATATTTATTGCGTATCGTACTAGAGACTGTCCTGTTTAACGTGTATTAATTCATTTAGTCCTTATAATGGCTTCACGAAGTAGTTACTATTATCTCCATTTCATAGATAAGGAAGCTTCATCTTTAATGATAATAATGATACATATACAAATATTTTTTTAAAAACTGTATAATATGTTATTTTATACATAGAGCTGTATTATACAATATATTATGAAAGCTAGTATATATGCATATATGAATATATTTGTGTTCCACCTACAACTATAAATCAGTTTTTATACCCTGCGGTTGGTACATAAGTGAGGTGAGAATAGAGACTCTACTTATATCCCCTCACCTCCTGATTATATAGTAGAGAACTGGAAGTGATAATTGTGGGTTGACAACATAGCATATGTTTGAACTCTTTGATGAACAAAGCATAAGAGATTATTGTCACATAGTTCTTTTTATTTGAAACAACATTATCCCTGAAGGCTCAGAAAATAAGGGAAGGAAAGGTTGTTTTGAGGTTTATGAAAGATGGCAGCACTTTTAAGATTATTGGAACTGACCAAAATCAGACTTGTGAAAGACATGGGATGTTGTAGAGGGAGGATTAAGGAAAAAGCTAAGGTACCGGGGCTGACCCAGATCTCAAGAGCCAAGGGTGCATTCCTATAAAGGTGACCTGAACTCAGCGTCACTCCTACCACTTGACCAGAGTGTCTTCGCTGTTAAATTGGGATTACGGTAGTTTTTTCCAATTCTGTGAAGAAAGTCATTGGTAGCTTGATGGGGGTGGCATTGAATCTATAAATTACCTTGGGCAGTATGGCCATTTTCACGATATTGATTCTTCCTATCCATGAGCATGGAATGTTCTTCCATTTGTTTGTATCCTCTTTTATTTCGTTGAACAGTGGTTTGTAGTTCTCCTTGAAGAGGTCCTTCACATCCCTTGTAAGGTGGATTCCTAGGTATTTTGTTCTCTTTGAAGCAATTGCGAATGGGAGTTCACTCATGATTTGGCTCTCTGTTTGTCTGTTATTGGTGTATAGGAATGCTTGTGATTTTTGCACATTGGTTTTGTATCCTGAGACTTTGCTGAAGTTGCTTATCAGCTTAAGGAGATTTTGGGCTGAGACGATGGGGTTTTCCAGATACACAATCATGTCATCTGCAAACAGGGACAATTTGACTTCCTCTTTTCCTAATTGAATACCCTTTATTTCTTTCTCCTGCCTGATTGCCCTGGCCAGAACTTCCAACACTGTGTTGAATAGGAGTGGTGAGAGAGGGCATCCCTGTTTTGTGCCGTTTTCAAAGGGAATGCTTCCAGTTTTTGCCCATTCAGTATGATATTGGCTGTGGGTTTGTCATAAATAGCTCTTATTATTTTGAGATATGTCCTATCAATACCTAAGTTATTGAGAGTTTTTAGCATGAAGGGTTGTTGAATTTTGTCACAGGCCTTTTCTGCATCTATTGAAATAATCATGTGGTTT